>NC_090806.1:22239524-22839524 GCF_036512215.1 Solanum lycopersicum
GGAATGATATTTGGACAAAGGAGTGAGAAGATACTCATCCTATATACTATGCAAGAAAAACACTGAACTAATCCAAAAAGAATTACACGGTGACCGGGCAAAAGCTTCTTGCCGCGGTATTTGAATTCTAGAAACTTTGTTCTTACTTTCTTGGTACTAAGGTCATAATGCATACTAATCATTAGACATTGAGGCATTTGATGGAGAAGAATAATGCACAACTTTGACTGATTTGTTAGGTGTTGTTGTTGCAAGATATTTATTTTATAGTCAAAGACCGCAAGGGGACAGAGCACCAAGTAGCCGATCACTTGTCTAGGTGGGAGGATGAAGCTTTGATCATATTTGGTGATAAGGGTAAGATTATTGATGTGTTCCCAGATGAATAGGTATTGGCTGATTCTCATGATCTCATTCCTTGGTTTTACGACTTTGCTAATTATTTTCCAAGCGATTTGGAGCCCCCGGATTTGTCTTTTAACCAAAGGAAGAAGTTTATGCATGATATGAAAAAGTTCTTTTGGGATAAGTCATACTTGTCTCATAGTTTCCCTAATGGGATTACTCGTTGATGTGTGCCCGAGGTTGAGATATTGAGTGTTCTTGAGGCGTGTCATTCATCTCCCATTAGTAGGCATCATAGTAGTGTCTGGACAACGTACAAGATTTTGCAGTGTAAATACTATAGGCCTATCATCAACATAGATGCTCATGATATTGCCAAGTCTCACTACTACAAATAGGAATTTAGAGGCAATAATAAATGACATTAGTAGCAATAACAATTGCCGCTATTTTCTTTACCAGCCATTAATCTTTAGCCTGTTATTCAGGGGTCGGCAATGCCTTCGGTGGCCATTCTCAGAAAAGCTTGTAAAGAGTAAGATTTATGTCCTCTAGAAATCATTAGTTTTAATGGCAATTGTTCGCGGCGATTCTTTTAGCTGCTAAATCAAATTCATAACAGCTAATTATGCTTTTTTAGCATCTATTTTTATATTCGGTTCAATTAAATTTTCCATTAAAGTTGTTAGTTTTAACAAAAATATTTGTGGCAATTCTGCAATGTCCATTCTGAAAAAAAAACAATCTTAATTTTCCCTTTTAGTGTCCATTTTAAAGACAAGTTGTTCAATTAAATTACTGCTAATAATCTGAATGGTTAACGTCAATTGTTTGGTGGACATTATATGGCTACAATATGCTTCTACACTTATATTGTTGAACTAATATAATCAATCCTATATGTCTATAAATAAGTTTCGTAACTCATTATCATATTAAAATCTCTACCATGGAGAATTTTCAAACATCAATATTACCTGCAATAATAGAATAAATGCATCAAAAGATTTGAAACGTAATATGTAAAACAAAACTAGTAGTATAAATGTAAAACTTTGTTATAATATTATGGGAAAAATCTTTCATGAATTTAAGAAACTATCATTTCTTATCAACAAAAGTTATCTGCCAAGTTGTGCCTATACAGAGATTGGTGTACTTGTTTGATTTTTCCCTAGCAACTGAGATGAACTAGAAAATTTTGTCTATATAACTTTTCAAAAACTGGTGATACATCATCAATAACATCAACTACATCTATCAGCCATATTTACCAAAAAAAATACCAACCACAACGCAAGTGCTACTGCACCTGCTTGTGTTTATTCACTACTTCTGTCCTAACTATTAAAACTATCTACTTTCGTTCATATTCTGCAGCCACTGTTTTATCGGAATATGTACTTCGAATGATTATATATTTTTATACGATATCTCTTTATAAAACTATAGATAACCTAAACGCCTCGTGATATTTTTGCCTCATTGTTAGCTATATTTGTCTTCTATTTATAGAGTTGAGTGTTATATCTAAAAATATTTGTTTCCTAAGTAACATGTGAACCAAATGTTTGTACTATGCAAGAAAGTAAATAAATCATAAACACTTTTTTTCTTGTTTGCAAACAATCAACTAAAAGTAGGAAAAGAATGTTCAAATGGTCGGAGCTGTCAAAATAAGTGATGAACTGAATAAATGAAACAGCATGGACAATCAAGAAATGAGAGGGAATTAAACATATAGACTGGATTTGCCGGTATGTTTTTTTATGTATGACAAGAAAGAAACTACAGAACCCTTTAAGCAAAGTAGAGACATGTGGAGGAAATTCCAGACATATATTGTAGGAACTTTTTGCAGAGGAACAAAATATCAAAACTAGTACATAAACATAAGTATTTAAGTTTTTCCCTCGGAAGAACAACTTTAGTATAGAAGGGAAGTTCATCTCTTACAAGTTGGGTTTTGATGTACAGTGCGTATGAGTCTCGCTTTTGAAGTCTGTTCAAAATTTGAACATAAGTCTACTTTGGTAATAAAAAAACCCAAAAACATACTATTCTACCAATGTAATAAGAAATTGTGTTGATAGAGATGGAGAAATATGCATGCAATTGTTGTATCCCTTAAACATTTTCAACTCATTCAAAATTATTACAGCAATAACGCACTGTCTATGGATGTTAAGAAGATTGACAGACGATATGATCTTATGATTGATGCAAGTTCAATCTTATTTTTGTGTCAGCTCTTTGATTATTTAGTCAAAATTTGAATCTTTTCTACTTCTTTAGAATTATTTGTACACTCCCAATAAAATACTTTAGTACTTCAACTAAGAAAAGTATACTTCAATCATGTTTGTTTTATAATTGACGAAAATAAATGGATGTTTTTTTTCGATTAGGTCCATTTTGATTCTATGAATCTATTTGGTGTTTTGGCGCTAATCTATCGTCAATTTTACTTGACAAAGCTATATGTACTGGAAAAATTTCATATGTGACACATTATCCTTATTTTGTGCCAGGTCTTGGATTAACAAGAGATGCTCTAGTATGTGCTTAAGTCCATTTATAAAGACTTGATATACATACTTCATCTGTTATTGATAATTTGATGATTTAGAGAGAGGTGAGAGGTCATCTTTAGAAATTTCCCTCTGATATTTTTAGAAACAAGAATATTTTAAAGAATATACATGAATAACTCAACCACCTAATTTTCAATAATATACATGAGTAAATCAAGACTCTCTCCCTTCATTAAATTTTATGCGACAACACATGGCTTTACCTGAATTTGAGTTGTTAACGCTTCTATATATACTTTATGTAAGTCGTAGAATAAACTATGAGCGTAATAACTAATGATGTTCGTTAAATTATTAATCATCTATTGTTGGAAATTTGTTCTTTACATCTTATACATAAGAAACAAGAAACTACTTCAAAAGTTCAACGAAATATTTTATCGCATTATAATAAATAATAATACAACTCGCTAGCTTGTCTATATTAACTTCTTATCTATACTCTTTTCTCTCATTTTTCTCTTCTATCAATTGTTTGGTAACACCGATAATGTGGTATAAGATTTCACTTTGACTAGATGTTTTTAATATTTTGTTAAAACAAAATGATTATTTTGATCCTTTAAGACCTTTACACAGATAAACTAATGAGTTGTAATTATTATTTTTAACCATTTCGACACTCAAACTCCCTTTTTCATTGTACCTACCAATATTTATAGCAGATTGGAAAGATGTATTAGGCATTTGTACAGTTATAGACACAGTAATGCAGTGGAATAAACACCCCTAGCATAAACGACCAACTAACAGTAGAATACAAAATAGGAGTACGTCATATTTGGAAAAATAATTTCATCATTGTTAAATTCATATTTGACTAGTTGTACATTGAATCAAGAACCAAAACATGGATCAACAAAAATCAAAAGTTGTTTTTTCAGAATCACGAGATAACATCTTCATTAGTAAAATAAAAAAATCAATTCATCAAACAACAGAACAAATGAGGAATTGAACAATAAATTGCCCATAAATTTAAGAGTAATGAAATTTCTCAAATCACGACTCAACAATCAGTGAAAAACAGTAATTTTACCAATTTCTCTGCATAGTTAGGAATCCAAACTGACAAATAGACATAGTCATTAGGTAAGAAGTGAGTAGTATTTTTACCTATGAATAGAGAAAAGTGAATGAGAAGATTGATGTATACAACAGTAGTGAAACCTACACAAAAAGAGAAGATGAGAACCGATCATATTGACACAGCTAGTGATTGAGCATTATCTAACTAAAATGGTAGTGAAAGAATGGTGGTTGGCGATGATCGACGTACCAAGGAAATACGGTCGATGACCATCAATTTCAGGGAAAACAAAATCATATTTTATTCATACAGTAGTATTACGGTTTGTTTTATTTTGTTGTTTATTATTTTTTATTGGCGGGAATAACTAAACACTCTAAAAAGAATATGAGGTAAAGGTAAAGTCGTAAAGATTAAAATTTAGTTTTAAATAGTGAATTTAGTTTCAAATTATTTTTATCCTCAGTAAGATAATATTTTTTTATCGGATAACAAGTACATATCGCTAATACTTTAACTAAAACAGTAAATTAGCGGCACATGTCTTATTTCCACTATATAATTGTTGGTACAGACTTTTTTTTTGTAGTGTCTGTTGCCCGTTGCAAAAGAGAGGATGGAATTTTTAAGAGGCAAGAGCTTCCTATGAATCCAAATATTGTAATTGAGTTATTTGATATGTAGGGCATTGATTTTATGGGGTCATTCGTGAGTTCATATGCAATGAAGAATAGTCTTGTTGCAGTTGATTATGTATCTAAACGTGTGGAAGTAATAGAACTCCCCAACAATAAATACAAGAGTTTCACCGTATTCTAGAAGAAAGAAAATATTTTCCAGATTTTGTAACCCAAGGCCGATCAGCAGTGATGGAGGTTGCCACTTTTGCAATAAGTTGTTCGAAACACTACTTGAGAAATATGATGTTCTCCATAATGTATTCACTCCTTACCATCCACAGACTAGTGGACAAATAGAGGTGTCCAACAGAGAGAGAAAGTAAATATTGGCGAAGACTTTAAATTCCAATAAAACGAATTGGTCAAGGAAGATTTATGGTTCTCTATGGGCCTATCAAAGTGCAAACAAGACTTCCATAGGTATGTCTCTATATAAACATGTATATGGACAATCTTTCCATTCGTCTGTAGAGTTAGAGCATAATGTTATGTGGGTAATGAAGAAGTTAAACTTAGATTGGGGCATCACATGAACTCAAAAAGTGAATGACTTGAATTTTCTCGAGGAGTTTCACCTAAAAGCCTATAAAAGTTCAGTATTGTAGAAAGAGAAATAAATAAGTACAATGATGAAAGGATTGAAATGTCAATTCTTTTCTTCGGGATATTGTTTTCTATTCAACTCTAGGTTGTGCTTATTTCATGGAAAGATTTAGTCCAAATGGACAGAACAATTTTTACTCAAACAAGTGTTCCCACATGGAGCAATGGAGCTCTAATATAGTAAGTCTATGTGGGCAATGAAGAATCTAAACTAAGATTGGGGCATCACATGAACTCATAGAGTGAATGACTTGAATTTATTCGACGAGTTTCACCTAAAAGCCTATGAAAGTGTTGTCTTGTATAAAGAGAAATAAATAAGTACAATGATGAAAGGATTGAAATGCGAGATATTTTTCTTGGGGATTTTGTGTTTCTATTCCACTCTACGTTGTGATTATTTCATGGAAATATTAAATCCAAATAGACCGAACAATTTTTACTCAAACAAGTGTTCCCACATGGAGTGATGGAGCTCTAAAATAGTAACGAAACAAGGTTCAAGGTGAATCTGCAAAGGATCAAGTTGTATGTGGGGAATGCCGAATGTTTGGAAGAAGTGATTGAGGCCTACCATCTTTATAGAGCCCTGCGTCGTGCAACTATGTTAAATTAAGCGCTGTTTTGGAGGCAACCCATGTTTTTAAATATAGCAAACAATAGGTTTAAGACTACTTTTGAGTATTTTTCTTTGCTTATTTGATACTTTTTACCAAATTAAATAGGTGTAATGTGTTTTAGTGTTGCCTAGATATAGTACAGGGTTCGTACTACATGTGCAGGTACGCAAGGCAAACTAATCATGAAAAGGTTTGGTGTAGAGCTCTATGGATACAATCAACGGTCCATAAGTCATTGTACAGACATAAATTGTTCCTGTAGATCCCAAGTAAGTTTCAAAGTATTTCTAATGCAGGCAATCTATGGGCCCAACATATAGACCCTAAGCGAGGTCTCATGGGTCCAAACCCCAGTCTAACCGTCCCAATCTGGATGACCTCTAATTAAAAAAACCCACTTTCAAATGAATTTCAACTTCTTCTAAAACCCCCAATTATTCCTCCAAAACACAAATTTCTGGAAATCACATACTCACCCTTTACCCAAAATTTCCAAAACTCCCATCATCAAAAAATTCTAATGTCCGGGGTGAGTGCAACTAGGTGCTTTGTGGTATTGAATTTTTATTCATAGTGTCAACATAAAATCACTCCACTCCTTGTTGCTCGTAAGGTAATAGACATTACCCTGTCTGTGAAGTTTTGGTTCATAGATTGAATAGTGAAATTTGGGAATCGGATCTTGACCTTGGTAATTACTCGTCCATAAATGCATGTTTAATATGAAGTATAACAACCCTTGGGAAGATGGTCAGTAATTGTGTGTACTTTAACATAAAATTAGTTAACCAAATGTTCTATATGTAAATTTCAACTTAGGGTTCCGTATCATGTTCTTAAATGAGTATGAAATTTTATTTGTGGAACTCTTGGAATGACGAACTAGAATGTATTATGTTGAAATGCATGATTAGAAAAGGACAGAATCGTCATAGGTCTGAAAATAAGTTTCAAAATAAGGAAAAATATGAGACCTGACACATACCTCATCTCTGAGACCCCGTCTACGAACCGTAAGTCATGTTACAGACTGCAGATCAGGTTTGTAGATTAAAGAACTTATAAGAATTCACTAAGTATGAGACTATGGAAATGGACTAAGGTTAGTAGATCGATCTTCCACATTTCCGTAGTTTCCATCAGAGACCATGTATTTTGGTTCCTCTTACCTACAGAGGGGTTCTACATACTATAAGTCCCCACTATAGGAGGTCACTATAGCAGGCTGTATACATTTTTTACTTTATCATTTATAAATCTTAAATTATATGGGGGAGTCTTTGATTTATTTTCTGTACTAATAACTCATCTACTGGTATAATGGAACTAAAAAAGGCACAAATCACCAAGGGGAGGTCCAAATCAACTCGACCTTCCCGCAAGTTGGTTTTTGAATTGACCGATGGATGACGAAGACCCTGAGCACGTCCCAAATAGATGAAGGACTCCTACTAATATAGCACGGGCTAATCGAAACAAGCCTAAGAAGGTGAACTCCGACGTAGTAACTTCCTCTCAGTCTTTTGATGAAGATAAACTGTGGGGCACGAGAAAGTTCTGATTCTGGTTCTCTACAAATTTATTTGTTGGGCCATCTTTGGAATCCACTGCCTGTTCCAGTGCTCAAAATCAATTTGCCTCATCTCATTAGGCCAATATCTTTGAACAAACCCTTAAACCCGAGAACGATCAACCAGAACCATAATATGGGGATCCTAATAGATGGTAGGTTGAGGGGTAATTACAAAAATCTAACGAGATGCAAAAATGATGAATGAAATGGAGAAATGGTCCTAACCGTCACAGAAGAACACATAATTTTTACAAGATAGAGATCCATCATTTTTTGAATGATAGAAATATGAGTGGATTGCAAGTGACCCTTGGACATGTAATGAAGAGATCATGCGAAATTTATATGCTTACAATGTTGCCACTTTCCGAAGGTCAATTCACAAGAATGACAAGCCCAAATCCCAGGACACCCTTACTTCCACCATGGTCCAAGGTTTCTCGGTGGACATCTCCCATACCAACATGAGAAGATTTCTCTCCGGCCCTAACTTTTATTATAGTTTGTTAAGACACTCGATCGATTTTTACTATAGGTGGGACATCGTGCTAATATGATCTTTCACATGGAATGCAGTACAATCTAAGGTTGTTTTACTACGGCTGGCTAGGCATATGACTCTGTGTGGTGAGAGAACGGAGTTTGTTGCTTAACCCTGGTGGGCATACGGAAGGCCAACCTCATGTTGATGGCAAAATTCTTTTGGCTATTGGTCCGCAACAGAATGTCACCAACAATTGTAGACAATCTAGACACATGCGATAGACTAATCATTGTTGCTGAACATGTTTCTAGGATTGAGATCGACTTCCCCCGCTTGCTATTGGTGGAGATGCATTAGAGGACATTCAAGACCAATACTACTTACCCAGTACTGTGTATCATTTTTCTAATATGCAGGGATGTTAGGTGATAGCATTTTATTGTCCCAAAATTTTTAAATATAATGATAACAATCGTCCCAAAATTTTTAAATATCTGCTAAACTATGTTTGATAGAATAAGTAGATTGTATTGATTCTTATTAAGCTATCCTAATGAACCAAATTTATATGTCATGACTTAATTTATAACTTGAACCGGACAATCTGTTAATGAAACCATGTGTCAAAAGTTTCTGAGATAAAACGATTGTTCAAATAGTGTTGTGCCAATCTAGAACATGCCTAGTTAATCTTGTGAAGATAATCCATTCTAGAGTCTGGGAAGTGATCATATGACCTTGTTTTAAAAAGTCCAATAAATTCCTAATTGAATCAAACAAAATTATATGAATGTTCCCATTGATCCAAATGCTTGGAGCCTTAATGAAACCACTTATTTCTAACGTTCCTAAATCACCTTCCAATAATGTACTAGGTTGTTCCCGGTCCCTCCTTGGAAATGTGCAGTTCGACTTAGGCCAAAAGCCTAACTTTAGGGTGGCTAATGCAAAAGTGACCTCAATCTTTGCCGTGATACGACATCTGGTATTGTGCCCCTCAACTAATGGGAAATCCATAAGTTTAGGGTGGATATAAAAGAGAAAATTAAGAGAAAAATTTGTATGAAAAGAATTTGGTGTTCAGAACTAGAAAATAAGAAGAGGATGTGACATATTGTGAGAGAAATTGAGAAAAATTGAAAAAGTGAACTAAAATAAGTAAATGCAAGAAAAAGAAGAAAACAAAAAAATAAAGTGATACAAACTCTAAAAGCATATGGAAGGTTGAAATGAATCATGGGAAAGAACATGAGAAAGTAGAATGTCCAAAAATGAAAAAAAAGAGGTACAAAATCCTAGTGTAATGTCAAGGGGAGCATAGATTAACTAAAAGTACCAAAAAGTACCACACCTGAGCCCGAGCCTCTATTACAATTCCAGAAAGTCATATAGTGATTGTAAAATCTAGTTTGACAGTCTAAGCAGTGAAAATAATGGCAAGCCAATGGTGTTGAGCACTAATAGTGACTTGAACTTACTTCTGAGCGTGACTGTTGGATGATCCCTTCTACTCAAAATTCATATTGACTCTATGATATAGGTTTTTTTTTTAAAAGGTAAGGGCAGTGAGCACATTGCCGAAGAGTTGGTACCTTGGTGATAGTAAAATAGTGAATTTTGTCTATTGAGAATTGAATCATTTCATATTTTTATCAAAGCAAATTAGGTTGTTGAGTCCATTTGAAACGATCTACACACAAAAAGAGAGTCGGTATAGAAAGCCATATGATTGCTTTTGCATGAATTGCTTACTTCTTTAAAATATTCTTTTAGAGTATTAATGCGTCGGTTGAGGACATACAACGACTTTAAGTTTAGGGTGTTGATGTACCTCCGTTTATCATATTCCTAATGCATTTCACTTTAGAGATGTGGGTGTGCAGATATATTTTGCATTAGTTTTTATGTGTTTTTCATGTATTTATAGGAAATAAGTTCAAATTCAAATAGTTGAAGACACAGGGGATAGAAATGCAGAAAAATAGACCTACATATCATAGGTAAAGTTACACCCCATATATAATGATCATAGAAGAGAATTCTAGGAATGTTGAATATTAGGGAAATCTTGAGCAAGTGTGGAACCACGATTGTGATCTACGGATCGTAGAGTATATATGGACGATACTGCAACTTTGTCGAAGTGATCAGAGAAGGGGTTCGAGTACGTGATGCTGAAAAGTCTAAGTGTGGAGTGACTAAAGGGAGTTACGGATAGTCGTTTGACTTACAGTCTGTAGTGCTGGATCGTAGAAGCCTACAGAGATTTTGAAGACTGAAATTTTTGCTTAGTTTTCGCCACTAAACGGGCGTACGTACACTAGAATGACTTATGGAAAATAAGGCCAGTCTCGTAGATTAAAGACACGTTTGAGACAATTATTTCTTTATTTTATTTCTTTTTTTAATTTAGGACTTGTTTTGTTTATATAAGTAACATAAACCTCGTTTTTTTAGGGTTAGATATTATTTTTCTTGTTTCATAAGTTCTTTTTGAAATTAACTTGAAAATTTTTGGCAATTGTTGATTTCTAAGGTATGTTTTAAGGATTTTTGTGTTGCTTTTTAAGTTGACATTCTTGGTTTTTTTCTTATTCGTGAGTAAGTTCATGATTCTTTCATCTAAAACTATGAGTTGTTTTCTTGCAAATATGGGAAAGTAAATCCACAACTAGGGTTGTCAGAAACATGAGGTTGATTAAGAAAGTATGCATAATGACTAAGAAATACATGATCGTGTTGTTGCATTAATTGATAATTCTTTCGTTCTGAAGTCTTTTCAACCGTAGGCAACATTAGAAATTGACATGTTTCTACTTTCAGTACCAAGGAGGTACATAATAAGAAAAGAATTATCATAGATAGATTTAATGTGATACTATTTAATAGGCTAGTGCGAATTAGTGCGACAGTGAAAAGTAAGCCATACATTGATGTGATGTCAAATATGAGGTAAAGGTAAGGGTTAGTAAATTGTACATACGTTGCTAGACATAGGTGCAGGGTGAAATTCTTTAGATTTTGGACAAAGGATTAAAAGATATCTATGTTATCACTTTGCACGTAATACACTAGGAAGGGGTTGCTATTACTAGGATTACCACACTATGAGTGTATAAGGAACATTTATGCCCTAGTTTCTTTCTCTTCTTGATAACAACTAAAGTTTGAATCTTATTCACTAATTACATACATAAATTTCCTAATTTGTTTCACAAATCCCCCCTTTAATTACTTGTTTCGAGAATTACATTGGCTAAACAAATATAATTGTTAGTTATGTTTTAGTCTAAACTAATTTTTTTGTGGGATCGACCCCAAATAACAAGTTGGGTTCTTTCTTGATAACGATTGCTTGTCTTCGTTAGGGGGGTGTAATTAGAGCAAATTATATTTTTGACGAATAATATCTTCTCAAATTTTTGAACATGCAAAGCTATTATCACTGATGGAGGTTCCAATTTTTTCAACTTAGTTTCCAATGCTCGTCTAGATAAATATGGGGTTAAACAACACAAGGTCACAACATCTAATCAGCCATACACTAGTTCCCAAGTGAAGGAGTTTTGATAAGAAATCTATCAAAGTCACTTCATCCAATGCTAAGTGTCAACGATCTTTTAATAGTAATATAAAACAACAAGTGAGTTATGGTTGAGTCCCAATGGTGTGGTTCGTACTCAAGAATCAATAGAAAAACATAAATATCCTAATTTCAATCATAGCTAATAACATTTATGAAGAAAAACATAATTTAAGTTTAGGAAGACACAAGTGCCAAATTTAAAAGGGGGTTTGCTTATAACTAACAACTTACACAACAAATAACACTAAAATAAGAATATGGAGATGGGATTCTTCAATGTCATAGGATTATAGGCTACGGTAGACAACTTGGTAATTGCAAGTGATAGTAAGTTTTTTATAAATCAGTGACTAAGTTAGACTATTGTGGGTGTAAACTTTTCTCGAACAACTTACCACCAAATTAGTGTCTCTCAAATATCAATAAGAACCAAATAAGAACAACCTCCGCTATTGTCCATTCACTCACTCGAGTTGAATTTGTGGTAAAGGGTTTAGGATTAACTCTATCGAGATGAACCCTTGAAAACCCAATACCCATGGAACATCAATTTAATAATCTTTGTTTTAAAATCTCTCTCTCAAGAAAGCAAAAAAAAACACAGAGGTAGAGTTGCATTTAGAACAACAACCCTTTTGATTAAGAAATTATTACTGAACGAAATAACCTTAAAACAACATTACACAGTCAAACATCCATACCCAACACCTAAATCAATCCACAATGACACAATCACACCCCATGAATTGGGGTTTGATTTAGACACAATAAAAAGTTAAAAATATTTAGGCTAGAAAATCATAGGGATGGAGTGAGTAGCTATTTTTAGTTGTAGTTTACAACAATATTGTAGTTCATTGCTATAAATAAGGGGTTCATTGTTTAAAAAAAATCTTTAAAAGAAAATACTCTTACAAAAATACAAAAAATTAATGAATGGAAGGACACTTGAACTCAGAACATCTATTTTATATGATATCATGCTGATGTGTGTAATCGTTGGTACCAAATTATGTTTCCATCAACAGAGTACAATTAATATTGTGTTTAGAGAAGTCTAAAATGAAGAATTTTCAACAACCAGTTCCAATTTCTCAGAAATGGAAATCTTCACATCTTCACAGCTAAGGAAAAACGTCACAATAAATAGTTCTATCTTCTAAAACTAAATAATAAACTTGATATTCTAAAATTCTAACATAAATAAATTCAAAAATTTGCTTGTAGTCGTTAAAAAGAGTGCTATGAAGTATCAGTCGAGCCAATAAGTTGTGATCATTGATCCAACAGGAATTCCCTTAATTTGTGTTGTCATTTTCTTTTTCCTTCACCATCCTTGAGGTTATTCAACTTAGGGCAATATTGTATTGCACCGCAAACCCATTCGGTGACTACTTCTTTCTATACCCGACGATATTTTATCCTTTTGGAATTTGCACACTGGAACATTAGTCGAACCCTGGCCATTAGGCGACTTGCCCAATGGTTTCGGTGATCCTCAAGCCTTTTTTTTCTTCTATCATCTACGTTTTCCCTTTTTGCTCATTAGTGTCGATGATTAATTCGTAATTCAAATTACCAGACAATCTAGGATTTATATAAGTTATTGGAGCAAAATATCCATGTGAGTACACGACATCTATTAGAATAAAGATCTAAATGAGTGCAAATTTAGGACACATTAACGCCCCCAACTTATACTTTTGTTTTCCTCAAGTAAAAGAAATATTAAGCATTTCAAAAGGATGTCTAAAACAGTTCTATACAAGACACAATCATGAATGCGCACAAAAAGACTTAATTTACTTATGAAAGGATCAATTGTGCTATCAAAGACTGTAATTCTGATTGATCATTATCAAAGAATCTGAAGCCCATAATACTTGTTTGAAATGCAAGTTAAAGCCAAACAAAGGTGTTCAAATTCCCTCACAAAAAGGATGATTTCACATTAACACATAATGATTCATCAATTTAATACTCATGAATAAATTTCAACTCTCACTCTCATAAAGATGAACACAATGCACCGTTTCACCCATATGTTTGTTCTTATTTTACCACAAACACTTGTTGCAAGTAGCGCGCCTTCTATCGATGTAGGCTCCATGATACAAGATTCCACATTATCTCATGTGGTCTATGTCGGTTAGGGCAAGATGTTCCCAAAAGGTAAAATAAATTAAAGGAATGAACTCTAACTAAGACGACCTAAAGGGTTTAGCTTAGTCTAGGTAGGGGTATGTGACTCTACCTAAACATTGCACTAGTTAGCCTTGAGGGAATTTTCATGAGGATGTTTTCATATATGAATATTTTTATGATGGTATATGATATGTATATGATGAACTTTCATATTGTTGATACTTTATGTTGAATTGTTTCACTTATGAACATGTGTTGGTCTATATTGTTAACGTATGATGATATGTACCCTTAAATGCCATTTTATGTGAAGTGGGTTGTTGGTCATGGTTCTTGTGGGTCAATTGATTAAGGTTATGTGGATTTTCTTGGTCATTGCACTTGTTGACATGATAGGGGTTCATGGGTAATTTTCTTACGTTGGTTATGATGAAGTGTACTCTTTTCATGATCTTTAAAGTTATAACTTTATGATTACGGTGGTCTTTAATATATATTCAAGAAAGTTGATATGTTCATGAACTTGACTATGTTTTGTATTGTTGGTCTTGTGGGGTACATGCCTATGACTTAAGGAATATGTATCTTTTGATTTGTATGGTGTTCTTTAATGTGCATAAAGTTTTCAAAAGTGTAAAATAACATGTTTTAAGAAAGTCCATTTTTAGCATGATCTGATAATATGTGTGCATATGGTATCATGGTTAGTAAAAATAGTGTACTAACCTCATTACTTCCTTTTCTCCAATATTTTAGGTTCTGGTCGTTGAAGGGATTTCGGAGATGACTTGAAGAAGACTTGAATTTCATAATCATAAAAGTAAGATAGGTCCTAACTTTTTGAGGGCGTTTCCACTATAAATACTATGATATTTCTTTGTGTTCAAGACTTTTATGTTTCTTCCCTTTTCATTTTGATATTAAACGTTGTATTACCTATATGTCATCTTGTTTCATTGATGTGACGGCTGGGCCAAAATTTGATATACACTTATTAGATTGTTATGAGATAATACGAGTATTTTGATACTATTTTATATTTTATTTATCTATGTGCAATAAAAGTAGTAGACTAAATAATCTTTCTATACGAAGGGTTTATCTATACGCGATATGTATATAATATGTCTGTGTAAAGTTCTATGTAAACCTCCAAGTAAAAGTAATGCAAAGTTTTAAATATTATTGTAAATTTGACGTATGAACGTAATGATGTAAGCTAAGAGTTTAGTCGTAGTCTTGAAAGAGGGCGACGATGCCAGTTACGTCTAGGGGTTTTCCCAGATGTGAAAAACATGGTATCAGAGCATGAGTTTGAATATATTTGAGTAAATTTCTCTCTCAACCACGTCTCTCTCAACCACGTCTATATAATCCTTATATTGTGATTATAGGTAATGAATACTCGAAGGAATGCCGCCCAACGACCTGAAAAAGAGATTTCCAATGCGGGTGTTCCTCCCTGTGGTTATTAAGTTCCTTCTCTTGATGAAGATATGAATGATGACCAAGATCTAGTCAATCCTCCTTTGACGTATGGTGCCATAAGGGTTGCTCTCTTCCAAATGGCCCAAGCCATTACAACCGAAGCACATGCCGCTACTATTGAAGCTCAAGCCATGACTACCCAAGCTAATTGGGAGGTTGTACCCATATCAAACAAACATGTTACTACTATAACCTCTTGTCCAGGAGATTTCAGTAGTATGAATCCCTCTTCTTTCTTTGGGTCCAAGTTTTAAGAAGACCCTCAAGAGTTCATTGATGAAATCTCGAAGATCCTTTATGCTATGGGGTTGTCTACTAGTGAGAAGGCCCAGTATTCCTTTTACCAACTCAAAAATGTGGTCCAAACATGGTATGTCTAATGGAGGGACAATACGCCATTAAGGGGTGGACCGGTGACTTGGGAATGCTTAAGAAGGCTTTTCTTGATAGATTATTTCCTAAGGAGAAGTGGGAATCTAAAGTGGTGGAGTTTATCAACGTTCGTCAAGGAGGTATAAGTGTGTTTGAATAAACCTTGAAATTCACTCAATTGTCAAAATATGGTCCTTCATTGGTTTCTTACCCTAAGATTAAATGAACCGCTTTTTGATGGAAGTGTTTCATGACTTTCAATAGGAATGTCATTCATCTATGCTACATGAAAATATGAACATTTCTTGTCTTATGGTTCATGCTCAAGAAATGGAAGAGGCAAGGTTTAAGAGGAAGATATGGCATGCCAAGAGGGCAAGATCTTTTGATGGTGGTTCTACAATAAATTGCATGAACCTCTTATAGTGTCTACCCGGTGGATGAGTCGTTTGTTGCAAAAAAGGAGTATAGAAATTGTCCTATAATGTTGCCCATAGAGTTTCTTATGTTCACCTAGTAGAACTGGATATTCTAGATTTTGATGTCACTTTGGGTATGGATTGGTTGCATGCTTGCTTTGCCTCTATACAATGTAGAAAGAGGGTGGTCAAGTTTAACTTTCCAAATGAGTCCATTTTAGAATGGAAAGGGGGAAATTCTATTTGTAGAGGTCGTATCATATCTTGTTTGGAATCTTCTCAAATGATCTTTAAAGGGTGTTTATACCATATAGTAAAAGTCCAAGATTTAGATTTCAAAATTTCTCCCATTGAGTCAGTCAGCGTAGTAAGGAAATTTCTGGAGATCTTTCGTAATGATCTTCCTGATATTCCTCCCTAACGGGAAATTGATTTTGGTATCGACTTGTTACTGTATACAAATCCCATTTCAATGGCTTCGGCCAAACTAAATAAGTTTAAGGCTTAACTCACATATTTACTAGAAAAAGGCTTAATTAGACTTAGTATTTCTCCATGGGGTGCTCTTGTATTATTTGTCAAGAAGGATGGGTCCCTTAGAATGTGCATTGATCATCACCAACTTAAAAAAGTCACTATTAACAATCAGTATCCTCTCCGTCTAATTGATGACTTTTTTTATCAACTCCAAGGGGCAAGCCACTTTTCTAAGATTTACTTGAGATCGAGCTATCACTAACTTAGGGGGAGAGGTGAGGATATACCAATGACTTCATTTCGAACTAGATTTGGTCACTATTATTTCTTAGTAATTTCCTTTGGTCTCACGAATTCCTCGGCAGCATTTATGTATCTCATGAATAGGGTGTTTCAAAATTACCTATATTCATTTGTCATTGTCTTCATTAACGACATCTTGGTATATTATAAAAATTAGGGTGACCACATGAACCACTTAAGGGTGGTGTTGCAAGTTCTTAAGGAGAACCAATTATTTTCAAGGTAGAGTAAATGTGAGTTTTTGTTGAAGTCGGTGGTGTTTGTTGGTCATCTAATCTCTAATTATGGGGTTGAGGTTGATCCAAGGAAAATCGAGGCGGCGAAAAAATGTCCTAGACCATTGACTCCAAATGATATTAGGACTTTATTGGGTCTAGCGGGTTTTTATAAGAGGTTTGTGGATGGTTTTGCATTCATTGCATGTCTTTTGACTACTTTGACGCAAAATAGTAATAAATTCGAGTGGTCGGAGACATGTGAGAGAAGCTTCAAAATCTTGAAATATAGGATTACCTGCACTACGGTGTTGACTTTACTAGAGGGTACAAAGGGCACCATTGCGTATTGTGATGCATCCCTAGTGGGTTTAGGGTGCGTGCTTATGCAACATGTGAAGGTGGTAGCCTATGCTTCTAGGAAACTTAAGATGCATGAAAGAAACTATCCAACTCATGATCTTGAATTAGTGGTCGTAGTATTTGCCTTGATGATATGGAGAGGTTACTTGTATGGTGTTAATGTTGATGTGTATTTGACCACAAGAGTCTTCAATATGTGTTTACTCAAAAAGAGTTAAATTTCTGACAAAGAAGGTGTTTGGAATTATTGAAGGATTACGAAATGAGTGTCTCTATTATTACCCCAACAAGGCAAATGTGATTGCGGATGCTCTAAGTCGTTTATCCATGGTGATGTGTCTCATGTAGATGAAGCCAAGTAGAACCTGGTGAAAGATGTTCATAGGTTGTCTAGATAGCGTATAGGGTTGGAAGATTCTCTGTATGGTTGTATTATGGCCTATCATAACTCTGAGTCATCTTTGGTAGTTGAGCTGAAGTCCAAACAACACCTTGATTAACCATTGATGGAGTTGAAGGAATCGGTTCTTGGTAAGCTTAATGAGTCTTTCTCCTTAAGGGATGGTGTCTTGAAGTATCAAGAAAGGTTGTGTGTTCCCAATGTAGATGGAGGAACCAGATCCTTGAGGAAGCTCATAGGTCCCGTTATTCAGTTCATCCTGGTTAAACTAAGTTGTATCATGACCTTAGGGAAGTATTTTGGTGGGAATTTTTGAAAAAGTACATAGTGGTTTTTGTTACTAAGTATCCCAATTGTCAACAAGTAAGACGAACATCAAAAGCCGTGAGGTTTACTACAAGAAATCCAGGTTCCTACTTGGATGTGGGAAGACAAAAACATTGATTTTATGTTAGGTTTGCCTCGAACACAATAGCAGTATGACTCCATATGGGTGGTTGTGGATAGGTTGACCAAATCCACATATTTCATTACAATCAATTGTACTTATTAGGCCGAGGATTACACAAAGATCTTCATTGATGAGATTGTGTGTCGCCATGGTGTTCTACTATCCATCATATCGGATATGGATGCGCAATTCACATCTAGGGATTGGAGGTCATTCCAAAAAGGGTTGGGTATTAAGGCGCGAACCGCTCTTCATCCCCAAATGGATGGTAAAGCGGGACATACTATTCAAACCCTTGAGGATATGTTTGGATCTTGTATTATTTCAAGAGAAACTGGTATAAGCATTTGCCTTAAGTGGAGTTTGCTTACAATAATAGTTTTCATTCATCCATATCCACGGATCCTTATGAAGCCTTTTATGGTAGGAGGTGTATGTCTCCTATTGGCTTATTTGAAGTGGGTGAGACTTTGATTCTTGGTCCCGATTTAATTTATTATGACTTTGGGGAAAGTTCATATTATAAGAAATCTCTTGTAAACATCCTATAATCGGTAAAAGTCTTATGCCAATGAAGGAGAAGACAATTAGAATTTGAATAAGGTGCTAAAGTGCATTTAAAAATTTTGCCCATGAAAGGGGTGGTTAAATTTAGCAAGAAAGGGATGTTGAGTCCTCGTTATTTGGGTCCCAATGAAATCTTGCAGAGGGTTGGTAAGATTGCTTATAAATTTAGATTCTCTGGTGAATTGGTTTCGGTTCATCCTATTTTCCATGTTTCTATGCTTAAGAAGTTCAAGTTAAAATCCTTGGTAGGCATGTAAAGAAATTGAGGAACAAAGAAGAGGCTTCCGTAACGGTGTTATGGAAGAATCACCTTGTTAAGGGTGCAACATGGGAGGCCGAAGCTGGCATGAAGTCCAGTTACCCTCATCTATTTGATAACTAGGGTAAGTTGTAGTTACTAATAATGAAAATAATGACTAAAATTAAAGTTGCTTTGATTTTTAGTGAAGTTTTGCAAAATGTGCAGTTTTGATGTCATTACAGTGAATATTACAGTGAAATTGTGCATTTGACTTAAAAATTTGCAATTCTTCTTGTTTTGAATTATGTTGTGTATTTTGATATGATTAGTCTTTATGAAACTATATTTAGCATGTTGACAAGCTAATAAATTACATAATTGACTTATATACGATATGTTGAGCTCATGTAGTCGTTGTGACAAGGAAATTCCTCATAATGTGATTTTAAGCCTTATGTGTGGTAACTGAAGCTTTTAAATTGCCTTGTGTACATGATATGATTTATGTTGTTATGAATTTTCGTTGGTTAGGATGATAGTATTGAGTATATTCCTTCCATTAATAGATTTTTGGGTTATAATGGGACGAATGTTCCCGGGGGGAGGGGGGAGGGGTGGATAATGTAACACTTCAAAAATTCAAGACGTGTTCTAGAGATTAACATAAGTCTCATAAGGTTTAGAAACTGTTTTAAGATCTATTTTAATTAATATAAGATATTAAGGAAGTCTAGAAACCAAAAATATCGAATAACGTCCATTGCGTTCAGAGACTAGTTCAATGACGTACTAGCATGCCTTAGCCTATTTGACTAGCTTTTAGAAGACAAAAAACAACAAAAAAAGGTGGAAGGGTGTATAACACTTATTTGAGTTGATTCATAGTCGAAAAATCCAGGCACGACTCCGCAAGGACAAACTAAAGGCCCTTGAATAAGACCTTGTATCTTGGGGTCAAAGACTTCCTGGGCAATGTGCACCCACGAGTGTAATCGATGATGCATTTGTTAATAAACGAGACGTCGATGCAATCCTTTGATCAACAGTTAGATACTTTTTAGTGGTCTATTTGTACTAGTCTATGAACTTACCTACGGATGTGGAGCACGGAAGGGGGGGACTGGTCGTCGATTGACCCAAGATCCGTCGATCGTGGTGTCGTCTTTGAGTGACTATTTTTATTGTACGTTTTAGCTTAGGTTAATTATTTTATTTTTTATTTAGGAAGTTAATTAGGGTTTAGGGGTGGTCTAATTAAGTTAGTTAACCCCTTATAAAGTTCTAACCTAATTAAGACTAACAAAAAACTCTCATAACTCACATACCCAAAACTCTCTTCCTTCTCTCTTCTTTCACTCTCTAGTGAAGAACTCCATTGAAGAACAAGCTAGGGGAGGGTTTAAGGTATTCAAAGTTTCATGTTTCACCATCAATATTCATCAATTAGTAAGGTATGAGATATCTTTCACCTTTGAGACCTCTTTCCTCAAAAGGTTCCATCAAATTGATTTTAGAAGTTGGGTTTTCATCCAATACAAATTTGATGTTATGAATTGATTTGTTTATAATTTATTTTTGATGTTATTAATAGATTAACATTTATTATAAATTAATTATTGTATATCCTTCTGATTTTTTCTAGTTTGTAGAAGATGACCTTTACCCCTTTACCCTAGGTTGTGATCTTGTATGAATTGTGTAATATTTATTAAATTTACTTTGTTATGAGTTGCATTACTGCTAGATGATGTTATTGTATCATTCATTCATTAATTAGGGTGAATTATAGTCCTATCATTATAGTTATTAAGTAATTTAATTGGATTATTACTTTGACCTATGCCTCTTGTTTTAAGCTATGAACTAGTGTCAGATTATGGTGTATTGATTCTTTAGCCTTATTATCATGTTGTTCATTGAGTATAATGATGTTATAACCTAATTAGTTTTAATTAAGGGTTGATGGTAAGACCTTGATGATGGATTATGAAGGAGACTTGGTAAGTCTTGTGATCCCTATCCTTTACTTCAAATAATGGTTAATTGTGATTGAGTCATGATGTTGTGTTGAAGTATGTCTTGTATTAGGATTAATAGAGTGATATGATGTAGAATTGAAATTTCTTGACTATGGTTTGTGAGGTCTTGGCTATGATGTAAATATTATAAGGATGGTGAATGATTTACTTGTCACTCCCGGTGAGAGCACCCCATATACTACAGGCGTCATCATCCCCTCAGGGGACTCAGACAAGCCTCTTAGCATTCATCATACTATATCATAAGTTAAAATTAGCAGAAAATTTCAAAACATTTACATACTTATGTGAAGTGTATTAGACATCATACTTAATATTCATAATAGCATATGATATTCTAAATTTTTTTTTCATATGTATAAAACAATCTAAAGAGTGTAAATCTTGACTTAGCCAATAAATAATCAATATGCCATATAGGCCTTAGAGGAAAGAATCCAAAGAACATAAAAGGAAATAGACTATTATTAATAACTAATAAAGACTTCCTAAGCTAGAATATATAATATGTAATCTTCCAACATGAGGACTTACCAGCACTTGGAGAAAGAGTTCCAAGCTTCTTCAATCGACCTTCTTAATCTTCAATAGACGAACCCTACATTTGTAGTAATTTAAAGTAATGGGGTTAGTACGCCACATGTACTAAGTATGGGTATATGCACATAACATTTAAGGACAAGCATGAAAAAGGATTATATGTCATGTCATGGAAAAGCATGCTGTGTCATGAGAATGTCTTCAACGAACATAAAATAGAACATGTAAAAGTTAAGAATTTCCCTCAACATGATATATGATCATAATAAATGGCATATTATCATAAAGTCTTGTTAACATTTAATATTCAATAGATCCTATAAACATATCACACAAAACACTTACAAATGAATACTATACCTAACCTACAAGTGCAATGGCCATGTGAAGCACCATAACCCCATTCAACCAAGTAGATAATATAAAAGACCATAAGTAAAGCATTGCTTCATATAACCAATAACATAGTAGTCATCATCTCATGTAGAAATAAAGACCAATAACATGTTCATCAAGATAACCAACATTATATAAGAGTAACAACCGGTATAATAATCATCGTGACTTTCATGTTAGCATATTACATAAGATCAATCTCCTAGGACTTTCCTTAGAGACAACTTGTGCAATGTCTAGGAAGAGTTTCACACCTCTACCTATACAAACTAGACTCTTCAAGTAACCATAGTAAAAGTCCATTTACTTGTCTTTCATTTTACATGAGAGAACATAATCCTTAACCAACATAGACCATGTGAGCTAAACATGAACTGTGGTGTCATAAAACAACACACCGAAAGAAGGTAACCTACCAGCCAAAGTAGAACAAAACATGACATAGCTTTGTAGGTGGATCCACTAGCTAGTATCCTATGGTGGCAACATATTTCAAGAAATACGAGTGTATTAGTGACCCATAGTTCCACATTACATGGCAACCTCTATCTAATGAGAGCCATTGTGAACCTACCTTTCAACAAGGGAATGGTCACCTCTCAAATCAAATTCATCGATTGCTTAGCTTAAGTCCCATTCTTGAATAACTTTTATGTTTTATTTATCATAAAATTATCATATGTAATATGAGATTAAATCCTTATATATTCATTATCATGAGCTCGTTAGGATTATATGAAAATTTCCTTTTATCGTAACCCTTCGTGTGTGGGATTTACATAGCATAATCATCTTATGCAAATCATATAAGAGAATATAATAACTTGCATTTCCTTATTCTTATCATAATCTCACAAGTAAAATGTTCATAGCCCAACATATATGAATAAAAACATCATTCGTACTCCCATAACTTAGCATCATATTTTATAGGCTAACATACACATCGTAGAGTGATCACAACTTTAGAAGACTTACCTCTCTCTTCCAAATACTGAATAGCATAGTCAATAACAACGCTTCAACTCATATACAAGATCAATTCATAATTTTAGGATAAGGGAACGGGTCATTACAGAGTTCATTCATGTTTTTAGTTCCAATCCCAACGTTTACATATAATAAACTAGTTATACAACCCAATCAAGTATATTATTTTGGGAGAGATCATGGATCACACAAGATCAAACATTATTAATAAAATACACATCATTCCTGTGAAATAAAACATAGAAAACCATTAGTTTTCATATAAGATCACAAATCTAGATTTAGGAAGAAAACACGCTTTATAGAGTAAAAATCCTTGATCTGAATTTCTTGAAAATTTATGTTTCAAAAGAACTCTTGGGGAAAGGAATCCCAAGATTGAAAAACCCATACCTTATAGATGAAGAATCCAAGAAAATTAGATGAAATTCTTGAAGTCTTCATCTTCTTCCTTAGCTCTTCTTTTTCGTCAATAAGGTTCTAAAAAGAGAGTATTTCTTGAGTGTATGAGTGAATTTTCGTTTGAATTCTAATTTGGACGTGTAAATCTGGTCTTAAACTTATGTAATATCCATATATACTCATCCTATTAATTATCCAAAACACCCTCTACTTAAATGGGTCTTTTTAAGATGTTAAATTACCAGAATATGACTTTAACGAATCTGGATAGTAGTTGCGCATCGCGGAGCCAAATCCCGTCATTTTTCTTAATTATTGGGTTGTGCCAGTGAGGTGCGTGTTAGCCTAACGGCACAAGACATCCACTCACACTTTTAGGAAGAACACCTCATGAGGAACGCGTGTTGCGACCTGTTCCTCCAATTCTGCCTGTTCGCAGGCTACCAGGCAGCCTGCCAACCCATGTTTCGGTCCTCCACAAAGACCCCTCGGGTGGTCCTTGGGGTGTCGTTATAGGACGTTTAGACCGTTTGTACTACATACTACCTATAAAAGGTGTTATTAAAAACTTTCGACTTCATTTGACACTTTAAACCTTCACCCAACATAGGGACGTCAACTAGTTCCAATTAGCTAGTTTCCGTACGTCGAAGTCTTTCTTTGTCGTTTTGTCTCTAACCTTTTCAAAATGAGTTTATCACATCAATATAAGTCTTGAAACATCATTTCAAAAACATTTTTTAATATATTAATCGCTAGTCCAATCTATGGCATTTCCGGACTCTTACGTTATCTCCCCTTAGAAACATTCGTCCCCGAATGACACAATTTTTTTTAGAGGGTAGGAATTGACTCAATATTAGCAGACTAACCAAAAAGATCATAAGAATCAAAATGATTACTTCACAACTCCTTTTAACACATATCACAACATTACACATAGCACTCAATTCATGACGCACAAACATGTAAGAGCTTAACAATTCATATCACATAGTGAGGATTTTCTTCTCAACATTATCATGAGCTTCAAAATGCATTGTGGAGTTACCATGTTTTCATTATTCGAAGGACCACAACAAAACAATAAAATCTCAAGAAGAAAAATGCATATATATTTTCATATGAGTGCAAGAATAGAGTATGAAAGCTTTCTCTTAACTCTAATTGGTATCACTTTTACCATAACACGCACCTATTTATAAAACAAGTAAATTTTATGATTATTCGTTAATTTAATTACTTAGAAGAATTTCTAAACTCAAGTATAAAAAAAATGAGTGCAGCGGGACTGCATGTCGGCTTCAGCCTCCCATGTTGCCCCCTCGACAAGATGGTTCCTCCATAAAACCTTTACAGAGGCAACATCCTTGTTCCTCAACTTCTTGACTTGGAGATCTAGGTTCTCAACCGGAAACTTTTCATAAGAGAGGTTCTTATCAACCCCTAAGCATTCAATAGGATGAATGGATACTGGGTCACCTATGCATTTCTTGAGAATAGAAACATTAAGCACCAAATGAACCGAAGTTAGTTCACTAGATTAGTTTCAACTCATAGGCAACCTTCCCAATATGTTTTAAAACCTCATAGGACCAACAAACCGGGGACTTAACTTTCCCTTTATACCGAATCTCATTCCCCCTTTCATAGGTGAAATATTCAAGTAGACATGATTACCTTTTTTTAACTCAAGATCTCATCCTCTATCGTCGGATAAGACTTTTGATGACTATAGGCTGTATTCAATATATGTCTTATGATCCTAACCTTATATATAGTCTCATAGATAATCTTTAGACCAAGGAGTGAGACTTACCAACCTCAAACCATCCAACCGGAGATCTACACCTTCTACCATAAAGAGCATCAAAAGGTGTTATATAGATGCTCGAATGATAGCAATTGTTGTAAGAGAACATAATCAAAAGTTAGATGATCTGTTATGCCTCGTATTTTTTTTATATACGTAGTGCGCATCGTGATCTAGAAGACGTAAAGAAATATTAGGCAAGGATGTTATTTCCAAATGTGATATTAAGTATGAGTTGGTTAATGTAAGTGCCACAATTATTCCTCCATATATCGGTTATGTCTAAGGCTATGATGATCTCTAATATCTATGGTAATGCTTCTTAGATTCATTGAAATTTTACGTTTCCATATCGTATTAAAGGTTCATAATCTTCATAAAACATTAATCTTTGGTAATACTCCTTGTTGGTTCACGTTGATTGTTCTATTGAGTTATAAGAAATGATTTTAATTGCATATGGTTGCTCATAACATTCTGCTCGTGCATAGAGTCATTTATCATTTCACCGAGTCCCGGGCCGGGTAATGTTCGTGCGGAGTTTCTTGCATATGTCACCGAGTTCCTCACTAGAGGGCCGGGTATGTATATTATATATATGATTGGTGATGAGGATGGTTATGATGATGATGATGACGGAGATGACGTGATGATTATTTTGCCGAGCCCCTTACTAGGGAAGCTAGGCACCTTAAATGTTAAATATATGCATGATTTTCACTTAAAAAGTATATGTGTAGCGATATTTTGTTTCGACTTGCTACATTGGTATCCTGTCATCTTTACCTTATGCTTTACATACTCAGTACATTGTCCGTACTGACCCCCCTTTCCTCGGGGGGCTGCGTTTCATGCCCGCAGGTGTAGACGTGCAGTTCGGTGATCCTCCCGCCTAGGATATCTACTCTGCTGATTGGGAGAGCTCCACTGTTCCGGAGCCTAGTCGTTTTGGTACATAACTTTTGTGTAGTCTTTTGCTCGTCTATGGGTATGGCGGGGCCCTGTCACGTCGAGTTTCACTAATGTACTCTTAGAGGTCTGTGGACATTATGTGGGTTGTATATATATGTTTTGGATAATGGTCTGGACATGGTTTGTTTGGGATGTCCGCTTGTACAGGGGCAGCCTTGTCGGCTGCGTACATCATTATGCTTTGAATAGTGGCGGCCTTGTCGGCTCGCGTATGCTGTTATGGTTGAATGGTTATGACTCCTTATGAGACAGGTCCTCTTATATATATATTTATATGACGTTGGGGTTGGCTTGATTTGATTAAATTCCATATTGTCTTAGTTTCAGTTGGTCATACTTAGCAGGTTTGTATGTGGGTGTCCAAAACGGGCACTAATCACGGCCTATCGGGTTGGGTCGTGACAAAGAGTGGTATCAGAGCGGTTCTTCCTCGGAAGAGTCTACAGACCGTGTCTAGAATTGTCTTGTTTATCGGTGTGTTGTGCACCACATCGATAAACAGGAAGCTACAAGACATTTAGGATGTCATTCTTTCTTCTTATTCTAGATCGTGCGATAGAGCTATATTAACAGGATAATCCCTCTCTAACGAATCCGTGTGTTTTCAGCTATGCCTCCAAAGAAAGCGACAGCCGCCCAGAAGGGAAAATCGGTAGCAGAAGGTACTAGTCAGACCCGGAGAGTTACTAGGGCCCGTGCCCAGTCTATGCCTGGTATTATGCTCCAGTCGGAGAGCTCATCTACACCCCCACCGCCAGAAGAGCTTAGAGCAGCAGCAACTCCAGTTCGGGGGACACAACCAGCCCCCGAGGCCCCAACATCTGAACCTCCAGCTCCTCAGTCAGGGGCGGAGGATAGGGCCATGAGAGATGCGGTTCAATTGCTGAATAGATTAGTGGCAGATCAGGCTCCCAGGCATGGACTAGGAGTTGATCATGCAGACAGATCTGATAGCTTAAGGGCTCGTGACTTCTTAAGTTGTAATCCTCCAGAGTTCTTTGGGTCAAGGCCACAGGATGATCCGCAAGAGTTTATTCGTCAGATGCAGCGTACATTGAGGATAATCAAGGCTTCGGAGACCGAGTCTGTTGAGTTGGCTACGTATCATTTGCGTGATGTAGCTATTAATTGGTATGAGTCTTGGGAGTTATCTAGGGGTGAGGGTGCCCCTCGAGCGGTATGGGATGAATTTGTGGAGGCTTTCCAGGGCAACTTCCTGCCTCCAGAGATGAAGCGAGCTAGAGTCGATAAATTCTTGCGTTTGAAGCAAAATGGCAGGAGCGTTCGAGAGTATAGCCTCGAGTTTGATTCATTGGCTAGGCATGCGCCTACTATTGTGGCTGATATGGCAGACAGGGTACATCGTTATGTGATGGGATTGGATCGTTATCTGATTGACGGTTGTATGGCAGTGACTCTTCAGCCAGGTATGGACATTGCTCGGGTGCAGGCATATGCACAGGGGGTAGAGGATCGGCACCGGGGACGTCAGCCAGATAGAGAATATAATAGAGGCCAGCATAAGAGGGCTAGATCAGCAGGTTATCCTGACGAGTTTCAAAGCGGGCAGTCTCAGCAGCATGTTAGATTTTCTTCCCAGCCAACACGGAGTGCACCCCCACGTTTCATGGGTAGGGGGTTCGATCATATGGGATATTCGAAACCTGGTCAGAGCTCTAGGGCGTCAGGGTCACAGATGGGCAGGGGTTTGAGCCAGTCGAGGCCACCTTTGCCTTGGTGTTCTCGTTGTGGTAAGTCCCATCCTGGGGAATGTCGTTGGGCTACAGGTGCGTGTTTTTCTTGCGGCCGTCAGGGCCATACTATGAGGGAGTGTCTTCTTAGAGGTAGTGCAGGTGGTATGGCACATCCTACAGGGTCCGTTGCTTGTTCATCTTCTTCTGTGGCTATGCGCCCTACGGGGCAGGGTATTCAGGCACCAGCAGGCCGTGGTAGAGGACGTGTTGGAGCTTCTAGTTCTAGCGGTCCCTCAAACCGTATATATGCTTTGACTAATAGGAAAGATCAAGAGGCGTCACCTAATGTGATTACAGGTATATTATCACTATTCTCCCGAAGTGTGTATGCATTGATAGACCCAGGTTCCACCTTATCATATATATCTCCCTTTGTTGCTAGTAGGATCGGAATAGAGTCTGAGTTGATAGAACCATTTGAGGTAGCTACACCTGTAAGAGATTTTGTCATAGCTACGCGAGTATATAGGAATTGTTCAGTAGCTATATATAGTCGTCATACCGTAGCAGATCTAATAGAGTTAAATATGATTGAGTTTGATATTATCATGGGCATGGATTGCTTGGCTGCTTGTTATGCTAATGTTGATTGCAGAGAAAAGATAGTTCGATTTCAATTTACAGGGGAACCGATTATAGAGTGGAAGGGAAGTACAGTATCGCCGAAAGGTAAGTTCATTTCATACCTCAAGGCCGGGAAGATGGTTAGAAAAGGCTATATTTACCATCTGATTCGGGTGTATGACATAAAGGCAGAGGCACCGACTCTTCAATCAGTCCCGGTAGTTAATGAATTTCCTGATGTATTCCCCGAGGAACCTCCAGGCCTTCCTCCAGAACGGGAGATAGAGTTTCTTATAGATGTACTGCCAGATACCCAGCCTATATCTATACCTCCTTATAGAATGGCACCTGTTGAGTTGAAAGAATTGGAAGAGCAATTGACGGATTTGCTAGAAAAGGGCTTCATCAGGCCTAGTACGTCACCTTGGGGAGCACCAGTACTGTTTGTGAGGAAGAAAGATGGGTCGCTGCGGATGTGCATTGATTATAGGCAGTTGAACAAAGTAACAATAAAGAACAGGTATCCCCTCCCAAGGATTGACGATCTATTTGACCAGTTGCAGGGTGCAAAGTGTTTTTCAAAGATAGACTTGCGGTCAGGTTATCATCAGGTGCGGGTAAGGGAGGCAGATATTCCAAAGACAGCATTCCGGACCCGATATGGGCATTATGAGTTTAGAGTGCTGTCTTTTGGGCTGACTAATGCTCCAGCGGTGTTCATGGATTTAATGAATCGAGTATTTAAACCATTCCTTGATATGTTTGTTATTGTATTTATAGACGATATTCTGGTCTATTCACGTTCAGAAGAGGAGGATGCAGATCATTTAAGGACGGTACTTAGGGTGCTTCAGCACCAGAAGTTGTATGCGAAATTTTCTAAGTGCGAGTTCTGGTTGACTTCAGTGGCATTCTTGGGGCATATTATTGGAGCTGATGGTATTCGGGTAGATACGCAGAAGATTGAGGCAGTAAAGACTTGGCCTAGACCTACGACACCTACTGAGGTACGCAACTTTTTGGGGTTAGCAGGATATTACAGGAGATTCGTAGAAAAGTTTGCCTTAATTTCAGTGCCTTTGATAAGGCTAACTCAAAAGGCAGCCAAGTTCCAGTGGACAGATGCTTGCGAGCGAAGCTTCCAGCTATTGAAAGACAAATTGACTACAGCTCCCGTCCTAACTCTTCCAGAGGGACAAGACGGCTATGTTATTTATTGTGATGCTTCGGGTGTTGGGCTAGGATGTGTATTGATGCAGCATGGCAAAGTTATAGCCTATGCCTCCCGACAACTTAGGAAGCATGAAAAGAACTATCCTACTCACGATCTGGAGTTAGCGGTCGTGGTTCATGCCTTGAAGATATGGAGACATTATTTATATGGTGTCCATGTGGACATCTATACAGATCATAAGAGTCTCCAATATATCTTTAAACAGAAGGAGCTGAACTTATGACAGAGGCGGTGGTTAGAGTTGCTAAAGGATTATGATGTTGATATTCTATATCATCCAGGGAAAGTGAATGTTGTAGCAGATGCTCTTAGCCGTAAGTCCATGGGTAGCTTGACAGATGTACAACCAGAAGGGAGGGATATGGTTCGGGAGATTCAGCGGCTATCCAGCCTTGGAGTCCGTCTAGCTAATTTGGAAGATAGTGGAGTTTCTATTCGAGAGGTTGCTAAGTCCTCAATCATAGATGAGGTAAAGAGACACCAATACAAGGACCCTATTCTGGCACAGTATAGAGATGCAGCTCTTCAAAAGGAAAAGACCCCATTTAAGGTTACACCTGATGGAGTGTTACGATATGAAGGCAGATTGTGTGTACCCGATACTGCGGGGCTACGACGGCAAGTTATGGGAGAGGCACACTCTGCCCGTTATTCTATTCACCCAGGGTCAACAAAAATGTATCATGACCTCAGATGCTTATATTGGTGGGATGGCATGAAAAAGGACATAGCAGAGTTTGTTGCTCAGTGCCCAAATTGTCAACAAGTCAAGATCGAGCATCAAAAGCCTGGTGGATTATTACAGGAGATAGAGATCCCGACTTGGAAATGGGAGATGATTAATATGGACTTCATTACAGGCTTACCTCGCACTCAACGGAAGTATGACTCTATATGGGTTATTGTAGATAGGCTGACGAAATCGGCCAATTTTCTTCCAGTCAGGACTACTTATTCGGCTGAAGATTATGCGAGGTTATATGTCACAGAGATAGTGAGACTTCATGGGGTTCCCACGTCCATTATATCAGACAGAGGAGCTCAATTTACAGCCAACTTTTGGAGATCGTTTCAGAATGGATTCGGGACACAGGTGAACCTTAGCACAGCATTTCACCCTCAGACTGATGGGCAGGCTGAGCGTACCATTCAGACACTAGAAGATATGTTGCGGGCCTGTATTATTGACTTCAAAGGCAGCTGGGATGACCACTTGCCGCTCATTGAGTTTGCCTATAATAATAGCTACCATTCTAGTATCCAGATGGCACCGTACGAGGCCTTATATGGGAGGAAGTGCAGATCACCTATTGGTTGGTTTGATGTTGGCGAGACTAAGTTAATAGGCCCAGATGTGATTCAGCAAGCTATTGAGAAGGTGAATCTTATTCAAGAAAGATTATTAGCAGCCCAGAGTCGACAGAAGTCATATGCACATAATCGGCGTCGAGATTTGGAGTTTCAGATTGGTGACTGGGTATTCCTGAAGGTATCACCCATGAGGGGTGTGATGAGATTCGGCAGGAAGGGGAAGCTCAGTCCGAGATACATTGGGCCTTATCAGATAGTTCGTAGGATAGGCAAGGTTGCCTATTAGTTAGATCTACCATCTGATTTGGAGGCGGTACATCCAGTCTTCCATGTATCGATGCTACGTAAATGTATTGGTGATCCTTCTAGAGTATTCCCTGTAGATGATATTCAGGTAACAGAGGAGTTGTCATATGAGGAGAAACCCGTGGCTATACTTGATCGTCAGGTTAGAAGGTTACGTACTAAGGATGTGGCTTCCGTCAAAGTGTTGTGGCAAAATAACAATAGGGAGGAGATGACTTGGGAAGCGGAAGACGAAATGAAGAATAAGTATCCTTACTTGTTCCCCGTACCTGCAAGTAATTCAATTCCTAGCTTGACTATATTGATAGATAATGAGATTAATTAGCTGTGAGGCATCTGTAAGTTACGGAATGCAGGTTGATAGGTATAACTTTTAGAGAGACCTTGCTGGAATTTGTTTTTGCAAGACGCTAACTTAACATTCGAGGACGAATGTTCCTAAGGGGGGAAGGATGTTATGCCTTGTATTTTTTTTATATACGTAGTGCGCATCGTGATCTAGAAGACGTAAAGAAATATTAGGCAAGGATGTTATTTCCAAATGTGATATTAAGTATGAATTGGTTAATGTAAGTGCCATTAACTTTAAGTGAGGGATTAATTAGTGGCTAATTTGGATTGATTTAATCCAATGGGCCCCACCACTCAAGGCAAAAATTAAAAAGGGATCAGATTGTGGGCTGACCTTAGTGGACAGGTGTAGAGGGGGGCTGCCTCCACTTCATACTATTAAATGAGGTGGAGAAATCCACTCCATGCTATATAAAGTGGTGAAATGCATTGCTGCATATCATCTTCTTCTTCACCAATTGTCTTAGGCAGCCATGGAAATGGAGAAACCAACCATGCAACTCTTGGCCAGCAGCTGCAAATAATTTGGTTAGTAATCTCCTTGTTTGGTGTGTTAATTCTTTAGAATACCCTTGTTAATTATCCATTAATTTTAAGAAGGGGGCGTGACCAGTAGCTTAGGAAGTTTGTTTTAGTTATTGAATGTGCTAAGTATGAATGGAAACCATAATCGGATTATTAGTGGTGTCATGTTGGTGCTTGGGCTGTTTATATGATTCTTTGGGTTATATGTGTTATTGGTATTGCTGTGGATAATTTGGATTGTTGTCGGATTGGGACGAAGTAAGGAAAATAGGGGAGGTGCTGCCGAATATTCGTTAGATTATTAGCTAGCTTACAAGAAAGTAAAGCACGATGTTTATCTAATTGCGGCACGATTGTTGCTTGTTATAGATTAATAGCTTGAGCAGTAAATATTGGACCTGCGGCTCAATTATACGGTATGTAACGCTGTCCCTTCTTTCTTTGCTTGGCATGACTTTTAAAAATAAGCAAATAACGGACAGATTTGATACTTACCTCTAAAGCGTCTAGGTGATGTATATTCTTGCTTCCACAATTATTCCTCCATATATCGGTTATGTCTAAGGCTATGATGATCTCTAATATCTATGGTAATGCTTCTTAGAGTCATTGAAATTTTACGTTTCCATATCGTATTAAAGGTTCATAATCTTGATAAAACATTAATCTTTGGTAATACTCCTTGTTGGTTCACGTTGATTGTTCTATTGAGTTATAAGAAATGATTTTAATTGCATATGGTTGCTCATAACATTCTGCTCGTGCATAGAGTCATTTATCATTTCACCGAGTCCCGGGCCGGGTAATGTTCGTGCGGAGTTTCTTGCATATGTCACCGAGTTCCTCACTAGAGGGCCGGGTATGTATATTATATATATGATTGGTGATGAGGATGGTTATGATGATGATGATGACGGAGATGACGTGATTATTATTTTGCCGAGCCCCTTACTAGGGAAGCTGGGCACCTTAAATGTTAAATATATGCATGATTTTCACTTAAAAAGTATATGTGTAGCGATATTTTGTTTAGACTTGCCGCATTGGTATCCTGTCATCTTTAGCTTATGCTTTACATACTCAGTACATTGTCCGTACTGACCCCCCTTTCCTCGGGGGGCTGCGTTTCATGCCCGCAGGTGTAGACGTGCAGTTCGGTGATCCTCCCGCCTAGGATATCTACTCTGCTGATTGGGAGAGCTCCACTGTTCCGGAGCCCAGTCGTTTTGGTACATAACTTTTGTGTAGTCTTTTGCTCGTCTATGGGTATGGCGGGGCCCTGTCCCGTCGAGTTTCACTAATGTACTCTTAGAGGTCTGTGGACATTATGTGGGTTGTATATATATGTTTTGGATAATGGTCTGGACATGGTTTGTTTGGGATGTCCGCTTGTACAGGGGCAGCCTTGTCGGCTGCGTACATCATTATGCTTTGAATAGTGGCGGCCTTGTCGGCTCGCGTATGCCGTTATGGTTGAATGGTTATGACTCCTTATGAGACAGGTCCTCTTATATATATATATATATATGACGTTGGGGTTGGCTTGATTTGATTAAATTCCATATTGTCTTAGTTTCAGTTGGTCATACTTAGCAGGTTTGTATATGGGTGTCCAAAACGGGCACTAATCACGGCCTATCGGGTTGGGTCGTGACACAGGCCTTCCTCCAGAACGGGAGATAGAGTTTACTATAGATGTACTGCCAGTTACCCAGCCTATATCTATACCTCCTTATAGAATGGCACCTGCTGAGTTGAAAGAATTGAAAGAGCAATTGAGGGATTTGCTAGAAAAGGGCTTCATCAGGCCTAGTACGTCACCTTGGGGAGCACCAGTACTGTTTGTGAGGAAGAAGGATGGGTCGCTGTGGATGTGCATTGATTATAGGCAGTTGAACAAAGTAACAATAAAGAACAGGTATCCCCTCCCAAGGATTGACGATCTATTTGACCAGTTGCAGGGTGCAAAGTGTTTTTCAAAGATAGACTTGCGGTCAGGTTATCATCAGGTGCGGGTAAGGTAGGCAGATATTCCAAAGACAGCATTCCGGACCCGATATGGGCATTATGAGTTTAGAGTGCTGTCTTTTGGGCTGACTAATGCTCCAGCGGTGTTCATGGATATAATGAATCGAGTATTTAAACCATTCCTTGATATGTTTGTTATTGTATTTATAGACGATATTCTGGTCTATTCACGTTCAGAAGAGGAGCATGCAGATCATTTAAGGACGGTACTTAGGGTGCTTCAGCACCAGAAGTTGTATGCGAAATTTTCTAAATGCGAGTTCTGGTTGACTTCAGTGGCATTCTTGGGGCATATTATTGGAGCTGATGGTATTCGGGTAGATACGAAGAAGATTGAGGCAGTAAAGACTTAGCCCAGACCTACGACACCTACTGAGGTATGTAGCTTTTTGGGGTTAGCAGGATATTACAGGAGATTCGTAGAAAAGTTTGCCTCAATTTCAGTGCCTTTGACAAGGCTAACTCAAAAGGCAGCCAAGTTCCAGTGGACAGATGCTTGTCAGCGAAGCATCCAGCTATTGAAAGACAAATTGACTACAGCTCCAGTCCTAACTCTTCCAGAGGGACCAGACGGCTATGTTATTTATTGTGATGCTTCGGGTGTTGGGCTAGGATGTGTATTGATGCAGCATGGCAAAGTTATAGCCTATGCCTCCCGACAACTTAGGAAGCATGAAAAGAACTATCCTACTCACGATCTGGAGTTAGCGGTCGTGGTTCATGCCTTGAAGATATGGAGACATTATTTATATGGTGTCCATGTGGACATTTATACAGATCATAAGAGTCTCCAATATATCTTTAAACAGAAGGAGCTGAACTTACGACAAAGGCGGTGGTTAGAGTTGCTAAAGGATTATGATGTTGATATTTTATATCATCCAGGGAAAGCGAATGTTGTAGCAGATGCTCTTAGCTGTAAGTCCATGGGTAGCTTGACAGAAGTACAACCAGAAGGGAGGGATATGGTTTGGGAGATTCAACGGCTATTAAGCCTTGGAGTCCGTCTAGCTAATTCGGAAGATAGTGGAGTTTCTATTCGAGAGGTTGCTGAGTCCTCAATCATAGATGAGGTAAAGAGACACCAATACAAGGACCCTATTCTGGCACAGTATAGAGATGCAGCTCTTCAAAAGGAAAAGACCCCATTTAAGGCTACACCTGATGGAGTGTTACGATATGAAGGCAGATTGTGTGTACCCGATACTGCGGGGCTACGACGGCAAGTTACGGGAGAGGCACACTCTACCCGTTATTCTATTCACCCAGGGTCAACAAAAATGTATCATGACCTCAGATGCTTATATTGGTGGGATGGCATGAAAAAGGACATAGCAGAGTTTGTTGCTCAGTGCCCAAATTGTCAACAAGTCAAGATCGAACATCAAAAGCCTGGTGGATTATTACAGGAGATAGAGATCCCAACTTGGAAATGGGAGATGATTAATATGGACTTCATTAAAGGCTTACCTCGCACTCAACGGAAGTATGACTCTATATGGGTTGTTGTAGACAGGCTGACGAAATCGGCCCATTTTCTTCCAGTCAGGACTACTTATTCGGCTGAAGATTATGCGAGGTTATATGTCAGGGAGATAGTGAGACTTCATGGGGTTCCCACGTCCATTTTATCAGACAGAGGAGCTCAATTTACAGCCAACTTTTGGAGATCGTTTCAGAAGGGATTGGGGACACAAGTGAACCTTAGCACAGCATTTCACCCTCAGACTGATGGGCAGGCTGAGCGTACTATTTAGACACTAGAAGATATGTTGCGGGCCTGTATTATTGACTTCAAAGGCAGCTGGGATGACCACTTGCCGCTCATTGAGTTTGCCTATAATAATAGCTACCATTCTAGTATCCAGATGGCACCGTACGAGGCCTTATATGGGAGGAAGTGCAGATCACCTATTGGTTGGTTTGATGTTGGCGAGACTAAGTTAACAGGCCCGGATGTGATTCAGCAAGCTGTTGACAAGGTGAAGCTTATTCAAGAAAGATTATTAGCAGCCCAGAGTCGACAGAAGTCATATGCACATAATCGGCGTCGAGATTTGGAGTTTCAGGTTGGTGACTGGGTATTCCTGAAGGTATCACCCATGAGGGGTGTGATGAGATTCGGCAGGAAGGGGAAGCTCAGTCCGAGATACATTGGGCCTTATCAGATTGTTCGTAGGATAGGCAAGGTTGCCTATGAGTTGGATCTACCATCTGATTTGGAGGCGGTACATCCAGTCTTCCATTTATCGATGCTACGTAAATGTATTGGTGATCCTTCTAGAGTATTCCCTGTAGATGATATTCAGGTAAAAGAGGAGTTGTCATATGAGGAGAAACCCGTGGCTATACTTGATCGTCAGGTTAGAAGGTTACGTACTAAGGATGTGGCTTCCGTCAAAGTGTTGTGGCAAAATAACAATAGGGAGGAGATGACTTGGGAAGCGGAAGATGAAATGAAGAATAAGTATCCTTACTTGTTCCCCGTACCTGCAAGTAATTCAATTCCTAGCTTGACTATATTGATAGATAATGAGATTAATTAGCTGTGAGGCATCTGTAAGTTACGGATTGCAGGTTGATAGGTATAACTTTTAGAGAGACCTCGCTGGAATTTGTTTTTGCAAGACGCTAACTTAACATTCGAGGACGAATGTTCCTAAGGGGGGAAGGATTTTATGCCTCGTATTTTTTTTTATACGTAGTGCGCATTGTGATCTAGAAGATGTAAAGAAATATTAGGCAAGGATGTTATTTCCAAATGTGATATTAAGTGTGAGTTGGTTAATGTAAGTGCCATTAACTTTAAGTGAGGGATTAATTAGTGGCTAATTTGGATTGATTTAATCCAATGGGCCCCACCACTCAAGGCAAAAATTAAAAAGGGATCAGATTGTGGGCTGGCCTTAGTGGACAGGTGTAGAGGGGGGCTGCCTCCACTTCATACTATTAAATGAGGTGGAGAAATCCACTCCATGCTATATAAAGTGGTGAAATGCATTGCTGCATATCATCTTCTTCTTCACCACTTGTCTTAGGCAGCCATGGAAATGGAGAAACCAACCCTGCAACTCTTGGCCAGCAGCTGCAAATAATTTGGTTAGTAATCTCCTTGTTTAGTGTGTTAATTCTTTAGAATACCCTTGTTAATTATCCATTAATTTTAAGAAGGGGGCGTGACCAGTAGCTTAGAAAGTTTGTTTTAGTTATTGAATGTGCTAAGTATGAATGGAAACCATAATCGGATTATTAGTGGTGTCATGTTGGTGCTTGGGCTGTTTATATGATTCTTTGGGTTATATGTGTTATTGGTATTGCTGTGGATAATTTGGATTGTTGTCGGATTGGGACGAAGTAAGGAAAATAGGGGAGGTGCTGCCGAATTTTCGTTAGATTATTAGCTAGCTTACAAGAAAGTAAAGCACGATGTTTATCTAATTGCGGCACGATTGTTACTTGTTATAGATTAATAGCTTGAGCAGTAAATATTGGACGTGCGGCTCGATTATACGGTATGTAACGCTGTCCCTTCTTTCTTTGCTTGGCATGACTTTTAAAAATAAGCGAATAACGGACAGATTTGATACTTACCTCTAAAGCGTCTAGGTGATGTATATTCTTGCTTCCATAATTATTCCTCTATATATCGGCTATGTCTAAGGCTATGATGATCTCTAATATCTTTGGTAATGCTTCTTAGAGTCATTGAAATTTTACGTTTCCATATCGTATTAAAGGTTCATAATCTTGATAAAACATTAATCTTTGGTAATGCTCCTTGCTGGTTCACGTTGATTGTTCTATTGAGTTATAAGAAATGATTTTAATTGCATATGGTTGCTCATAATATTCTGCTCGTGCATAGAGTCATTTATCATTTCACCGAGTCCCGGGCCGGGCAATGTTCGTGCGGAGTTTCTTGCATATGTCACCGAGTTCCTCACTAGAGGGCCGGGTATGTATATTATATATATGATTGGTGATGAGGATGGTTATGATGATGATGATGACGGAGATGACGTGATGATTATTTTGCCGAGCCCCTTACTAGGGAAGCTGGGCACCTTAAATGTTAAATATATGCATGATTTTCACTTAAAAAGTATATGTGTAGCGATATTTTGTTTCGACTTGCCACATTGGTATCCTGTCATCTTTACCTTATGCCTTACATACTCAGTACATTGTCCGTACTGACCCCCCTTTCCTCGGGGGGCTGCGTTTCATGCCCGCAGGTGTAGACACGCAGTTCGGTGATCCTCCCGCCTAGGATATCTACTCAGCTGATTGGGAGAGCTCCACTGTTCCGGAGCACAGTTGTTTTGGTACATAACTTTTGTGTAGTCTTTTGCTCGTCTATGGGTATGGCGGGGCCCTGTCCCGTCGAGTTTCACTAATGTACTCTTAGAGGTCTGTGGACATTATGTGGGTTGTATATATATGTTTTGGATAATTGTCTGGACATGGTTTGTTTGGGATGTCCGCTGTACAGGGGCAGCCTTGTCGGCTGCGTACATCATTATGCTTTGAATAGTGGCGGCCTTGTCGGCTCGCGTATGCTGTTATGGTTGAATGGTTATGACTCCTTATGAGACAGGTCCTCTTATAAATATATATATGACGTTGGTGTTGGCTTGATTTGATTAAATTCCATATTGTCTTAGTTTCAGTTGGTCATACTTAGCAGGTTTGTATGTTGGTGTCCTAAACGGGCACTAGTCACGGCCTATCGGGTTGGGTCGTGACAATATCTTTCTGGAAGGATTCGAAGAGTTCCAGAAGGAAGACTAGATATTTTCTAGGAAAACTTTGAAAAATCTTAGAAACTATAGAATTCTATAGAAAGGGGACCAAAGTGCAAATAATATAGAGACTTTTAAGTAATTTATATTTACACTTTATCCCCTAGTACTTACTATAAATAGAGAGGCTCTCATTTGAAATATATCCAACAAGTTGAAAACAATCTTACAAGTAATATAGAAAGACTTGTTCGAAAATTCGCAAGTCTTTCTTTCCATTCTTCTAGCAATCTTACCATAAAGGGCTTACATGAGCTTAAAAGATCGTTAAAGATTCATGAGTAAGTTTTCAAGTGCCGTACGGAACTTTAGTATCAGAGCCAAGTAACACGCACATTCACCTTACCGTATGGCTCAACAAAAGTTAGAGGAGATAATAAAGAAGTTGAAGGAGCTCCTGGAGGCCGGTCACATCCGTCAGTCCAAAGCACCTTATGGCATGTCAGTATTGTTCCAAAAGAAGAAAGACGGGTCATTACACTTATTCATCTAATATTGTGCACTCAATAAAGTAACAATTAAGAATAAATATCCTATCTCGCTCATCGGTAGTTTGATAAACTTGGATAGGCCAAGTACTTTACAAAGATGGACCTTAGAAAAGGATACTACCAAGATGTATCGTGGAGGGGGATGAGCAGAAGACAACGCGCATCAGCAGATATGAAGCACACAGGTGGTTAGTAGTGCCTTTTGTCTTAACCAATGCACCCGACACCTTTTTCATGATGATGAACAACATATTTCACCTATAATTGGAGTAGTTCGTGGTTGTGTAGTTTGACGAAATATTCATCTATAGAAGCATATTGGAGGAGCACGTGGAGCACTTGGAGAAAATCTTCCAAGTCTTACGGGAAAACCAACTCTATGTCAAGTGGGACAAGTGCGAGTTTTCCCAGCACGAGGTGCACTTCTTAGGCCTTGTTATAAGCCAGGGCGAACTACGGATGGACGAGGCGAAGATTTAGACATTTCAGGAGTTGGAGGCACCAACGATGGGGACCGATCTACAATCCTTCCTTGGACTTTCAAACTACTATCGCAGGTTCATCAGTGGAAACTCACTAAAGCCACTTCACTAAGTGAGTTGTTAAAGAAAAATAAGGCGTTGGTTGGAGTAAGGAGTGCTTAAAAGCATTCGAAGGTCTCAAAGTCGCAGTAACAAAAGAGTCAGTCTTGATGCTGCCCGACGTATCCAAGACCTTCAAAATACATATGGATGCCTCATACTTTTCCATTTGGGGGATTCTTAATACATGATAGACACCCAATAACATTCGACAACCGCAAACTAAACAAGGCTGAATGGCGGTGCAAGGTGCAAGAAAAGGAAATGACGGCCATTGTGCTTTTCCTACACACATGAAGACACTTATTACTGGGCTTGATGTTTTTGGTAAAGACAGAAAACATGGCCACTACCTACTTCCAGTTACATCAACCCGATGCAAGATAGATGGAAAGACTTTTTGGGTTCGACTACGTCTTTGAGTACAAGCCAAGAAGGGGCAACATTGTGGCTGACGCACTAAGTAGGAATACTGAACTTGCCGCCATCACTACAGCATAATGTGACATTCAAGATGCAGAAAAGGATTGCATGAAACATGATACAGAGGCGAAGAAGTTGATGGAATTCATTGCCCAAGAAAGAAATACACTTTTGGGTAGATAATAGCTTTAGCTCACTACCGGTCGAAGGGTCAATATGCCCAATGTTGGGATCAATTAGGCGGCACATTATTAAGGAAAGCCACGATACACTATGGGCTGGGCATCCGTGGCAACGATGTACGAGGGTGCTGATCAAAGCTATTTACTTCTGTCCACACATGTGGGGTGAAATTGAGTTCTATGTGCAGACTTTTCTTGTGTGCCTACAAGACAAGGTGTAGCAAAGGAAACCGGGAGTGTTACTAGAGCCACTACCTGTAGTATAACTCCCATGGGAGAGCGTGACTATGGACTTCATCACTTCCTTGTTGAAGTCCGACCGGTTTGGAACGATCATGGTCGTGGTGGATAAGTTTTCAAAGTATGCTACCTTCATGCCCGCCACAGCCGGTTGCACCGCAAATGAGGCTGCTCGATTATTCTTCAAGAACATGGTGAAATATCGGAGACTGCCGAGACATATTATTAGCAACCGAGACCTCTCTTTACCAGAAAATTTTGGAGAGAATTGTTCGACATACATGGCATGGAGCTTCACTTCTCCAAAAGTTCAAACCCGTAGACTAACGGCCACACTGAACGCGTCAGCGCGCTATTGGAGTGCTGCCTAAGGAACTATGTTAGTGCGCCTTTGAAGGATTGGGCCAGAATCCTAGACATGGAGAAATTTTCCTATAATTTTAAGAGGAGTGAGTAAACCGGGAGCACACCATTTGAGTTGGAGACAAGCCAACAACATCAAACTCCACATTCATTGCCGGCTACTTTTTAGGGTAAGAGTTTGGGTGCCTACCATCTTGAAAAGGGATGGGCGGAGCAACTTGACACTGCCAAGTCCTACGTGGACAAGGAAGACAAAAGGATGAAGAAGTTCACTGACGGCAAGCGTCGTCAGACGGACTACAAAGAAGGTGACATAGTCTTGGTTATTTTAAACCTAAGACAAAACAAGACACAAAGTGGCGTCCATCAAAACTTAGTGCATAACTATGACGGTCCGTTCAACATCATTTCCAAGGTGGGCAAGATCTCGTAAAAGTTGGAGTTAACTCCACACTTCAACATCCATCTAGTGTTTCATACAAGCGTCCTCAAGTCATACCACAAGGACAAGGAAGATACTTACTGGAATTAATTACAACAGGCACCCATTACTATCACTACCTCACACAACTAGGAGATTGAGGCTATCATAGATTATAGAGAAAAACTGAAGCGAGGTCAACAAGCCAACGCCATGTTTGTTGTCCTTTGAAAGGGACAAACTCTAGAGGAGGACACATGGAAAAATATGACGACTTGTGGGAATTCAAGGAAAAAGTCTAGGAGTTTTCTACAGCAATATGCCGCAGAAGTTGCATCATCTGCTGGGGGAGAGTGTTATATCCCGCCATAAATCTAGCCTTATTCTACGTCCGAATAGGGGTAGAACGTTCTGGAGTTGTGCAGAATACTGTAGAACCATTTGGAAGTTTAGAGAAGGTCCCAAAGCATTGTAGAATTTCTAGAAATAGTACCAAAGTGTAAATATATTATGGACTTATATAGTAAATATTAATAGAACTTTAGACCCTACGAAGAAGTATAAATAGAGGTTCCCATTCTCAAAGCATAATCTAAAGCCTTTTTCAAAGCTCTCTTTCTTGTTCTTTCTAAGTCTTTCAAAGCATTCTTTTAGCGTTCCATGTCTTAAAGGCTTCCTTGAATTGACAAGATCTTGAAAGATTAGTGAGTAAGTCGTCGAGGGCTGCGGAAAGTCTTAGCAAATACTCTAAGTCCATGACACTATGGAGTATTGGTGCCTAAAAATTAAAAACAGGCAAGTGAATTCAGACCAGTAAGATTAGTCAGTGTCAGAGGCACAGTGGCGGGATTCCACAACAATCATATCAACATTGTTGGCTCCTATGATTTCTGAAAATACTGAAAAAATGTATTTGGACTGCAACTCCTATCGATAAAAGGGACCTATATGTTGCTGCTAGATTCTGGTTTGGGTTTATAAGTAGTACTATCATGCCATCCCAAAATGAGTTTGTCCTGCGCCTTCCCAGAAAAGCTTACCTTGGTTGTATCATGCACAAGAGTACTATTGATCCTTGATTGTTGACATCAAGAAAAATGTCCATGAGGGCCAAGAAAAACATACATCAATATCGTTTCCTATATTGATTACTAAATATTGAAGATGTGTTGAAGACCCTATGAACACTACGAGGGATTTTCAAATCATCCCATCTTCTTCCAGGGACATGCGACGCATTGAGGCCGAGTACACTTATGAGTAACCTGTTAGGAGAAAAGCAACCCAGCTGACACCACTCCTGAGATCGATGTAGACTTTTTATTTGTAGATTTAGCTACACCCACTCCGAGCTCTAGGACCACATGTACCTCTTCTACCTCTTCTTCCTCAAAAGTATCCAGGTGTTTTCACACCCAACAATTAAATACAAATCACTTAAGAATGATCCTGAATATGGGTCCGTCTAGCCAAATTAGTTGAGATAAGGACATCTAAGCTGGAGAACTCAATCCCACAGATGATTGATAGAGAGATATCAAATGCACTTATCCTAGTTCAAACCTCATTCTATCTCTTAAACTTGAAAATTTCAGCATGCGAGACCATTGAGAAGAGGCCATATAAGATGTCAGCTTTACAAGTCGATGTTGAAAATTTAGGGATAGATATAAATTATATAAAGTCGGTCGACTTGAATTACATGATGAGAACTACACTGGACAAGGATGCAGCTGAAGAGGTAGAAATTATAGATATAAATGTTAAGAAAGATAAAGAAATGAAAAAAGCACGAGAAGAGCTTAGAGAAGCAAAAGGAGAGCATCACATCTTTGGGAATCGATCATATTTAGGAGGTACAATAGTACAACCTATGATTCTTGCAGCGCATGTTGAATCATCTGTGGAAGCTACTGTTGGACTTTACAATACTACCACTAATGTTAGCATTTCAGGCTTTGATGCCTAACTATGGGTTGTCTCAAAGTTATGATACCCCCATATGAGGAGACACCACATAGAAAGGATTTCTTTTCACCTTCCTCCTTGTTTTGCATTTATTTTATTTTTTATACTGATACTCGGATTCGAGGACAAACACTTGTCTATGGTTAGGTGAGACCCAACCTTGTTTTGTTGTGCTCAATATTTTATATGTTTTGATATATTTAGGATTATCTGTTTAAATAAAGTTATAAAAGTGCATTCACAAATATTTGAGCTTATGGCTCTCTTTAAGGTCATAATATCTTAATAATGTTGAACCTTTGAAAAAAAATTCACTTTTGAAAATTTCGCTACCTCTTAAGTTGAAAGTGGTTGTTCTTGTACTAATTTGAATCTGGGTTTTGATCTATACCAATGACTTGAAAAGTGCAATGGTCATTTCAAAAGAATTAATTCAATTTTCGGCTACAACGAGAACGAATCGAGTTAAATAGGCAATATGTAAACTCTTTGCATCTCGTTGGGATTAGAAAAATAATTGAATTAAATCTTTTGAAATGACCATTGCACACTAGATAAAGTGTGTTGTGCTATTTCCCTGAAGTATCAGTTCCTTGAGTGATGAGCTTACCTTTAACCTTGTATGAATAAACCTAGAACTTGCCCGGTAAGTCTAATTAATTTAGAAAGGTATACTATTGATATGATTGTTAGGACCTTCAAATGAACTAAGGTAAACTAGAGCCTCACATGAGTTGTATTAGTTTTTAACATGTTTATTAGATTTAAAAAGACCACTTATAATTGGTTGAATGAGTTTTGAGGTTGAACATCAAGGGATGACCCTGACGTACGAAGACTAGACTTATGAGTTTATTTTCTTTGATAATGTGTTTATTTGTCCTACCCATGTTTGAATGAGTTTTATCAGTCAATATAAAGGCACATGTTAGACGAGAGGTTATAGGACCCTTGTTGATGTTGGTTTAAGGCGCTTGACAAGGATCCAAGCCAAAAAGGACTATCCTTAGCCAAATATCCAAGACTATCCCAAGTTTGCAACTCATTTCCTCAAAGTTCACAAACAAATTCACGGCCAGTGGTCTTGACCACGACTTATGAAGGAGGTCGTGAAAATTTCTTGGTGGCATGTAAAGCAAGGAGCTTTTCTAGACCACTACTCCAACTCTCAAAGACCACTTCACGGCCAATGGTGTTTACCAAATCTTGTGAAAGTGACTTAGCTTTATAAATCTTGGAAAGGAAACGCTTTCTATTGCCTAGAGGACCATGGGTCGTCAACATGGTCATGGAAAACTGTCACAGACAATAAAGGTTGACGTGGTCTCTAGTGGGGCTGCCTCAAGGGATAGTTTTAAGAAAATTAATTTTAAGTGTTTATTAATTGGGGTTGATTTTAAATATTTTATATATTAAATATAAATATTTTAAGGTCTTTTAACAATTTATTAACTTCATATTTTCGAATCTCCGAATCAAAACCCTAAGTTCTTCTCTCTAATCCAAGTAAGAAGAAAAAAATCCATTGATGTAGAGTTGAAGACTTTTCAAGGTTTTATTCTGGTATTTTATGAAATTTTCTTATATTAAGATATGGTAACCCTTGATCCTTAGCTAAACTTTCATATAATGAGTTTTATCAAAGAGTTTTCAATGTTATTCTAAGATCAGATTTTCTAATTTTCAATCTAAACTTGGGTTCATTGTCAAATGATGTTCAAAGTCATTCTAATGATGGATTTATGATTTATAATTGTTTCTAAAATGATTTTCAATAAAAATCCTTGAACAACGGATGATCTCCTCAATCACTTATTTTATCCTATAAAATGAGTCTTGTAATATTCATGAGATGTTAATTAAATTGTGATTAGATTGTGTTATATTGTTTAATCCTATTATTGTCAATATTTATTGATTAAAAATTATTGAGAATAGGTTTATGATTACCCTGGCTTGAGTATTGGTAAGTTGACCTAATTTCTAGTTTATAGTATTAGGATTGACATTGCATTGTTTGGTCCACCTATGGTGGTGATGTTTTCATTCTTGTCTTTATATATATGTTGTGATCATGAACTTTATGGAAATAGATGCAAAGTGGATTGATATGATGAATATATTTATTATGATGCTTTTGTGTAGTCTTCAACTCTAGTATCATGACTGAGGTTTAATGACAATAGGATATGAGTTATCATGTTAGGGTAAGGTACGATCTACATGTTTGATTGTGATAAATATCATTTTTGAATGAATGTACAAATGTAACCCAATATGAGTGTGTGCTCTTATGCATGTTAGGAGTTTTCTATTCAAATGTTAGATATGTTCTTGTCTCTTATGATGTAATATGGGTGTGTGGTCTATAGTCCCTAATACTCTATGTTTGAGTTGTTCATGACTTGAGGAAGATTTTATATGTCTTGTGATACTTTGGAGCGTGCTTTCCTCAATTTCTAGGTGGTTGCTCTTACGTAATCTTGATGTCCAACATATACACATACATCTCATGCATAACTTTAAGTGTAATATGTTCATGTTGTCAATTGAATAAATAAAATTTAAAAGATGCATCTTAACTAGGATGACTTGCAGAGATTTACTAGTGTAGGTAAAGGTATGGGACTTTGCCTATACATTGCACACGCGAACCTTGAGTGAATAATTCCTAGAGTAATTTATTTATATATATAAGATATGAATGTACGATTAAGCTATAAACATGATGTATGTGAGATGATTATAAGAGTGTGACTATGAGGGATTGGAAGTTATCCTCTTATATACATTATTACTATGTTATGATGTAATGTTCTCACATAAATGCATAAATGAATTATGTAGATTATAATCTATTAAATAAGAGTCCTTTGGATGGTTTCCTTAATTGTACTCTATACTAGACTATGTTATAATTATGTGAAAGGATATAGTCACATGATGTAGGTTTTGATTAAAGGACATTCTCATCATATAACTTAGAATATATGTACATGTTATAGAAGGATTTAATCCCCTAAGGCCTATCTTATACTCAAATGTTTAATGACTACTTAAAGGATTTTTAAAAAGGGGAATTTAGCTTAGAACCGAGTGAACTTGACAATGAGAGGTGTTCCTTCACAAAGCAAGGGAGCTTCACTCTATGTTCTCTTATAAGGTCGAAACCATAATGCTAATTAGCATAAAGAGTGTTACAAGTAACAACCTCCTAGGACTTTAACTATTTTCCCCCATAGGAACCTAGCAAGCGGATCCACCTAGATGCTATTATTATGTATATGTCCTAACTTGGTAAGAAGGATTCCCTCGTTTCGGTGGGAGAGGTTCAAACCGGATTCCATGTTTAGCTCATGGTCTAATGTTGGTTAAGGAGAATTTTCCCAAATGTAAAATGTACAATGGATGTAAGATGATAAATTAATGAGTACATGTATGTTAGTCTTGTGTCTAAGGTTAATGTATGTATTTTGACTTGTTGAATATGTTGTGCCTAAGTCTAGGGTAACTTCATAGGAACACTTACTTGAGGTAGTATTATCGAAAGCTAATTGTACATTTTACTAGTATGACTTGAGGTTTTCTTAGGTGGTGTAACTAATTTGAAGATTAATTTTCATGACATGTTATATCTAAATGAATGTGTATGCTTAAAAGACTGAAGGTTGTATGAATGTTCACCTTGGTGACCTTTCGGTTATACTTTGGTGTGAATGGTGGAATGGGACACTTTACATGCATTGCACTAAGTATTATCTAAAGGTTGCTTTAACAAAGAAGTAAGGTCAAAGAAGGTTAATTCTATGATGATGTTGAATGTGCCTTAAATGTGAAACACTGCTTTATGTGTTGTTTTGATTAATATCCATGTCTAAGATAATGTACGTGAACCATATGTTGTTTATTGTATCTAGTGTTCATGATGTTTTAATAAAAGACATGATGCCTGATTTTTAACTAAAATTTCGTGTTTAACTCATGTTTTTGGATAGTTATCATAATTTTTGAAATCTTATACCAATACAATTCTTCTTTATCTTTTTACACTAAGTGTAGGTGGTGATGGCTACAGGATCATACCTAGAATGAAGAGCTTGGATAGCTATTGACAAATTCAAGTGTGTCCTTAATGATTCAAGTACCTTTATTTCAAGATATTATTTAATTTCATATAATAGTATACATTATACTTTTATGTTGTTAAGGGTCGTTTCCCAATTCTGTTCTATTTTATTCTCTTTTATTGATGTTGAGTCTAAGATGGCTAGACGAGACTTAGTGCCTAAACTTTATACTTATGATATTCTATAAATGAAGTGATGTTCTAGCATTATGTTATGTTACAAAAAATTTTAAATTTTCCGCTAAAATTCTACGACAATTCAATGAATGAATGCTAAGAAGCTTGTCCAAGACCTCAAAGAGTTCGATGACACAAATTATTTCTAGGGGGTTCTCCTCGATCGTGACAAACATAGTATCAAAATTATATTATAGAAAGTGGTTTTAGGGTTCAATGTCTCATAACTCCATATCTAGTAGAGTCCTGTTCATCGGTTCATTACTATGGTGTCATGCCATAGAGCTTACCTCTATTTGTTCTCTCTCTTATGTTTCCTTAACTGGTGATCTTTTATATGTGATTGCTTCGAATGGACGATGTCTCAAAGATTGTGTGAGATAAGGTGAGTTTTGATGTTTATTATGGTTTTGTGACTTGTTGAGTATATGTGAAGGTGAAATTAGAAAGTTTTTAATGTGATCCCATTTATGGCTACATGTGACCGATGAGAATTGTGATGTTGAGAAGGTATGTTATGATATAGTTCTAACTTGTTGAGGGTTATTATGGTTTAATAGAGTCCTCTTAGGAATAATGCCTTATGGTTGTGTTTAATAATAGTACAATATTATGAAATAGGTTTGAAATATTTTGGAGCAATGTCGTAAATAGTGAGAGATGAATGTCGTCCTTAATATATGAGTAATGCTTCATAGTTCTTTTTGTGCTGATTGGAGCCTTTTGCATAGGCTTACCCCTAAGAGGGGAAAATGGGTGTTGAACCTAATAAAGGAATTTTGATGTATGCTAGTTAATGCAAGAACCAATGTGAGTAGTGAATTAGTTCCCTTATGAGCATATACTAAGAGTGGATAAAAGGAAGACGGGTGTTGTTCCATAAGTTGGAATTATGTCTTCTTCTAAGGTTGATTTAAAGGGAAATATGAACCCTTTAGCTCATAAGAGGAAGAAAATGGATGCTGACCTACTTTAAACAGGTTAGTTTTTTTTTTTAAGTTTGATTTTAGTATGGTCATTTGAAAGAGTGCTTAGATTGTACCTAGGCATGTTTGGTTGGAAGGTTCCACCAAAGGCGATGATATAGGTTGAAATGACCTAGAAGCTACCTTTCCTTGTGTTGGAAGAAAAGAATGAGGCCTCTATGTCCAAATCTCTCCTATATTTTCCTTTTAAGATTTTAAATAGAGAGGATGGTTACCCTAAATCTTTAGAAATGTGGTAGTGGATCTTAAGAGGCCTATCATATGTGATATTGTATGTTAGCATCTGGGATTTCTATAGTCCTTAGTTGGAGGGAGAATTCCCTAAATTCTATAGATTAAACACCTAATGGAATAACCCTTGTTGGCGTAACTCCAAAATTACTTACCTTGTTATGACTAGGTAGTAGAAAGTGTTTAAATTATGAACATTTTGTATTCATGGAGTACTTAAGGCCTCATATGGTTGGGTAGTATGACCTAATTTGAATTATCATGAGGTTTCCTTTAGGAGATGAGCTTAAAGCAATAGGGTGCTTGAGTAGTACCTATTGATGATTGAATTGGTAAGATTCATATGAGGGTAAGAAGTAATATCCTTAATGTTATAGAATCACATTATCAGAGTATCATGGAGATTTATTCTTTAGTTGACATGACCTTGGTGTGTAAGGGCATGAGGTGATGAATATTTGAATAGATTTACCCCAAGTGGGGGATAATGTGCCTAGATAGTAAGTATTTGAGTAGCCTTAATGTTCCTATTTGAGTTACGTTTGACTTCGGTATATTAAGAATAACATTGGGTGATGGATAGGGAGTAGATTAATGTAGATACTCATTTGTGATCTCTTGAAATCCCCACTTAATGGAGTGTGAGTGAAGAATTAGCAATAAATGGTTGCTTCTTTAGATAGAAAGGAAGAAATCTTAAGAAGGATTTGCATATGTTTGATCCCAAGAGGGGGATTATTTGCTTGACTATAAGGATGAATAAGTATAATTTCTCATGGATGGGATGTGTTTCTCTTAGATGGGTTTACCCTAAGTGGAGGATATTATATTGAGTAGTAAGGTTGTTGATATCCCTATTTTTTTCTTCTATTCTTACTCAACCTTGAAAAGAAAGAGTTCCTAGTAGCTTGCTGATGATTGGAGTATTAAATATGTGTATAAGTTGCATGTTCTCCATATGCTATGTAGGTTTTAATTGACATTATGTTATACATGTTTTTTAGAATTCTTATTTTATGAAAAGGGGATTTTTTTTATCGAATGTTTCTCATGTTATTCTGCATCTTAATATGAAAAATGTGCATTTGACTTCATGAGATTGTTTGATGAACATGCTTGATAGCACTTTTAATGTCAGGGTATCTTTGCCCCACAAGGAGGTGCTGAGTTTCCCTTACATAAGTAAGATGTCCCTTTGAAAATATGTGATGTTGTGATTTGGCGAGGGATAATAAAGGCTCTCTCTTAAGAAATAATGGTTTGTCAAGACAATATTATTGATGTGTGCCTATGAATTGTAACAATTTTCCTAAATGATGCATGTTTATTAAAACTAGTGTTGTGTTAGAAATTGGAATTTTCTGAAATAACTTCCTAATGTTGTGATGTGTTTGGTGTGACCTACAATTTTTAAATCATGAGGAAGGGAGTGTGAGCATGCTTTGGTTAGGAGTAGAAAAATTATCCTTAAAATTAATTGACCTTTATGAAATGCTTGTATATGAACTTTATGATGACATGTGACTATGTGAAGGAGAAGGAAACTCCTCCTTGAACATAACCTTAATGCACAAGTACCCCTCAACCTATGCCCGAAATCACAGATAAACACTTAAACTATACTAAGGTCCTATTACATCGCTGAACTTATTTTATAGATAATTTTTACCCCTTTTCTTCCTATGTGGCACGATCTTATGGGCCCAGCGTGTCTTGACATTTTTTTTAAACTATTGCCACATAGGCTAAAAAGGAGTAGAAAATCATTTATAAAATAAGTTTAGGAGGATAATACGACCTTAGTATATTGTAAGTGTGTCTCTAAAATTTCATGCATAGGTTGAGGGGGTACTTATGAATTTTCCCCACATGTTAATGATAACTATGTCATTGATGGAATGGCACTAAATGATAAAGATGTTATTGATCTACATTACTCATGATTTATGTGCATCTAGTATTGGTTACTTATTCGCATATTGAATGATAATGATGAACATGCAAATGAATGATTTAAAGGTTATTAAATATTGAGCCTTTTGGTAAAATAAAAAGAAAATATCATTTCATGATTAGGAGAAGGATTTTCCTCCTATACACATGAGAAGTGTCTATGTTTTTGATGCATTGGGAGTGAGTGGACAACATTTCCATTTACTTGTGTTGTATTGAGTTCATAATGGTATGAAGTTAGTGTTCCTTGCATGATTGGTACATCGAAAATTAGGATATTCTATGCTTAATGTTGTGAGACACTAATATGGAAAATTTGATTCTTTTAAAGTGATGAAAGTTTTCCAAGTGACATTTGATGACAAATGTTCCCAAGTGAAGGATATTGTTGAGACTCTCAAATGGACTAGGGTAAAGTTGATCTTCACATGAGTTGTATTATTTTATAAATTTTTTATAAAGTTGGAAACAACCTTTAATGATTGGTTTAAAAAGTTTTGAGGTTAAACGACGATGATGTTTGGAGACTAGTCTTATGAGTTTATGTGTTTTGATGATGTTATAATTGGTCGTAGCATTGTTTGAATGAGTTTTCGGAGTCAATGTCAAGGAAAGTATTAGAATAAAGGCTATTGGACCCGATTGATGTTGGTTGATGGTGCTTGACAAGGAGCAAAGCAAAAAGGGATAAGCCTAGCCAAAGACCCAAGGTTGTCTCTAGTTGGCAACTCACTACCTCAAGGTTCACAGACAACTTCACGACTAATGGTCATGACCACGGCTCGTGAAGGAGCTCGTGAAAATGCTTTGGTGAAATGTGAGGCAAGTCATTTTGGCCAAGCCACAGCCCAACTTTCACAAACCACTTCACTATCAGTGCTCTTCCCCACCCCTCGTGAATGAGGTCGTGAAAATACCTTAGATTAATAGGGATTATCAAGTAAAAGATTGTCACTTGATAATATATTTATAAGTTGGATTAAATTACATTGATAAAGTAGTAATTTATATTAATAATATAGTTGTATTAAATTACATTGATAAAGTAGTTATTAGTTGTGTAGTGTAATGTTGTGTCAAGATTTGTGCAATTGTTGAAAGTTGTGGATTTGACTAATATAAGTGATGAAGGTTTAAGAGGATTTGGAAATGCATAAATCAAATAAGAAATTTTGTATTCATAACAAGTGTCAACTAAGGTAAAATTAATTTTTAAAATATAATGGTTTAATTTAGATAGTTAAATCATTTGATCTTCTTTTGTTTTTTAGCATATTAATTGTAGCAAATTAATTGAGATAAGTTGTAATGGTAATAATTAATAGTATTGTTGTTATGATTTGTGTTATAATTTAATATATTGAAAAAGGTTTTGTTATTGCTTAAATTTAGAAATATTTTGAAATACTAATTAATTAATAGATTTAATGATTCTATATATTCATGGCAACTATGAAGACTATAATAAATTTGGTAAATAGTGTTGTGAGGGAATTTGACTGAAATGGTATTTCCCATATTGAGAGTCTATTATGTCGTTCGCCAATATTAATTTTTTTTTTGAAAAAGGGATTTAATTTGTTGGTATTGATCCTAGTCTCTTTCTGTAATAGTGATAGACAAGAAAATAAATTTAAAAAAGGGTCATTTCATTTTTTGTAGATGACTACTTACTTTATCATTAATTTTGCTAACAGTTATCCCTAGATTCACCCTTCATCACTGTTAGTCTTAATATTTTCTGCATTGGGTTAGCTTTGCCATTTGGTGTTTTACCTTACTACTTTGAGAATAAATTTAGTTTTAGTTGAAAGGTTATTAAGTGTTTGTACACATTTATATATGCAACCATCTGTTTGCGTAAATCTATTTTTTACTTCGTTCTTTTTCAAAATAGTTTGATTTAATTCTTTCTTCTATAGTCGCATTCTGCCTTAATTTGATTTCTTTGAATGGAATTCTCCTTCATTAAATCTTATATTGTTTGGGTTACATAGTCATTATTCCATATCTGCAGATACTAATTTTGTTAACTACTTTGTCGCATGTGAAAATGGTTCGAGTCTATCACGAACTTTTCCATTCCTCGCACATTTGGAGAGAGTCATGGAGACTCACGCTTTTTCGAGCTAGCCGACCCATTAAAATCTAAGTACAGGTCCTATGTTTTATGAATTTGAAAATCAAGAAGTCGGAGATTTGAAGAAGTTGGGTCAGAGGAGACCCACTTTATCTATTCATTTTATTTTGTATTTTGTTATTTTTCGGGCCTAACCCCTGGTCGACTATTACTTTTCTATATTTACTTTGTATTATTATTTGGTTAGTCTAGGACAAGTACAAAACAAGATGGTGAAAAACCCAAAATAGGTGGGTCCAAAAGCCGGTTAAGGGGAACAGAACCCGGATTCGGACCCAAAATCTTTTTCCCTCTCTCCCCATACTTGTTTTAAAATATTTAACTGTTTCTTTTGTGGTTATCTCAAGGTTAGAAGAATCCGAACCCCCGTAAAATGCAAGTTTTATTTTAACGACTCGACAAAATAAAGTAAATATCTTTGAAGGATTTACAAATTAAAATTCAGTTCGATAAATAAATTTTTACTTCAAAAATAATCTTAAATGATTTTTAACTTTCATATTTTAAACAAATCTAAAGTGTATTTTTATCGCAATTGTAAGCCTTAGGCAAATATTTAGTTGTTGGATAAATTAAAGTTAGCGGAATGTCTTAGGTGCTTTTAAAACCTTCCTAAGACTTTACTATGAATCTCCGAACCCCCCAAAAAATATTCAAATTGACTTTCTGTTTTAGTCAATTTGAAAGAATAGTTTTCTTGATTTTTCTCAAAATTAAGTGGCGACTCTAAAAAGTCGAAAACTCTTCAAAAATATATTTTTCCTTTTTTGTATAAAACAGAAATGGCGACTCTGCTGGTGACTTCCGAGGATTCTAACAATAAAACTTACTTTATTTGACTTTTTGCAATATTTGTTTATTTGTTTAGATTTTAACTTTACCTTATTGTTGAATTGTTGCATTTTCATGGCATTTTCCTACCAAACGACAAATAGATGCATAAAGAAAATGAAAGTTACATGGCTTTCCATGGCTTTCTGCAGAAATACATAAAAATTCATTTGTAAGTATCAAACAAATATATGGAATGCAGTCATCCTACGTTATTTGGTAGCTTCACCCCAATGCTTGTTTGATTCGGGTAACCGCCAACTTGAAACCTATTTTAGTAAGTCAATGCTAGAGAGAAACCAAAACAAAAGATTAAGCATTAGCCTAAGACAACGTAATACCCAACGCGCATTAAGTTCATTTAGTAGAAAACCGTCAAAACCGTATCTAATGTTTTCGACCTCACGACACATCATTTTATGTGACATTTGAATGATGTACGTGTGAAAAGTAATTTTGGGTGGAACCATTTCCCAAAGTTTTATATGGTCATATAAGCGCCCCCCGAACTCAAAATGTGGTATGACAATCTCGATGTTGATCATAAAAGAACACTCAACAAATATGTGGGTGCTCTCACTGAATTGATCAACATGAACGGTTGGTCGGAAATTGTTGAGGTCCTCACAGGCTATTGGGATAGCCAACAAATGGTGTTCCGATTCTGAACAACTGAAATTACCCCGACTTTGGAGGAGATTAGAGACTACATAGACCCAGTAGGGGCTGGTATCGAAAGGTAGGAAAGAAAGCTAAAAGACATCTTCATCCCAAATAAGCCTTCCATAGAAAATATTGCAGACTGGTACGGGTTAGGGAAAGACTTTGCCTACTGGTGCCAAGAATCCTATGTAGACTTTAGAGATCTTTATATACGATTTGTACATGCTAGCTTATACTACACTTACAACCAAGAATTCAAGGTCTCTTACAAAGAACGGAACGAGATTAGTTCTCTAGCATCAATTGTAGCGTTGTTGGGCACGATAGTCTTCCCGCGTGGCCTATGTATGAGAATCAATACCTGAGCTATAACACTCACGCATACTCTATTCAAAGGGTAAGAGAACCAAGGGACAACAAAGTATTGTACTATAGCTCTGGTAATGTTGTCCGATATATATCGAGCCCTGGGAAAATGCAGAGAGGGGCATCAACACTTCCAAGGATGCAACTTGCTCCTTCAGTGGTGGATCCTCATCCATTTAGCGAAGGGTGATGGGACTCGTGAGCTGCATAATCTTGACAACAATAACACCCTTAAATATTAGAATGACATATTGTACAGTGGAATATGGAAAATTGAAGAACAAGGGGGAGATGGGCTCAAATTTTCTCCGAATTGAGAGAAGAAGATCTCCTATGAATGCTTGATCATTTCATATCAAAAGAAATCATCCTGGAGAGCCGCAGAAAGGTTGTGCTTCCAATACCAGGTATTTGGGGAATTCGCCCTTATGCACCCTTTAGAGTCTTTTGAATGTTCGGGAGGAGACAAGATGTACCCAAAGAGTCATACTATGGCTCTTGTATACGATATTAGAGATGATAGAGTGCACGACGCATCTGAAATGTTCAGAGAATGGAAAAGTTCCAAGTGTATGGATAAAGACACCATTGCTCCTTACCAATTCAATGCTGGATATGAAAAGGGTTACAAAGAATGGATGAAAAAGGATATACAAAACATCTCCTTCCAAACCCCACGCAGCTTTCGCAGCTTAACGAATAAATAAGCAAAAGGAGTGGCCGAAGTAAGTTTTTACGCTAAGTATGCTGAGAAACAAGATACTCTTGAGACGGTGACCCAAGAAGTGTATAGACTAAGGCTTGGTTCTGATGATTTAGATACCTGGGTCAAAGAAAAACTCAAGAGGATTTGATACGAAAGACTGGAAGACAAAGGATGCCTTGGTGAAGGATTCTTCCTGATGCTAAGATATATGTTTCAGCAATACAAAACTTAGGTGAGCGGCAATGGATCAGGGCCATCTTTAGTGGCATAGTGGATTTCGCCCCTTTGCGGGTTTTTATATGTACTTATGTTATTTCTAGCCCTTGCGTCGGCCTTCCTTTATTGCAATTTAAAATGGCCCCTGTCTGGGTTTGTCTTTAATATTTTATCCTTTATTTGTAAACATTAATATTGACTAGTGTAATTTATTTTTGGGGGAATTTTTTATTTGTTTCAAATTCACACGTATATCATTCAAATGTGCTAGGCCTACCCTTGGCAAAAAAAGGTCCCTCTGTATGCATTAGGACGCGATATATGTGTTATTAATTTCTTATGTGTTATTTTCCTATGAATGAAGAAATTGTAAATCCATCCATTCCAAATATTTCCAAAATATACAAACAAGTCACTATTACGAAATGACTTACCAAAATTTCCAAGTCTTAAGTTTCTCAGTCAAAAGACCACCTCATATACAACAAATCGTAAAATACTATTCTACAATCTCAGGGAAGGCAAAAATTACTGCTATAGAAAAGATTAAGAACATACAGATAGAACTCACTGGAGAAGAAATACAAAGAAAGATCGAACGGATCACTCAGGAAGTTCAATAAGCAAAAGAGGAAGGGCTCAGAGTCGACATGGCCACCACAATTTACAAAGGTGCAATCGTGATGCTTGATGACAATCTGGCATCACAGATCAAGAGAAAGAAATATTTTGAGATGGATAAAAAGTACTTGAGAGAGAATTTGGACATGGTTCGGTTGAAAGTGTAACAAAGAGAAGCAAGGATAGAATCGGACATCAGTGCTCTATTTTCTAAAAGCATCTCAATTGATGAAGAGCTGACAGTGGAAATGGAAGAATTCACATCCATAAGATAAAGGATGGCCACACTAAGGAAGAAGAACAATCCCTTCCTTAGTAACATGATTGATAAACATCAGAAAATGGGCGAAAAATGTCGCGTCCATGAGAAAGAAGCCAAGAGTGGTCCCTATAACGCTCACCCTGATGCGACTGAGGAAGACAACTACGAGGAAATCGTCTACGAACCTCCATTCCTAGGACGTTTGAAAGGAGGAGACTAATGCCGCAACTAGAAAGGAAATGACTAACGTTTCGTCATCATTTTAACTTTAAAAAGCCTATTGTTTCCTTTCAATTTCCTTGTAATCGTAATAAATGAATGAATGAAAATGTTTTATCCTGTAATCGAACTACGTTAGGCCTGACTTCTCCTTATGAGATACGTAGGCAGCCTTCCCCGGCCCAACCCCTATCTTTAATAATTTTCATTATCCCCTTTATGTTACGAGAAGACACAAAGACCAGATCACCAAACGTCAAAGAGAAGCTATAAGAAGACCGTAGATCAACGTGATTTAAACTTTCTAAGACAAAGTCAAAACTGACACAAGCAAACTCCTGCTTGTTAAAAAAGATGTGTTTCCGTCCTTACTCGTGAGTTGAAGATATCCTCAAACGAAGCAACTTGTGTTTATCTGCTCTTTGTGTGATATTGTTCATTTTGTCTTCTGAATCTGTATTGACAAATCAGCCTTTGAGTTATTTTCCTTCTCAGGTACTTTCAAAGTGATCTGTGTCGATCAAAAGCTGGTAGATCATCCTTATTTAACCAGATCAAAAGGTCCCACAGATTCCTTCCCTAGACAAAGCTCAGATAATGAAAAGACTATTATGGGTGATAATAACGAAGAAGTAATTCTTACTTATGTTGTGGTGGCTCAACCCACCATAGCGGACCAGAATGAGTTGATTCTTCAGCTGATCCAACAGATTGCAGTGATAACGGTAGAGATGCAAAAGATACAGCATCTGCCTCCGCAAGGGATTTCTGATAACGCTGGTGATGGAAGACCTCCAATCTACTTCCCTTCTTCAAATATGGATCCAGCTTAGAACCAACCATCTACACCTGCTCAGAATTCGTCGATTATAGATTTGAATACCCAAAATTCACAATATGCTTACGTATCCAACAAATCTCCACCTCCTCCTCAAAACAACCACCTCCATATGACCTCTCATCCTCAAAATGCCCAACCTCAAACCGCTCCACCACACCAAAACCAAAATCAAAATAAAAAACAATACTTTTAATGCATAAACATCCCACCACCACTTAAATCATAATACCAATCCGCATAGTTACCCGCATAATTATCAAACCGCTCAAAATGCTCAGAGTCACTTTGTAGATCCACCCTTAACCAAAAGAACCACTTTCAAAATTTCTGTCCCTGCCCAACACGATGTACACGGTTTTGAGCTGTACCATTATGAGGAACATAAAGAAGAGTGGAGGGCGATGGAAGAGACGAAGGTCAACATAAAATAAGAGATCACCTAGGATATGAAGGAGCTCCAATGCGTCCCTGATATCGCCAGACTTAGTTATGAAGACTTATGTATTCGTCCAAATTTGGACCTCCCAGAAGGGTTCAAAATCCCGAAATTTGATACTTTTGGAGGAGTGGGGAACCCTATGGCTCATTTGAGAGCCTACTAGGACCTGCTCATTGGAGTTTGTAGGGATGAAGCTCTATTGATGATGCTCTTCAGCCGAAGACCGTGCAGAGAAGACCTTGAATGGTTCAGCTTGCATGAAACCCGACAATGGCCAGCTGGAATGGATTGGCAAAAAATTTTATCGATTGATTTGCTTAAAACATAGAAATTTTTCCAGATCGATACTCTTTATATAAGATATAGCAAAAATCAACTGAGAACTATTTGGAATTTGCCCAAAGATGGAGAAAAGAAACGGCGAGGGTGAGTCCACCTATGTCTGAAAAAAAATTGTAGAAGTGTTCGTGCGGGTGCAAGAGCCCGAATATTATGATCGAATCCTGTTGCTCGTAGTAGCTAAATATGCTGAGATAGTCAAAGTTGGTGAGACTATCAAAGACGGGTTGAAAACTGGGAAGATAACCTGTGTTGCTGCGTAACCCGGATCATCAGGAAGTTGAAGATGAAAAGAGAAGTAATCGTTGTTGTTTCATATGGGGGAAGGAAAACCCCAAAAGCTCATCATATTCCCACGGTCGTTCTCGGCCCTCCCCAAATTCCTACCAAGCTTTCTACACGAAAGCTATTCATCCCAATAATCCTCCAATTTATCAGAATGCTACCTCCACTCATCCAATTGTCCAAGATCCACAATACAAAAGTCCACCGCCGAATTACCATAATCCATCTCCCATTTACCCAAATCATCCTCCACCCTACAAAATTCCAACTCACTACCAGGGTGTTGCTCTAAACTGTGCTAACGTGCAGCCGAGCTACCGAGCACCCCCTCCTGCGTATTAAGTCCAAGCTTCACTATACAAAAATCCCCTTCCGAATTACCAATCTCCATTGTAAAACTACAAAACAAATCCATATCCCATAAGCAAAGATCCCCATCCAAACAATCGAGGTTATCAACATATGCCTCCCCCACAAGGAAGTTATGATACTCTTCGACCTCGATTCAAAAAGAAACCTTCAAGGAATTCCACTGTGCTCGCAGAAAGCCGAACAAAGCTATATGAGTGACTGGCTGCAGCCGGACATATCCATCCATTGGAGCCCACAACTGTGGATATCAATTCAAAATTCTATAGGCTTGATCAAAGATGTGCTTATCATTCAAACAGTGTTGGGCATGATACTGAGGATTGTATTAATCTCAAGCACAAAATCCAGTATTTAATTGACCAAGATGTGGTTTCTCTCAAACCAGCTACACCCAATGTCAATAACAATCCTTTGCCGAATCATCGAGACGGCAACGTCAGTATGATAGAAAAAATGGTGATTGGTGTGGGACAAAAATTGATAACTCCTTCATGCCGAGTTTGAAAAGTATGTAGCTGCCTTGAGAATCAAAGAGAAGAAAGAGTTTGTTATCTTGACACCCGCAAAGGTTGTTGCCTTGGTGCCATCAAAATTCTTATCAAGCTAAAATTTTTGATTGAGACTGCTGCTGCATAAGGTATGACCCGATCCGGAAATTGTAAAACTCCCAAGGATCTTGCTCTCGTAGGTTAACAGAAACATTAATCTAAAAGACCGATAAGCGAGAGTGAGGCAAAGGGTTTCTGGAGAACAATGCAGTTGAAAGATTATTTATTGTCAAGCATTTGGAGAAGAGTCCAACCCAGATCTCTGTATGAACCCTGCTGATGAGTTCTCAATCATACAGGCAGGCTTTGATGAAGACTCTCAATGATACGTATGTACCCACGGGAACAAGCAGCGATAACATGACCGCTATGATCCACTAGGTTATTCGAGGGCGTCAAATTAACTTTTGCGACGATGAGTTGCCTTTTGAAAGGAGGTCCCACAACAAAGCACTACACCTAACTGCCGCCTGTCACGGAAAGGTTGTCAATCGCATTTAGTAGATGATGGATATTGTCTGAATATTTGCACATTGTCAAAATTGAGGCAGTTAAGGTTTGACTTGGGAAAACTTGAGAAAAACCAAGTCAATGTGAGAGCCTTTGATGGGGTTTTGCAGAGATATATTGGGAGAGGTGAATCTTTTCATCCAAATGGATTCGGAAGAATGAAGTGTACAATTTAAAGTCTTGGAGATTGATACCATCTATAACCTTCTTCTAGTAAGGCCTTCTATTCACATGGCTTGAGTTGTGCCTTCTACACTTCATTAGATGATTAAACTCCTTTAGAAGAGCGAAGAGTTAGTCATTCATGGCAAAGGTAGTCACTCTGGTAGAAATTCCCTGATTATCAATGAAGTGTCTCAAGGTACTTATTCTACTTGGTTGAGATGGTAAATGCCACCGATGAAGACTTGGACCCACAACCTCTCATTCCTTCTATGTATAAGATGATTGCTATTGTGATTATCCAAAGTGGATATGATTAAGGTTTCTGATTGGGAAGGAATTCCAAAGGTAGTCCAGAAGAAGACCGAAACTCACCATTTTACATTTTTCTTAACTGTTTCAATTTTAATTTTCAGTCGTGATTGTTCAAAAGGAAACATGGACCTAGGCAATGACCAAAGTTTGCACCGTTCTCTCAAATTTTAAATGAAAGCCTCTTTTATTTTAAATTTTTTTATTTACTCATTTGTTATACCTTGCTTTCCTAACATTGTTTGTTTATGGTTTTAGTCATATAAGTTCTAAACCTGCAAATGACATGTCATTTCACGAGCTGAATAAATAAAATGAGGCTGTATATGACAAGATTGATGAATACGAAGAGGAAAGTCAAGCGCCGGAATATGTTGTTAAAGAGTTTCTGCAGTTTGGAAATCAGCATAAATCGAATTTAGAGGAAACTAAAACAGTAAATCTGGGAGACCAACAGTGTGTCAAATAGGTCAAAATCATCGTCCACTTGAATGAAGATCAAAGAAATGGTCCGATTCATTTACTCACCGAGAACATTAATGTGTTCGTTTAGGAAGTCAGCGACATGCTAGGGATGATTACCGATGTTGTGTCTCACAAATTGCCGATTAATCCAGGGTTTATTCCCGTAAAGTAAAAAACTCAGAAGTTTAAGCCTGAATTGATTTTAAATATCATAGAAGAGATCACCATACATATTGAGTCTTGATTGGTGGAAGTGACACAATACCCGACTTTGATGGCTAATGTTGTTCCGAACACCAACAAAGATGGGAGATCATATTTTGTGTCGATTACAGAGATCACAACAAATCTAGCCCAAAGGATAATTTTACATTGTTGAACATTCATATTCTGATTGATAATTGTGCTAAGCATGAAATGCAGTCATTTTTGGATTGTTACGCAGGTTATCATCAAATTCTTATAGATGATGAAGATGTAGAAAAGACAACTTTTATTAAACCTTGGGGTGTATATAATTACATAGTGATGTAACTTGGCCTCAAGAATGTTGGTGCTACCTATATGAAGGCTACGACGACCATATTTCATGACATGATTCATAAGGAGATTAAGGTGTATGTAGATGACATCATAATCAAGTACAGCGAGAGTTAGAACCACTTAACACATTTGAAGAAGTTCTTTGATAGTCTGCTTAGGTATAACCTGAAGTTAATCCCGCTAACTATTTTTTTGGAGTACCAGCTGACATGTTGTTTGGATTTATAGTCAGCAGAAGAGGTATTGAGCTCCATCCTTCCAAGGTTAAAGCAATTCAAGAGTTACCTCCACCGAAGATGAGAAAAGAGGTGATAAGTTTCTTGGGGAGATTGAAATACACTAGTGGATTCATAGCTCAATCAATCGTGGTGTATGATCCTATCTTCAAGCTGTTGAAAAAAGACGCTCTGACAAAGTGGACTGAAGAGTGTCAGACTTCTTTTGACGCTATCAAGAACTATTTATCTAATCCACCGGTATTGGTTCCTCCATGAGAAGAGAGTCCTTTGCTAGTGTATTTATCTGTCTCAAATAGTGCATTAGGATGCGTACTCGGTCAACACGACGAGACAAGAAAGAAGGAGAGGGCTATCTATTACATAAGCAAGAAGTTTACTCAATACGAGTCTCGTTACACTTTGTTAGAGAGTACGTATTATCCTTTGACTTGGCTTGCACAGAAGTTGGGACATTATTTATCTTCGTATACTATATATCTCATTTCTAGAATGGACCTTTTGAAATATATTTTCCAAAAGGCAATGCCGATCGGAAAGTTAGCTAAGTGACAAATGCTGTTGAGTGAGTTTGATATTATGTAAGTAACTCATAAGGCGATAAAAGTACAGGCTTTGGCGGATCATCTTGCACAAAATCCCGTTGATGAAGAGTATGAACTACTTAAGACTTATTTTCACAATGAAGAAGTTTCTTTTTTGGGGGAATATATCTCTGAGGCATATCCAGGTTGGAGACTATTCTTTGATTGAGCTTCAAATCTTCAAGGGAATGGTATTGGGGCGGTCTTAGTGTCTGAATCTTGTCAGCACTATCTTATGGAAGCTAAGCACCGATTTAATTTCATGAATAACATAGTTGAGTATAAAGCTTATGTTCGTGGGATGAAAATGGTCGTCAACATGAATGTCTAAGAGTTGCTGGTTATTAGAGATTCAGACTTGTTGATTCATCAAGTTCAAGGATAATGAGCCGTGAAGAACCCAAGATCATACCTTACGTGAAGTATATACAGAAGTTATGAAAAATATTATGTAATATCGAGTTAAGACATACTTCCAGAATACAAAATGAGTTGGCCGATTCTCTTGCCACCATCACTTCAATGATCAAACATCCGGATACATACTATACTGATCCTTTGGATATAGCACTGAAGGAACATCTGGTCCATTGTTCACATATTGAAGTAGAACAAGACGGTTTGCCTTGGTATTTTGATGTAAAGAAGTATTTGGACTCCGGTACATATGCTGAGGATGCTACATCCAACCAAAGGAAGTCGATATGCCGCATGTCCCTCAACTTTTTCTTAATTAGAGAAGTCCTTAATAGGAGGACTCCAGACTAAGGTCTTCTTAGATGTGTTGATGTTTTTTAAGTTGCAAAGCTTATTGAACAGATACATGCCAGAGTTTGTGGTATGCATATGAATGTGCTGACTTTGGCAAGAAAGATCCTTCGAGACGGTTATTTATTGATGACAAGGAGAATGACTAGTGCAAGTTTGTGCAAAAATGTCATATATGTCAAGTGCACGGTGATTTGATCCGAGTGCAACCTCAAGAACTCAATGCTATGAGTTCACCTTGGCTATTTGTAGCTTGGGGTATGGATGTCATCGGTCTGATAGAGCCAGCCACTTCTAATGGACAAAGATTTATTTTGGCGGATCATCTTGCAGCTTCTTACAAGTCGGTAACCAAGAAAGTTGTGGCTGATTTTGTTCGCTACAATTTTATAGGCAGGTTTGGAGTACCAGAATCGATCACTACTGATAATGGTGCAAATCTTAATAGTCACTTGATGAGAGATATATGTGAGAAATTTAAGATCACGCACCGGAATTAAACCGCTTATCGTCCCCTAATGAACGGAGATGTAGAGTCCGCCAATAATAATATCAAGAAGATACTGAGGAAGATGATTGAAAATCACCGAAAGTGGCATGAGATGCTGCCATATGCTTTGCTGGGTTATCGAACGATTGTCAGAATATCGATTGGAGCAACTCCATATTTTCTAGTATATGTAACAGAAGCAGTGATACCTGCTGAACTTGAGATACCATCCCTAAGGATAATCCAACAAGCAGAATTGAGTGATATTGAGTGGGTCTGCAAGCGCTTTGATCAATTAAATTTGATCGATGAGAAGAGAATGGTCGTCGTTTGTCGTGGTCAACTATATCAACAGATAATGATTCGTGCTTTTCACAAGAGAGTAAAGAGCCAGAATTTTTGATGTTATACAGTTGGTCCTTAAGAGCATTTTTCCTCATCAAGATGAATACAAAGGAAAATTTGAGCCAAATTGGAAAGGACCCTACATGGTTCTCAAGGTATTATCCGTAGGTACTTTGTTCATATCGGAGATGCTTTAGTCCTATCAAGACTTGATATACTTTGAGACTTGCAACTGGAACATAATTTTTTAGAAGATCTCAAAATTCTGCTATGTACTCAGTTACAATGGAAAGATAAACAAGACAGTTAACAGGGAAAGGAATTTGGAGGATGGCCTCAAAATTTCAGCATGGGTTTATCTACAAGTCTGCAGTGACTCTGAAAACTCTCTAGCGAATAGTCAGATAGACTTCCAAGCATCAGACTCAAAGAAATTTGTTAAGCCTGATATGACTTGACTTGACATTGACCTTTTAATGATACTATTTCTCGAAAAAAATTTCATTTAAATTTTCCCTTTTATGTTTCCTTTTTTTGATATAAAATATATTGTCTTATCTATCAAGAGTCGGGAGATCGTAAAATCAATCGGAGATAGCAGGAGAAGAAGAAGACAACTAAAGAAATTGACACAGATCAACTTCTTTTAATAACTAACAATTTTTTTGTGGACGCCGGTTTATAGCTTTTCTCTGAAATCAACAAATTCTTTCGATGGATGAATATCGAGAAGTCAAAGGATGAGAAAACTATCCAAAAATTAATATTTTTCGTAGAAACAAGAATCGTTTTATATCACTTATGTCGAAGAGTTGGGAATATGAATTGCTTATTTCAATCAATTTCCATCTATGAAATTTTTAAATAACGTCCAACTAGATTCAAATGGTAATCAAGAAAAAATCTCAAGAAAGAGTGTACGATTTCCGTAAAGAACGTCATTTGCATCATAATATTGGATATGATATTATGCATTACACAGAGGAGTCAGTTATTTTATTTTCGATCAAGATTATATACTATATGGAAGTCATTTTATCTTTGTCATTATCGGAGACGATATGATTATCTAGAAAAAAACCACCCAGAGGATCACTATGTTGCTCAATTGAATCACTATCTTCATTTAGTACCAAGGATGACATCAAGAGTTAATATATGTGCATCGCAGGAAGATGTTCATGCCCTGCGGAAGATCATACGTCGAAAGTCAATATCCATTCATCGTGAAAGATCATGCATCGCGAGTCAATATCCATGCATCTTGGAGGATCATGTATCGCGAGTCAATATCCATGCATCACGGGAAATCATGCATTGGGAGTCCATATTCGTGCATCGCGAGTTAATATCCAAGCATCGCGAGAAGATTTCATACCTCACAAAAATTTATGCATCGTGAGAAGATTTCATACCTCGCAGAAACTTATGCATCATGAGAAGATTTCATACCTCGCATAAATTTATGCATCGCGAAAAGATTTCATATCTCGCACAAATTTATGCATAACGAGTAGATTCCATGCCTTGTTGAAATTTATGCATCGCGAGAAGATTTCATGCCTCGAAGAAATTCATGCATCACGGGAACATATTCATGCCCTGCAAGAAATCATGTACTACCAAGAGATAGAATTGTGCATCTCAAGATAAATATTTACCCATCGACATCAACTGAATTCTTTAATTTTGATAAAAGTACGCATCAAAAAGAGCATAAAAGACGTTATCAAGTGAAATTATCAGCATTGCATCAAATTTCGTTTATGTTGACATCGCATGAAGAGTACATTGAAGATTGCATTGCAAACACAAGACATAAGTTTTATTTTCTTCACGTCAAATCGATTGAGTTGTCATCAAATGTGGAGGAGAATAATTAAACGTCGACATGGTAAAAGACACTATCTCTCATTTTAATTACATTTTTTTTTGTTGAAGAGTTTTATTTAAGTCTTTGTCGAGAGAATCAGGAAGGATGAATTCTCCAAAAAAAAAAATCACAGGTGCGGACGACATCAAAAGGATCCAACACAACATTTAACTTTTTCTTAGCAACAAAAAGGGACATAGTCCAAAGGAGTGTCAAACTCTAAGGATACGAGTAGAGGAGCGACTTCCACCACAATCAAACCGCACCTCTATCATAATGCATATGGGTTTTTCTTTAGTTTTATCAGTTTCGGTCTTGCATCTGAAAAATTTGATTTACCATAAGTAAGTTTCCAATCCAAGTGACAAACCTAATTATGAGTGTGAAATGCGCCACATTCATGGCTAAGAGGGTACAAACCTCTTTTTCATATTCATTTTATTGTCACTTTTCCAGAGCAAAAGGTTATCTAGCATAATAGATTTGCTTTGAACCGATCGAGTCAAACTACAAACAGCCTGATTCCTAAAGTTTATGGATATGTAGGCGGGCTTGATGTTAAAAACTCGGTTTTATTCTAACATTCTCTCTTAAATCTTATTCCCAAGCATCCCAATACCTTCATAACTCGGTATCGAGATGACTTCTGATTTCTTTAAAATCGTGCGTTAAATCTAGTGTATCAAACTACAAGTGGCCTGAATTCTCATAAATCTTGAGATATGTAGGAAACCCATTTTCAGGGTTCGATCATAATCAAGAGTTTGTACCAAATTCCTTTATGAACCTGGGGTCGGTCAAAATTGGATCAATCAAATTCATTTTCCTCGGATTTCTTACCTCAATCCAAATAAAATGAGGGACAATTGTTGACACTCAATTTTGACCCTCCACCATAGGAATTACTTCATGAGCTTCTTAAATTTCCCAAAAATTTTAAAATAATTAGTTTTATAAATTTTAAGAAAAAATATAAATTTTGCATTATTTTAAATATTTTTGCGATTTCTTATAATTTTTAGATAATATGTAAATTTTACATAATTATGTATATAATGAGTATATTTTATGATTGTTCAAAACCATCTCAAAAGTATTTTAATTTTAAGAAAGTATTCTATTAAATTAGTTTAGTTTGAATCATTGTTATATTTTTTAATCACTATTTTTAAAATTATTTTTTTATTTTATTTTGTTAAAATTCGCAAGTTCGTTGACTAATTAATAGTAATTAGTCTTATTTAAGGTTTAACCGAATTAGTTATCTTAACTCAATTTCGCGAGTTCTTAAATTTAATCCATCTTTAACTTCCAACATAACTCAATTTGGGTTATTTCACCCTTTTCAACATGCCATTTTATCTTGCATTTTTAAGATCATTTTGGGCCTCTTCCAATTTTCCAGCAAATTTGTCCTAGCAGCAGCCCACTCCTTTATTCTTCCCCTCTGACCCAACCCAAGAACAAATCCAGCAATCTGATTACCAAAAGGAAAATTCCACGGTTTGTCTCCCTCAGCAGTTTGCAAAATGATAGATTTTTTTAGCACATCAAATCGGCTTCACGACGTGATAGACGCAGAAACGCGTGAAAATCATCGAGCCATCCTATACGCGCTCCATCATCCCAACGTGCCTCACTTTTTTCACTTCAGCAAACGACAACAAGCGGCGCTAGAGGGAAAGCGAAATCACGCATCTTCTTCCCTCTACTCTGCCCACTCGTACAATTTGCAAAAGCGATTGCAACACGTTGATTCGTCCTTCTAGCATGAGGTCGATCCACGTTGCCCACAAGGACGATGTGATCGATCCAGCCATCCATCCACCTTTCCCATTTCGAAATAAGGTTGAAATCTCAGGGAAAAGGTGTTTGACCTTCAGGATATTTCAAATTTTAGTTGAAAATAGGTTTTGAACCCGAATCCAATTCAATTAGTCCCCAAAACGATGTCTAATTATCTTCTTTATAACCTCTTCTTTTTTCAAAAGGATTTTTTAATTTTTGGAGAGGCCATTCTAGACAGCAAGATTTGTGGAGAAAATTTTAGTGTGGGAATTGCTAAGAAAAAGAGAAGTGAAAGAGATAGAGGTTTTCTCCGAAAAGTGTTTGATTTTCTCGCAGCAATAACTTAGACTTGAAAGATGTTAGACGATCTTCTCTAGCCCTTTGAGACGTTGGAAAGGTATTTTTTGAGTCTAGTTCTGCATCTTTACATAGCTGTTAAAAATTTGAATCATGTTGTGGTCATCGCTAGCTCGCTTCTCGTCCTAGTACGCTCCCTAGGGAAGATAATACTTTCTCCTTCATAATGCCTTCTTTGCTCCTCTCGCTATTTTTTTGTTTTTCTATCTTAAAAGATGACACTTTTCTGATGTCGAATAGCCTCATTATTCAACTGGTTCGTTGCAGGTAGTCGAATTGGTGATTTATTAATATGGTATTGAATGAAATAAATAGATTCGTTTGGTGTAGGATCCATTATTAGGTCGTACATAAGCATCGATTTCTTTTCTTCCCTTGTTATGATTACCTTAAAGTTCCCCGAATCAGTACTTTCCTTTCCTTTTTTAAAAAAAAATGTAAAGTTTCTTTCATCTGTTGTCGCTATAATGTTTTTTTTACATCTTTATCATTGTAAGATAGGGATAATTTAGAGAGTTCGGTGGTATGAAGTGTGTATGTTGTTATTTACTATGGTCAGATGCAAATGGTTCCTTTACCTCCGTCTTCCACGCCTCTATTTTCAGTTAGCTCTGGTTCAAGTTATCTTGTTCTTCGCTTTGCCTCGATGGGTTGTTCGAATGACTTGTTCGTTTATACTAAGATTAAATGATTTCATGTGTACAAGGAATAAGTTAGGCTTAGTTTTAATTCCTTGTATTATTCTCTCAAGATGTTTATTTGTGTAGAAGTATGACTACCCTTTTTTCAAAACCGTGTAAGCATTGTAGATCCATCTTTACTGTTATCTTTTAGAGTAATTTCCTCAATACACTTTTGCGGATCTTTGTGTGTGCTTACCTTTCAATCATTACCACTCCCTCTTAGGTTGTAAATCATGATTTTATAGTTACTAGTATGTGGAATTTGGTTGTCAAGTTAAGAATTAAGGGTTTGCTCTTATTCTTAATTTAATAAAATGATTCTTTATTTTGTCACACATTTCTTCTGAAATCTTAGAGTTTCTTTGGCCTCATGAATTATTTTTGGAGTCATCAAGAAAGTTATTCTTCGGTTGCATGATTAAGCTTTCTTTTCAACATCGTCTAGTCGGTTGGTACTTAATTTTGTCTTGCAAGTGTTATGCTTGTGTGGGAGCATAAAAATCAAAGTTATTATTAATAATGATATATATAATGAATAAAAGGTACATGAAATATATTGAATGAAATAAAAAAGAAGCATAATATATAAAATAAAGATTATTTTATGTCGTTATAGTAATAATATAGTTGGATCAAATTACATTGATAAAGTAGTAATTAGTTGTGTAGTGTAATGTTGTGTCAATATTTGTACAATTGTTTTCTCTAATAATAAATTGGATTCATTGATAAGAAAGTTGTGGCTTTGACTAATATAAGTGATGAAGATTTAAAATGATCTTAAAATGCATAAATTAAATATGAAATTTTGTATTCATAACAAGTTTCAAATAATGTAAAATTAATTTTTGAAATATAATAGTTTTATTAAAATAGTTTAATCACTTTATCTTCTTTTTTTTTTTTTTGCAAATTAATTGCAACTGGTATAAGTTGTAATGGTAATAATTAATAGTATTTTTTTCAGGATTTGTGTTATAATTTAATATATTATAAAATGTATAATTATTGCTCTAATTTAGAAATATTTTGAAATACTAAATACTTAATAGATTTGATGATTTTATATAAGACAACTATGATGACTATAATAAATTTGGTAAATAGTGTTGTGAGGGAATTTCATTGAATTGGTATTTCCCATATAAAGAGTCTATTACATCATTCGCTAATTTTATATTTAATTTTAAAAAAAAGTGATTTAATTTGTTCTTAATGATCCTAGTCTCTTTCTGTAACTGTCATAGACAAGAAAATAATTTTAAAAAAGGGTCATTATATTTTTAGTAGATAATTACTTACTTTATCATTACCTTTGTCTAACAGTTATGCCTAGATTCACCCTTTATCACTGTTAGTCTTAATATTTTCTTCTTTTGCTAAGCCTTGACATTTGGTGTTTTACCTTACTACTTTGAGAATAAATTCACTTTCAGATGAAAGGTTATTAAGTGTTTGTATGCATTTATTTATCCAACCATCTGTTAGCGTAAATATGTTTATTACTTTGTTGGGGGTGGAAGCGTAAAGAGAGATTATTCAGAAAGAAGAGAGATGTAAGGATGAAGGTGTGTTTTATTTATGAGGAAAGCTCCTCTATTTATACATATAAATTACACCGTCATACTATTTACTTTACATAATTGGCCGACAAACTTTTTACATGATTGACCGACAAACTATTTACTTTACAACTTTTCTACATTTGGCTTTTTTCAGCCGACGCAAGACGACAAAAAATAAAAAGACTCTTACTTTATACATATGGCTGATATTCAGCCAACAATAATAACTCTTTTTTTTTTATCTTTATGTCTTATCTTCTTTTTCTTAGTCTATTCCAGTTGTATTCCGGGGACATAGTTATCTTCGCCATTGCATTTTGAACATAGATGGTCTGGATACTTTTGTCCAATTAGTTTGCAGTATCTTGTCATCAAGTCTTGAGAAATGAAATTTTTTCTGATAGCCCTTGTTGTAGGTGTTTGTTCTGGCTTCAGTAGACTTAATATCCATTGTCATACTTCTTCCATATCTGCTACTCTTATGTCTTTACAATTGGAGTATATCATTGTCTGATCTCTGTTGTAATAACTCCAAATTGCATTTTCATTTAGGTAGTTGTTTGATAACTCATTTAATATAGTAGCTATCCCAATAGTCCTTTTGTTTGCATAAAAATCTGGGATATCCACCTTCTGTATCTCTTCTTGTGTATCTATTTTTTCTGGTATTATCATATCTCTAGTTAAACCTATCTTAATAACTTGTATTGTAGGTTTAATTTCTTCATATAGTATCTCTGCTGTTGCTGAGTAGAACTTTATATAAAATAAAGTTCCTTTTGTTATTCTTTTATATTGCAGAAATGCCTTATGTAGCTCAGGTATTTTAGCTACTTCGTCTCCTGTAATAGTATATACTGTGCTTATAAGTCTGTAATTGTAGCAAGTTGCTACTAGGTTTGGATTCGTTCCTGGTTGTGCAATTAGTTTATTGTATCCTTGTAGATGTTGGGTTATGTAGTCTTGTTCAGGGTTTCTCGTATTTTTGGCTTTAGGGTTTTTGTTTAGAAAAGTCTGTACTTTGTATATGTTTTCTATATACATTCTGGTAATGTGGTTATATGTTTGTTTATCTGAATCTAGGCTCGCTTTGTAGGTATTTACCTGTGGTGGTATGAATATATCTTTCTGGGTAACTTGAGGAGTATATGGTTTTGAGAATAACTTATTCAAGTTTGTATTTGTGTATTTTATTTTAGTCTCCTCTTTTTTTGTAGATTGTCCTGTTGTAGATGTGCTGGCTGTAGCTGCATTTAAACAAATGTTATGGGTTTTTTGGAGTATCCCATCGTCTCCTTGTAGCTCTGGAATTTTTGTGTCTTCCGATCGACATAGCTCCGCATATTTATAGTCGTGCTGCTGACTTTTAGTTTTCAAATTTTGTAATTCTTTACTCATACTATCTACTTTCGTAGAAAGTGTAGTAATAGCTTTGAGTATTTCTTCTGTTGTATCTGGTTCAGTTTGTGTTCCTTTTTCTTGATAGGTAATCTGCAACAAGATTTTCATCAGTTTTTATAATTTCAATTGTAAATGTAAAAATTTAATATATTCAATACTAATCTCCTTATTTCTTTTGTTGTAACTGAATCATCTAGCTTTTTTGTTATCCACTATTTTACCTGTGTGTTATCTGTTCTTACAATAAATTTATTGTAAACTATATATAGATCAAATGCTAACAAACATTTATATAATGCAAATAATTCCTTTCTATTTATTTCCCATTTTGCTTGTGCCTCAATATATGATCCTGAGCAATACCTGCAATGGTGTTCTACCTTTTCTTTGTCATATTTATATTTTAATACTCCTCCGTAACTGTGGTCACTTGAATCTGTTTCAATTATATATGTGAAAGTTCTATTTTCATCAGGAAAATATAATTTTGGTAATTTTTTGCATAATTTTTTAATATTTTTTATGTGTTCTTTATCTTTATTGTCAAAATGATATTCAATATCTTTTTTGAGTTTTTTGTATAATGGTTTTAAATGTTCTGCTAATTTTGGTATATATTCTCTTACTTGATTTAGTAATCCTAAAAATGATTGTAATTTCTTTTTTGTATCTATATTTTCATCAATAGTGATAATTTTTTGTACTATGTGAGTTTGCATTTTTATTCCATTTTTATCTATTTGTATTTTTATATTTTTTGCTTTATATTTGATCATACTTCCTTCATTGTTAAATCCTGTTACTACCATAGGTGTTTTTAATTTTTCCCATTTATCTTCTGGTAAGCAATTATATTTACATATATTCGCTTCTGCTCCTGTATCTATCATGGGTGTATAATATCTGTTGTGATATCCTTCTACAATAATTTTTGCAAGTATAAATGTTTTCATTAATCATTTTTGGTTCTTTTTATAATTATTTTTTTATTTTGGCAAGTTATTGTTAATTGTTCATTTTCTATGCTGTATGGTTTAACTTTTTCTAACCATTTTATTCCTAATGTGATATTATGATTTCCTTCATATATCTTAAATTGTATTTTCAATGGAATTCCTCCTATAATTATTTCTTTTTCTGTTGTCTCTTCATTTGTATTTATTATTTCACTAGGTAATCCAGGGCATATGTGTCCTGTTTTCATAATTTCTTCTTCTAATACTAGTTCTCTTGTTATATGATTCTCTTCTTGTCCTGTGTTTATCAAGATTTTATATTTTCTTTGGTCCATTATTCCTGTTATAAAATATTGATATATTGTTATTTCTCCTAAATCTTGTGATATTTCATATTTTCTTTTAGATGAACTCATTCTTGATGAGGAAACTCTAGTCATCATATTTAATGAGTTTGTATTTGGTGTACTTGAGGTACTTAATCTTTCTTTTACTATCTCCAATTCTTCTTCTGTATCCATTTCTTTATAACTATAGTCATTATTATCTATTACCGTAATTATTCTTTCAAAAGGATTTTCTATTTTTATTTTATCAATTTTATTTTTTGCTGTTATTTTATGTTTTGTTGTTAATATATAAAGATTTTTACATCTTGCTGTGAATACCTTACTTCCTGGTGCTAACTCTATTCCTGACATTTTCCAATATAATACTAATGATTTGTCTATATTTGTATCTGTTAATGCTACTGTATAATTAGCACTTATTATAAATTTAAATTTCTGGTATATTAAATTTCCTTTAACTGCACTTATTACGCTTTTTTCTATAGGATATTTTATTATATCATCTGCTAAATATATTTCAATGGGCGTATCTATTCCTTCTCTTAAACAAGCTTTTATTAGTATTTCCGTTCCTCCTAAATGTACATATTTTATAGCTTCTTTATTTTTTATGTTTTGTATTTCTTTATTTATTATTCGTTTGTTTATTATAGGTATATATGCTTTTCCACTTGTATATTTTCCGTCTATGATATGTTCTTTTTGACTAACCACATAATATTCTTCTTTCTGTCTTTTTAAAAAAGTTTTTTAGTATAGGTATGTCAACTATTTTTTCAACACTTAAATCTAATTCTTTTCCTTTTATTTGTTCAAAAAGTGTATTATCAAATATGATTTTTTGGTGTGATGATTCTTCATCTTCATAATTCTCTTTAGATATTATTTCGTTTTCAGACATTATATTTCTTCCTCTTCTTCTATTTCATTATCTAGTTTTTCTTCTCCATTTTAAGTTTCTATATCTGATACTTTATATATACTATCGTTTTCACTTAATTCATACTCTATGTATTCTATTTGCATATATTCGTCATTACCTATAACTATTTCTGCAATTTATTTTCTTTTTGGATTTTTTGGTAATTTACAGTCTTTAGCTATGTGTCCTATCTTTCCGCAATTATAACATGTACATTGGGATATCTTTCTTTTTGGTCTATATGGTCTTTTTATTTTATAGTTTTTTACATAATACCTTCGTCTTGGTTGTTTATATTTATACTTAGTTTTATTTTTTCTATAATTTTTATATCTTCTAGATTTTGTTTCTTATTTGTACACCCAAACTGTGGTGTCATTTTATTTTTACAACATGATAAATTTTTATTTAGTACTCTTTCCATTTTTAATTTTTCTTTTTGGTTTTCGCATAATTGTGTAAACCATTGAGATAGAAATTTTATTCTAGCTCCTAAAGTATCTACCATTCCTTCATTATTCCAATCCTTTATTATTTTTGTGCTAAACGGTTCTGGTAATTTTGTAAAATATTATTTTCTTATTTCTTTTGCTTCGTCTAAATTGTATTTAGATTTGTAATAGTATTCTTTAAATGCACAAGTATATTCTTCTATATAACACATTTTACATATAGCTAATTTTGTCATAAGTTGTCTATTTATTATTTTTTCCCTATTTTGTTCTTTTATATCCGTGGTCATACCTCCAAATTCATTTCTAATTGCTGATTCATATTTGTCTAGTATATCTATATTTGTTGCTGATGGGGATCCATCTATTTTCTTATCATTTCTAAGTACTTCTAAACTTTCTGGGGGTAGATTTTCTATCCATAATTTTGCCGTTCCTATGAATGTTCTTTCTATATATCTTGGTGTTTTTGTTGTTTCTATTTTGTTATCTATTAACTTCTTGGATATATTTCCTGCCCATAGTAATATTGCTTTATTTATGTCTGTGACGCAATCTAAATCTAAGAAATTATATTGTTCACTTATTGGTTTCGGTATCCAATTTTTATTTAATCTACTATTCCATATTGCATTATTTCTATCTGATTGTTGATAACTTTCTGTATAATAAGTTGGTGATGTCCACCAAGGACTACTTCTAGGGGTATTTCTGGGACTATTATTTGGGGTTTTGACTCTTGACGTACTAGGTCTATTCATATCTCGTGTGTTTATTTCTAATTTTTTTAGTTTATTTGTCTGTTCTAAGATTTCTGTATATGTTTCACTTATGTCACTTATTTCTGATTTTTGGTCATTTTCATTTTCATCTATTTCATTTACTTCATTTACCTCAATATCTTCATTTAATTTTTGTTCCATTTCTTTTATTTCATTAGTTAATTCAAGCTCTTTATCTTTTTCCTTTTGTTTTTGCTTATTTTCATATAATAATTTTAACCTAGCTAATTCTTTTTCTAATTCACTTATTCTTGTATTTTTTATTTCTTCTAATTGTTGTACTTCTTGTTTTGCTTGTATTTTTATTTTTTCAATTTCTCTTGATTTGTCTATTTCTTCGTTTTCTTTTGTTATTCTTATCATAGCTGTTAAACTATCTTCTAATTTTGCCGTTTCTTTTTCTAACATTAAGTATAAATTATTTCAAATTTTTTTATATTTTCTTCCTAGATTTGAAAATATTATTTTTATTATCATTCCGTCTTGATTTTCGTATGTTTTTTCGTCTACTGCAAATTCTTCTTTATTCATTATAATCTATGTATTATATTATGCTGTAACTTATATTCAAGACAATCTAATTCTAATTTTACCATGGATATATCTTTTCTTTGTGCTAATAGTGATTTATTACATACTCCTGCTAATATGTTTTCTTCTAATCTTCTTTTTCTATGTTGTAATTCTTGTTCTTTTTCAGCCTTTTTTTCCATTATTTCTTCTATTAATTGTTGTTTATAGATTTCTCTGTTCATACTGTTTTTTCAAATAGCAAACAAATTTATATTCTGTTTTTGAAATTATGTTTATCAATTGATCTTTTCTATCATTATTTGTTTTGACTGGTTGTGATAGTTCATATTCTATATATAAAGATCTTAATTTTTTCCATATCTTTCTTACCTTTTTATCTATCTTAGTTCTTTTTATTTTAGTATTTTTATTTTTATTTATCATAACCTTTTATATAATATTTTAAAAAGCTTACTTAATTTATCTGGATATCTAATCTTTTTTAACCTGTAATTTCTACCATATTGCTTTAGCCAATATTCAGTCATATTTAATCTCCAATATCTAAATCATCATATAAATCGTATATGTCATAATAAAGTTCATCTTGTATACTTTGTATGGTTAACTCAGTCCAACCTTGGGTTGTTATTTCTATTATCTCGTCTGTTACCAATTTATCATAAATTTCTCTTTTTATATCAGTATTAAGATTTTTTAATATATAAAGTAATAATATCTTATAATCAACATCATCGTTTAATAGGTAAGTTTCCATTTTTATCATTTTTATTTTCACTAAAATTTTATTCCTTCCAACCTCTTAATAAATTATACTTGCTTATTATGCAAAAATAATGATTTAATAATCATCTCGTCTGGTCACTACTACAGCTTTCTTTTTTGATAAGTTACTCTAACAGCGCCTCAACTTTGTTTACTTCCTTAAACGGCCTTCTCTGCCTACCGGTTTCAACCTTAGGATGTCATAGTTTGGGCATACTTATTCGAAAAATATTTCTGTAGCAAACTTTCTAAAGATGGTTATTATAACATTATTCAAACATGATAAACAATTATAATTAACAAGAGATTTTCAGGAATAAATCAATTTAGCTACTCATAAGTATAAAATAGTATACCTGTTTTTGTAAATCTTCCGACATAGTTGGTTTGTTCTCCATAATTATTTAATTAACTAGCTCTGATAACAATTTGGGGGTGGAAGCGTAAAGAGAGAGTATTCAGAAAGAAGAGAGATGTAAGGATGAAGGTGTGTTTTATTTATGAGGAAAGCTCCTCTATTTATACATATAAATTACACCGTCATACTATTTACTTTACATAATTGGCCGACAAACTTTTTACATGATTGGCCGACAAACTATTTACTTTACGACTTTTGTACATTTGGCTTTTTTCAGCCGACGCAAGACGACAAAAATAAAAAGACTCTTACTTTATACAAAAAAAAAACAAAAAAAAGAGTTATTATTGTTGGCTGAATATCAGCCATATGTATAAAGTAAGAGTCTTTTTATTTTTTGTCGTCTTGCGTCGGCTGAAAAAAGCCAAATGTACAAAAGTCGTAAAGTAAATAGTTTGTCGGCCAATCATGTAAAAAGTTTGTCGGCCAATTATGTAAAGTAAATAGTATGACGGTGTAATTTATATGTATAAACAGAGGAGCTTTCCTCATAAATAAAACACACCTTCATCCTTACATCTCTCTTCTTTCTGAATAATCTCTCTTTACGCTTCCACCCCAAATTGGTATCAGAGCTAGCTAATTAAATAATTATGGAGAACAAACCAACTATGTCGGAAGATTTACAAAAACAGGTATACTATTTTATACTTATGAGTAGCTAAATTGATTTATTCCTGAAAATCTCTTGTTAATTATAATTGTTTATCATGTTTGAATAATGTTATAATAACCATCTTTAGAAAGTTTGCTACAGAAATATTTTTCGAATAAGTATGCCCAGACTATGCCATCCTAAGGTTGAAACCGGTAGGCAGAGAAGGCCGTTTAGAGAAGTAAACAAAGTTGAGGCGCTGTTAGGGTAAGTTATCAAAAAAGAAAACTGTAGTAGTGACCAGACGAGATGATTATTAAATCATTATTTTTGTATAATAAGCAACTATAATTTATTAAGAGGTTGGAAGGAATAAAATTTTAGTGAAAATAAAAATGATAAAAATGGAAACTTACCTATTAAACGATGATGTTGATTATAAGATATTATTACTTTATATATTAAAAAATCTTAATACTGATATAAAAAGAGAAATTTATGATAAATTGGTAACATACGAGATAATAGAAATAACAACCCAAGGTTGGACTGAGTTAACCATACAAAGTATACAAGATGAACTTTATTATGACATATACGATTTATATGATGATTTAGATATTGGAGATTAAATATGACTGAATATTGGCTAAAGCGATATGGTAGAAACTACAGGTTAAAAAAGATTAGATATCCAGATAAATTAAGTAAGCTTTTTAAAATATTATATAAAAGGTTATGATAAATAAAAATAAAAATACTAAAATAAAAAGAACTAAGATAGATAAAAAGGTATGAAAAATATGGAAAAAAATTAAGATCTTTATATATAGAATATTAACTATCACAACCAGTCAAAACAGATAATGATAGAAAAGATCAATTGATAAACATAATTTCAAAAACAGAATATAAATATGTCTGCTATTTGAAAAAACAGTATGAACAGAGAAATCTATAAACAACAATTAATAGAAGAAATAATGGAAAAAATGGCTGAAAAAGAACAAGAATTAAAACATAGAAAAAGAAGATTAGAAGAAAACATATTAGCAGGAGTATGTAATAAATCACTACTAGCACAAAGAAAAGATATATCCATGATAAAATTAGAATTAGATTGTCTTGAATATGAGTTACAACATAATATAATACATAGATTATAATAAATAAAGAAGAATTTGCAGTAGACGAAAAAACATACGAAAATCAAGACGGAATGATAATAAAAATAATATTTTCAAATCTAGGAAGAAGATATAAAAAAATTGGAAATAATTTATACTTAATGTTAGAAAAAGAAACGGCAAAATTAGAAGATAGTTTAACAGCTATGATAAGAATAACAAAAGAAAACGAAGAAATAGACAAATCAAGAGAAATTGAAAAAATAAAAATACAAGCAAAACAAGAAGTACATCAATTAGAAGAAATAAAAAATACAAGAAGAAGTGAATTAGAAAAAGAATTAGCTAGGTTAAAATTATTATATGAAAATAAGCAAAAACAAAAGGAAAAAGATAAAGAGCTTGAATTAACTAATGAAATAAAAGAAATAGAACAAAAATTAAATGAAGATATTGAGGTAAATGAAGTAAATGAAATAGATGAAAATGAAAATGACCAAAAATCAGAAATAAGTGACATAAGTGAAACATATACAGAAATCTTAGAACAGACAAATAAACTAAAAAAATTAGAAATAAACACACGAGATATGAATAGACCTAGTACGTCAAGAGTCAAAACCCCAAATAATAGTCCCAGAAATAGCCCTAGAAGTAGTCCTAGGTGGACACCACCAACTTATTATACAGAAAGTTATCAACAATCAGATAGAAATAATGCAATATGGACAGTACATTAAATAAAAATTGGATACCGAAACCAATAAGTGAACAATATAATTTCTTAGATTTAGATTGCGTCACAGACATAAATAAAGCAATATTACTATGGACAGGAAATATATCCAAGCAGTTAATAGATAACAAAATAGAAACAACAAAAACACTAAGATATATAGAAAGAACATTCATAGGAACGGCAAAATTATGGATAGAAAATCTACCCCCAGAAAGTTTAGAAGTACTTAGAAATGATAAGAAAATGGATGGATCCCCATCAGCAACAAATATAGATATACTAGACAAATATGAATCAGCAATAAGAAATGAATTTGGAGGTATGACCACGGATATAAGAGAACAAAATAGGGAAAAAATAATAAACAGACAACTTATGACAAAATTAGCTATATGTAAAATGTGTTATATAGAAGAATATACTTGTGCATTTAAAGAATACTATTACAAATCTAAATACAATTTAGACGAAGCAAAAGAAATAAGAAAACAATATTTTACAAAATTACCAGAACCGTTTAGCACAAAAATAATAAAGGATTGGAATAATGAAGGAATGGTAGATACTTTAGGAGCTAGAATAAAATTTCTATCTCAATGGTTTACACAATTATGCGAAAACCAAAAAGAAAAATTAAAAATGGAAAAAGTACTAAATAAAAATTTATCATGTTGTAAAAATAAAATGACACCACAGTTTGGGTGTACAAATAAGAAACAAAATCTAGAAGATATAAAAATTATAGAAAAAATAAAACTAAGTATAAATATAAACAACCAAGACGAAGGTATTATGTAAAAAACTATAAAATAAAAAGACCATATAGACCAAAAAGAAAGATATCCCAATGTACATGTTATAATTGCGGAAAGATAGGACACATAGCTAAAGACTGTAAATTACCAAAAAATCCAAAAAGAAAACAAATTGCAGAAATAGTTATAGGTAATGACGAATATATGCAAATAGAATACATAGAGTATGAATTAAGTGAAAACGATAGTATATATAAAGTATCAGATATAGAAACTGAAAATGGAGAAGAAAAACTAGATAATGAAATAGAAGAAGAGGAAGAAATATAATGTCTGAAAACGAAATAATATCTAAAGAGAATTATGAAGATGAAGAATCATCACACCAAAAAATCATATTTGATAATACACTTTTTGAACAAATAAAAGGAAAAGAATTAGATTTAAGTGTTGAAAAAATACTTGAGATACCTATACTAAAAAACTTTTTTAAAAAGACAGAAAGAAGAATATTATGTGGTTAGTCAAAAAGAACATATAATAGACGGAAAATATACAAGTGGAAAAGCATATATACCTATAATAAACAAACGAATAATAAATAAAGAAATACAAAACATAAAAAATAAAGAAGCTATAAAATATGTACATTTAGGAGGAACGGAAATACTAATAAAAGCGTGTTTCAGAGAAGGAATAGATACGCCCATTGAAATATATTTAGCAGATGATATAATAAAATATCCTATAGAAAAAAGCGTAATAAGTGCAGTTAAAGGAATTTTAATATACCAGAAATTTAAATTTATAATAAGTGCTAATTATACAGTAGCATTAACAGATATAAATATAGACAAATCATTAGTATTATATTGGAAAATGTCAGGAATAGAGTTAGCACCAGGAAGTAAGGTATTCACAGCAAGATGTAAAAATCTTTATATATTAACAACAAAACATAAAATAACAGCAAAAAATAAAATTGATAAAATAAAAATAGAAAATCCTTTTGAAAGAATAATTACGGTAATAGATAATAATGACTATAGTTATAAAGAAATGGATACAGAAGAAGAATTGGAGATAGTAAAAGAAAGATTAAGTACCTCAAGTACACCAAATACAAACTCATTAAATATGATGACTAGAGCTTCCTCATCAAGAATGAGTTCATCTAAAAGAAAATATGAAATATCACAAGATTTAGGAGAAATAACAATATATCATTATTTTATAACAGGAATAATGGACCAAAGAAAATATAAAATCTTGATAAACACAGGACAAGAAGAGAATCATATAACAAGAGAACTAGTATTAGAAGAAGAAATTATGAAAACAGGACACATATGCCCTGGATTACCTAGTGAAATAATAAATACAAATGAAGAGACAACAGAAAAAGAAATAATTATAGGAGGAATTCCATTGAAAATACAATTTAAGATATATGAAGGAAATCATAATATCACATTAGGAATAAAATGGTTAGAAAAAGTTAAACCATACAGCATAGAAAATGAACAATTAACAATAACTTGCCAAAATAAAAAAATAATTATAAAAAGAACCAAAAATGATTAATGAAAATATTCATACTTGCAAAAATTATTGTAGAAGGATATCACAACAGATATTATACACCCATGATAGATACAGGAGCAGAAGCGAATATATGTAAATATAATTGCTTACCAGAAGATAAATGGGAAAAATTAAAAACACCTATGGTAGTAACAGGATTTAACAATGAAGGAAGTATGATCAAATATAAAGCAAAAAATATAAAAATACAAATATGGGATAAGATATTAACAATAGAAGAAATGTATAATTTTGAATTTACCACAAAAGATATGTTATTAGGAATGCCATTTTTAGATAAATTTTACCCTCACATAATTACAAAAACACACTGGTGGCTTACTACGCCATGTGGCTATAAAATAGGAGCAAAAAGAGTAAAAAATAAACAACGAAAATCTATAGAATGGATTAGAGGTAGTGAAAAAATAAACCAGGAGATGGAAAATATAAGTGAAAAACAAATATCACAATTAGAAATCATTATATTTGCAATAGACAAAGTTGAAATAATCAATGAACAGCTAGAACAACTATATAATGAAGACCCATTACAAGGATGGGAAAAACATAAAACAAAAGTAAAAATTGAACTAATAGATGAAAATAGTATAATAACACAAAAACCATTAAAATATAACTTTGATGATTTACAAGAATTTAAAGTACATATAAATGAATTACTAGAAAAAAATTACATACAAGAAAGTAATAGTAAACATACAAGCCCAGCATTTATAGTAATAAAACACAGTGAACAAAAAAGAGGTAAAAGTAGAATGGTTATAGATTACAGAAATCTAAATGCTAAAACTAGAACATATAACTACCCAATACTAATAAAATACTTAAAATAAGAAAAATACAAGGATATAATTATTTTAGTAAATTTGACTGTAAATCAGGATTTTACCACCTAAAACTAGAAGAAGAATCTAAACAATTAACAGCATTCACAGTGCCACAAGGATTTTATGAATGAAATGTATTACCATTAGGATATAAAAATGCACCAGGTAGATACCAACATTTTATGGATAACTATTTTAACCAATTAGAAAATTGTATCATATATATAGATGATATATTATTATACTCCAAAACACAAGATGAACATATAAAATTATTAGAAAAATTTATACACATAATTAAACACTCAGGTATAAGTTTAAGTAAAAGTAAAGCAGAAATTATGAAACCACAGATAGAATTTCTAGGGATACAAATAGATAAAAATGGAATAAAAATGCAAACTCACATAGTACAAAAAATTATCACTATTGATGAAAATATAGATACAAAAAAGAAATTACAATCATTTTTAGGATTAGTAAATCAAGTAAGAGAATATATACCAAAATTAGCAGAACATTTAAAACCATTATACAAAAAACTCAAAAAAGATATTGAATATCATTTTGACAATAAAGATAAAGAAGACATAAAAAATATTAAAAAATTATGCAAAAAATTACCAAAATTATATTTTCCTGATGAAAATAGAACTTTCACATATATAATTGAAATAGATTCAAGTGACCACAGTTACGGAGGAGTATTAAAATATAAACATGACAAAGAAAAGGTAGAACACCATTGCAGGTATTGCTCAGGATCATATACTGAGGCACAAGCAAAATGGGAAATAAATAGAAAGGAATTATTTGCATTATATAAATGTTTGTTAGCATTTGAGCCATATATAGTTTACAATAAATTTATTGTAAGAACAGATAACACACAGGTAAAATGGTGGATAACAAAAAAGCTAGATGATTCAGTTACAACAAAAGAAATAAGGAGATTAGTATTGAATATATTAAATTTTATATTTACAATTGAAATTATAAAAACTGATGAAAATCTTGTTGCAGATTACCTATCAAGAAAAAGGAACACAAACTGAACCAGATACAATAGAAGAAATACTCAAAGCTATTACTACACTTTCTACGAAAGTAGATAGTATGAGTAAAGAATTACAAAATTTGAAAACTAAAAGTCAGCAGCATGACTATAAATATGCGGAGCTATGTCGATCGGAAGACACAAAAATTCCAGAGCTACAAGGAGACGATGGGATACTCCAAAAAACCCATAACATTTGTTTAAATGCAGCTACAGCCAGCATATCTACAGCAGGACAATCTACAAAAAAGGAGGAGACTAAAATAAAATACACAAATACAAACTTGAATAAGTTATTCTCAAAACCATATACTCCTCAAGGTACCCAGAAAGATATATTCATACCACCACAGGTAAATACCTACAAAGCCAGCCTAGATTCAGATAAACAAACATATAACCACATTACCAGAATGTATATAGAAAACATATACAAAGTACAAACTTTTCTAAACAAAAACCCTAAAGCCAAAAATACGAGAAACCCTGAACAAGACTACGTAACCCAACATCTACAAGGATACAATAAACTAATTGCACAACCAGGAACGAATCCAAACCTAGTAGCAACTTGCTACAATTACGGACTTATAAGCACAGTATATACTATTACAGGAGACGAAGTAGCTAAAATACCTGAGCTACATAAGGCATTTCTGCAATATAAAAGAATAACAAAAGGAACTTTATTTTATATAAAGTTCTACTCAGCAACAGCAGAGATACTATATGAAGAAATTAAACCTACAATACAAGTTATTAAGATAGGTTTAACTAGAGATATGATAATACCAGAAAAAATAGATACACAAGAAGAGATACAGAAGGTGGATATCCCAGATTTTTATGCAAACAAAAGGACTATTGGGATAGCTACAATATTAAATGAGTTATCAAACAACTACCTAAATGAAAATGCAATTTGGAGTTATTACAACAGAGATCAGACAATGATATACTCCAATTGTAAAGACATAAGAGTAGCAGATATGGAAGAAGTACGACAATGGATATTAAGTCTACTGAAGCCAGAACAAACACCTACAACAAGGGCTATCAGAAAAAATTTCATTTCTCAAGACTTGATTACCAGATACTGCAAACTAATTGGACAAAAGTATCCAGACCATCTATGTTCAAAATGCAATGGCGAAGATAACTATGTCCCCGGAATACAACTGGAATAGACTAAGAAAAAGAAGATAAGACATAAAGATAAAAAAAAGAGTTATTATTGTTGGCTGAATATCAGCCATATGTATAAAGTAAGAGTCTTTTTATTTTTTGTCGTCTTGCGTCGGCTGAAAAAAGCCAAATGTACAAAAGTCGTAAAGTAAATAGTTTGTCGGCCAATCATGTAAAAAGTTTGTCGGCCAATTATGTAAAGTAAATAGTATGACGGTGTAATTTATATGTATAAATAGAGGAGCTTTCCTCATAAATAAAACACACCTTCATCCTTACATCTCTCTTCTTTCTGAATAATCTCTCTTTACGCTTCCACCCCCAAATTGGTATCTCTAATTATGTTCTCCTAAAATATTGGAGGACTTTTGATAACTCTGCGCTATTTATAATAACTCTTGAATGACTTTCATTTTATTTATATCATGATGAACTAACTCAGGTCCTATCAACCTAGCTTCATTAACTTCAAACCATCTAGAAAACACATCTTCATTTCTCTCGTTAGACCTTCATAAGGATATGGTAACTATTGTTCTAAGCAACTCAATGTTATATAGTTGATCGTCCCAATTACTTGTTAAATCAATTATATGTGCTACTTCGATACTTCAAATAACCATCTCCATTTTTTTCAGAAACAATAACTTTTTTCTCGTGAACATTTGCCTTTAATTCAAGCAAGTTAGGGTCTTGCTCTTGGTCACCTTTTACTTTTGAACCTAACGATCACTCATCCCTATTCGTTACCACTATTCCTTTTCCAATGGAATCCATAAATCGAACCTAATTGTGCAAGTCTGTGTATATTTTTTTCTAAGTCATTCTAACCTTCCTCAAAATGGTGGTTCTACCCACAAACAACTTGCTTAAGAAATTAGGAGAAACATTATCCTTACATGGGTGGTATAGGATACTCGTGTAAAATAATTAAGTAGCTCTGACCAACTTCTATATTTGAAATTAAACTCGTTATAACTAAACATAATTGTTGAATCTTGTGATTGGTGAACACATCCACATTAACAATAAAAAGATAACAACGCCATATATTCAAAGTAAATAATATCGTAGCAAACTCTATCTTACTGGTTGGATAATTCTTCTCATTAACATTCAACTATCTAGAGGGATAACCTATTGTCATTATGCATTAACAGAAAATGCGAACCTACATTAAATGCATCACAATACACCACAAAACCTTTGTACCTTTCGGTAAAGTAACTACTGCGCCATTGTCAAGTTTTTTTTCAATTCCTAAAAACGTTTCTCACAAGTTTCACACAAGAAACTTAACTGTCTCCCGGGTTAATTTGATCAAATAGAGTTTTTATCTAGAAAACAATTCAACTTCTCTGTCAACTCTTTCAAAACTGCTAGTGCCATTCTATATGGCATAATATAGAGAGGATAAGTAAATGAAATGTTGTCTATGTCGAAGTCTATTCCTCGCTCAAGAGGGACCGGGGTTGATCATCTAGAAAGACAAATACAAACTCCTTAACTGTACTAAAATTGAAACTTATTGAATAGGACATATATAAACAATAGATTCATTAACCAGAACTAAGTGATAGAAAAACCCTTTGGAAACTAACTTTATTCATTTAAGGTACAAAATGGAACGACCCAAAGGCGTTGCTTAAGTGTATTTCTACTCTATTACAGGTGCACTAGAAAACTGCAACTTGACATCTCAAAACATACAATCCACTAAGGCATAACACGCATGAAGCAAGTACATACAAAGAATGATAATTGAAATCTACAATTGCTAAAATAATTAAATAAGCCATCATACTCTTTTCATTTTGACAGAAACCTTACAATGACGATAGACTTTGTCTATTAGAATGTCATCATTACTAATTGTCAAAACACTGGATAGTTCACTAAGTTTCTTAAGAATAATATCAAAGATCATAGCAATATATGGATTTATAAAAATATTAACTCCCTCTTAGATTTAGCAAGGCATAAATAGAAAGGTCAAAGGCTTGGATCATACTAATTATAAAATCTTGCCAATCCTCTTAATCTTGGTGACTAGCAATAGCATAGAAGTTGTTTTGCCCTCCGCTAGTACCATTTGCTTGCATATTTTTTAGGAACTCTTAGATGAAGTGACCCTCTTGTCAATAGTTTAAGTAACATTTCTGTCACTAATGACACTTTTCTAGGTTGGCTCTACCACATCGAGTACATGCAGGAGACAAGTTACCTGCTAGTGCCACAGTACCCTTAGACTGTGTAGGTCTACCTCTGATGTTTTGTGAATTCTAGCTAGTATACTCACCTTTCTTCCTAGGTGTAGCTGAACCAGCAGACGGTGGAGCAGGTCTGTTTTGTTCATGTTTTAAATATGATCGGTAAGTATTTCTCTTTTGTTGTCCCGCCTTATTCCCTGCCTTAGCCCTCTTATTTTGATCTCCCATCTATCTCTAAGCTTCTCTTCCAGTACTAAGTGCACATGAACCATCAACCAGGAAATGTCCATGTACTTAATAAGACTTGTTGTCCGACCCTTAATTGTTGATAGACGAGAGAACCCAGCAACAAAAAGACTCATCCTAATCCTAATGTCCGCAACCAATTCAGGATCATAGCGAGATAGTTGGGTGAATTTCAAACCATACTCAGGAACACTCGAAGAATATTTCTTAAGTGAGGAACTAGGAACTCATATACATTGTCCTCTTTAAGCTTTCGGGGAAAGAAACTCCCCAATAAGACCTCATCAAAACAAGCCCAATTCAATGTGGTGAATTCTCATCTCTTCCCTTTATCCATCGATTAAACAAGGTTCTAGCAACACTCTTGGGTTAATATGAAGCTAGCTCAACCCTCTCATTGTCAAAAACAAACATCACCTCAAAACCTTTTGCAGTTCCTCAGAAAAAATTCTCTAGATCCTACATAGTTCCCAAACAAATGAAACTTGGGGTATTAATCCTCAAAAACTCAAGAATCCTCGAAGTGTCAGCCCATTCCTATTGATATCCTCTTTGCTAACCAACCTTGTTAGTCACAACCTCACTCGGCATCGTAATTGCCTCTCTTAGTTTGGAATGAGTAACACTTCCTTTGGGTTGCACTTCATGTGCATTGGGTACCCCTTGTTCCTCAACATTCCTTATAGCTGGAGAACCTCTATGGTTTCTTCGTGGAGGCATGATTCTCTTAAAACACGTGATTTTTAAGGATCACACTCTAACACACTAAAAGAGTGTGAAAGACTTGAAGAAATTTATAAATCTTTCAGCCTGCTAATTATCGATGTGGCGCACTTCGAACTGATAACTAGGATTCTATTGGTAAGAGTTCATAGACTCCCTGGTACACTCTGCTCTAATATCAAGATTGTCACGAGCGAACTCTTGGTCTTACTTACTAATTCAGCACAATACTCAAAGCATTAATACAAGGTTTAAAATGCACTCACTCAACTATTTAAATTTTAATTTAGAAAGTTTAAAATGTAATACATTGAACTTAGCAAAAATGGCAACTTAAGTCTTTGTACATAAATGAAAATTACGAGACTCAAAAGACTAACATATGACTATCTATGAAGTCTGTAAGACTGAGATGAATGTTGGGACAACCCCTACAACACCCTAATGAACTACAACGGAGAACAAAATAAATATAAATCAACCCTTCGAAAAGCCAGGTTAATCATCGATAAACTCTTAATTGCTTACCGGATCAACTGTGCGTTAGATTCAAATCCTACTTACCTACATCTGCATCAAATGTCATCAAAACATTTAATGTACGAGTATGCTATTTGGAATGCTAAAACAATATAGGTTTGAAAGAGATTAAGAAAGAAAAACTTACCTTTTCTCTTCTCAGCTCATGAATTCTTAGTTAAAATCATTTCGGTATACAGTACTTTAAAACAAGTGCAATACAAAGAAAATCAAATTTCTTAAAACATTATGGAAACTCATAATCATTATATCATAAAAACATATCTTACTTTCTCTTAAATTCTACTTGTGTAATGCATGAATGAAGTCTCATACCCCAATTCACACGAAGCAGAACCCCTTAAGGAAGCATGTAATTACAATTGTGGGAGTTTCTCTCACAAACAACCATCATGTAAGAGGTATAGTGTTAAAACAACACTTCACCTCATGCTGTAAAGGACCATCCTATACCTTACCATCAATATTTAGGATGTTAACATACTAAGTGGATCCACTAGTCTATTGTGAAAATGGTTCATCTAAAAAGTATGACCCTTTTCTATCAATGATGACTACATGGTTTATGGAGAATTTAATTAGTACGAACTCGCATCCCTATATCGGTGCTCAATACTACTCCCAAAAATATACGTAGCTCATATTTTTTAAAAATAACTTCTTTTGTGATTGGAGATTACTCCTTAAAAACGTAGCTCAAAGTCTATCTTAAAAATCTCAATTTCCTCTCTTTCTTTTTAAAGAAAGTGATTACTCTTATTTGAAAACTAGCCCAAAGTCTCTTTGGAAATATCAGTTTCAATTCTTAATTAATATGAAAATATTTTAAATCTCTTAGGGAATACATAGTCTCGTATACTTTTGAAGAAACGAATTTCAAGATTCACTATTTAATCTTTGCTTTACTTGAAATTTTTAGTCTTAAAACAAAGTTAAAACATTGATAAAGACTCTTGAAACTTTTAAGAACTTTTCTTTGACTTGCATCTTAACTTATAGACTTGACACTTAACTTCGCTTACGTAAATTTTAAATTTCTTTGAATTGGATTATAGATCAAGTTCAAAATATCGTGTTTGTGGATGTTTTCATAATTTTTGGATGTACCTTACAGTGTTAAAATGAACTAAAAAAAATATGTACGTCACTATGGAATTAGTATGAAAATGTGGAGGAAGAATGCGGCGTTCCTGGCGGTGTAGAGGCATGGGGCGCCAACCCTTATCTTATCGAGAGCATGCTGGGGTGGTCTTGATGGTGCGGTGGGCTAAGACTCTATAGACAGAGTCTGTGCTTTGGGGCTCTAAGAGGTGCAGCACACCGACCCTTGTACCAAAGTGTTCTCAACTTTTATCCGTCGTTTAGCATATCTAAACCTCTAAACTTCCATGGTGCAATCCCAAATAATTAGGATCATCAGTACTATCAATATACTATAGATGTAACCCAAAATTACACCCAGAAACATGAATCAAAACTTCAGCAACATAACCACAAAGAAATCAAGGAAAACTTCTACAATGTTCTTCAAGAAATCCCTTTCTTAACGTTCTAAAACATAGATTTGTTGTATTGAAACATGGATCTGTCTGGATGAACTAACAAACAAGTATGTTATCTCACATACCCTTTAGGGATCACCCCCAATAAAATCCACAGGTTAAACATGATGGTCTTGATGACTCTTGAATTGTCTTCTCCTTTCTCCTCTTCTTTTGTCTTCTCTCAAAACCCTAACTTGTTATTCTAAAAGCGTAAACTGAATAAGATCACTTTAGGCCCCAATTTGTTTCTCAAAAATGAAATAAAATAAGTGGTTAAGGAAAAGATAAATTTGTCCTTCCCAAATCCGAATCGGACTATCCTTAATCCAACAAACCTACTTTTGAAAGATATAACTCACTCATACGAACTCAAAATAACGCATACTTGGTAGTGTTAGAATGATTATTCCAAATACTTTCCAATTATATCTTTAAATACACCCTACTCAACCTAGGATATCATTTATGGTCGTTTGACGTTTGTTAAAAACTTACTTTTAACTTACTTAAAAATTTCCATATTTCCTTGTACTTTCGAAAAAAAAGGTATTTCCATAATTTTGAACTCCTTTTTAGTTCCTTTTATTTATGAGATGTTACATTCCACATCCCGAAGCTCCCACTGGAAGTGGCGATAGAACATAGGATCACGAGTGACCCCAAGTTAACCATTTTGGCATATCATATACATACGAAATAAGTTAAATGAGGGAAATACTGTGCGAACGATAAATCATAATATAAAGTTAAATAAAATGATGGGAATAACCATACATATATGGATATATAAAATTTTAGAGTTTAACATCAACTTAAAAGTCAAACTCAAATGCTAACCTGAAATTAACTATGTTTTAAATAAGCGTCTAAGTGAGTAGAAGTGTTTGGACATGCCCCAACTAAATCTATCAAAATTTCAAAACTCAAATGCTAAACTTTGATACTTCTAAGTTGAAGATCTAGAACTGCTCAATTCTTGATCTGTTTGGTTTTAAATGGCGTGAATGGAAAATGAAGAGTTGCGATTTCTGTGAAAGATTGCGATTTTTATGAAAAGTTGTGACTTGTATGAAAGGTTGTGATCTTTCCTAAATATGACTTTTCCAAAGGTTTGTGACTTTTTCGGTAAGGTACAATAAGAAACTTTTCACACTACCCTTTGTTTTCTATAAATTGAGGGATTTCCTCTAACTTTAGTTGAACCAATTTATAGACTTACATTACTACCAATAAATCAAGTATTCTATGTGTACATTACTGTCATTGAGAGGCTTGCTGACGCTAGAGTTTTGAGTATCAATACACTGGTCATTGAGATCATTCTATCCTAAGAGGACATAATCCAAATGAAACATTGGATACTAGAGGGGAATCATTTCCTTAAGGGGACACTATGAGTTTAGTGGCCTTGATCTTCATTTTATTTTTCATGTTTTTTTTATGTGTTCCAAATTTTAGATTTAGGAATTACTTTATAGTCTTATGTTCTTCTTCAAAAAATATTTGGTGTACTTTTTCTAATTTGTTTATGATTCTAATTTCTCTACTAGTTTTAATTTATTAGTTTTTAAAAAGTTCTTAAATTTTATTGTGTCTTACAATATTCTTTACAAATTTGTTCTATGTATCTCAGGCATACAAATTGAACAATACTAGTCTTAAGGAAATTATTAAATTTTTGATATTTCTTGTATTCTACTAATTAAGAGAAACAAATCATGGAAGTAGAAGATTAATACATTACTTCTCCTGAATTCGTTGCTTTATTTATCAATGTTGAAGTGAGAATGTACATAAAAAATTGGTGGCATTGCGGTTAAAGATTACACCGAGTAACAGCTTTGATTATTTATCACTTGTATCTTTGGAAATGATCTGCAACTATATGTTGTGGAATGATTTTGCTTGGCAAATAGTGTTGCCTTTGGAATTCATTAGCTTGCAAATTAGAGATGCACATTTTTGTTTGATAAAATATTTTTTAAAATTGTTATACTTTGAAGGCTATTCCAAAAGAAAAATATTTCTATGTGATAATGGATATGTTTAATTTTTTTGGATATTAAAAAACTTTTGTAGTTTTGTAGTCTATGTAAAATTCGGTTGTCTCTTATTTGTAAAAGCTAAAAAAATTTGTAGTTTTCTACTCTCGATAAATCAAACTATGCTATTGATTTGAAAAATATTAATACTTCACATAATAAGTCAATGTTGTACTTTTAACTTCTATGAACTTCATTATTATATAGAACCAAAATGTACAAAATTTATTTTTCTTTATTGTTTGTATTCTAAATATAAGACGATGTCTATTTGTCATAGACGAAAAAATACCACTGACTTAGAGTTTGTGATTTTGTGCCTTTACGAAATGAACTTTGACATTCTGTAAAGACTGTCAAAGAGAATTGAAAAAAACATTATTCTTTTGTAGAATAATATTTCAAAATAGAGGTTTTATACTTCAATAATATTTTCTAAGTCTTGGAAAGTATGTGGAAAAAGTATTTTCAAATATTTGAAAAATATTTTGAGATCACATTTAAAATGTGGGGGTTCTTTGCTTATGATTAGAGTTGGGATCTCATTTAACTTTGGAGCGGAAGATATGTAACTCAATGATACTTTTGGATTATCTTAGACCTAGAATATTCTTGGAGTATATTTTGTTTTGTGGTTATTGAGTTTCTCTATTACTAGCATATGGTGTGACTTGTATTTTATAACCAAATTTCATATCTATATCTATATATATATATATATATATATAGACACTCACTCACACACACACACACACACGCTTGTTCAAAATTATTGTGTTCTTCTATGGCAAGGTGTCACTTAAAATGTTGTAATTCTTCATGAAAAGATATCTATATTATAATAAAAAGATTTGCATAGATATGAATATTGGTTAATAGTCAGTTCTCAAAATTTTTTAAAAGAATTTTTTGGACTATATTGCCTTTATAGGAACCGATGAAACTTTTTTCAGGGTAGTTCGATAACAATAAAAATGAAATTTATGAAAATGTCCTTCTGAAATGGACATTTTAAAAAGTGAATACTCTAAACAATGTTTGTATCGTACAAAACTGTAAGAGATAGGAAAAAATATTAGTGAGAAAAAAGATACCTCGCAAAGAGCTTTTGAAACTGTATATTTTTATTTGTTCTTACTTTCTTGAGTAAAACTGTTTGTGACATGAACACTTGGGACATGTCAATTATAAAACCTTGTAAGCAAAACTGATCAACATAGAAGGTTTGTCTAACTTAGAGTGCAATAAATAAAAATGTCAAGTTTGTATGGATTATATGTATATTGTGCATCCTTATAAATCTGTTGAAAGAAATTCTAATTCCTTAGAATGATTTACAGTGACAATTGTGATATGAAGGCAACACCATCTAACGGTGGAAAAAAGTATCTTATTACTCTTATTAACAATTGCATTAGAAATGACTATGTCTATTTACTTAACGGTAAGGATGAAGCAATAGAAATGTCTACACAATATAATATGAAAGTTTAAAATTTGTTACGAGAACATAGAAGTGATAGGAATGTAGAGCATAAATATTATTTTGCATAAATATGTTTGAAAAGTGAAATTATTCATCAAATTGTTTCCTTGTTCACCTCAAACTAATGATAAAAAACATTGAAGGAAATGATAGTAACATTACAGATAGGTTCAGGTTTACCAAAAAACTAGTATGGAGGAACTATCCTTACTACAAAAGGGAACGAAAAAATGTTTTCTTCTTCGAAAGAAAGAAATTAATTTTTTTTCAGGGCACAATCTATTCCATGTGTGAAATGGAAAGGAAGGAAATCGAACTTGAAATATTTTAAAGCATGGGGTTGTCTAACCAAAGTCCAAATTCCTATTCCTAAAAGGAATATAATAGGACCTAATATTGTGGAGTGTCAACTTAGACTTTAATAGTCTAGGGAAAGTTCTAAACGACCTTTGGAAAAACAAAAGGACAATTTACTTTATACACAGATTCAGAGCCATAGAAAATTTCAAAGGACATCTTCTTCTTTCGAATATGATTTGTAACATTTCTTGTTTCTTCTGTAGACTCATCCTTTTAGATATATGATGTCAATAGTGAGATTGGTTCAATCTTATTTGAAGTTGGTTGATCATCGTCAAGGAAATACACTTTTGGGTTCAAAGTGAATCCTCAAAAAGGAAAATGAAAATCAATTATAAAGCAACACTCTTGTCAAAATTTTTAGACAAAAATAAAGTCTTAATATTTTCGATACATACTCGCAATTAACTAGAATAACATTTATTTGGATTTTGTTAGTTGTGGTATATGACTATAAAATTCTTCAAAATGAATGTGAAAACAACTATCTTAAAAGGAGAATTGGAGGAAGAATTTTATATGAAACAACCCGAGGGTTTTGTGGTTCCTAGTATATAAAATAAAGTGTGAAAACTTGTAAAGTATCATTATGGACTAAAAAGGCACTTAAACAATGGCACAAAAAATTTGAACAAACCATGTTGGCAAATGAATTTAAGAATGATGGAAGTGAGAAATGTGTTCACATTAAAATCACAAGCTCATTGCTTGTTTGTATATTAGTGATATGTTTATCATCAATACACAAACTAATGGCATTAGTGCTACTAAACATATGCTAGAATTCAAGTTTTGAATGAATAATCCTTGAGTTGTTGATGCGATCTTAGGTATAAGAATCCTTAGAACTCCATGATTTTTGGCATCTTATGGTCTCTTTTCAATGATAAGGTAGTTGACTAGTTAAAACATTATGTAAATACATATCCACTCATAGATATTAATTCATTTTTCCATTGATCCTATTTGCATCACTGTATTCTTTCAATACTACTAGATATTGTTATACTATAAGAAATAGTGTGAAGTATTTATTAAATGCTGCAAAACTCTTTTTACTGCATGCGTTGCAGTCTCCAAACTCAAGAGTACATTAGTGATCCTACCTTCCCTATGTGAGAAGGGACACTTCTCACTCTAGTTCACTCGGCTAATCTAGAGTCCCTTTTTGAAATGTTTTAAATGTCTTTATTTATCATCATATCTTATTGTAGGTCATTGGGTACATTCTATAAACATCATTATCATCATATCTCAATAATAATTTCATGAGTATTTTAATTTCACTACAATTCATATAGGTGAGGCTTGCACATTAACATTCTCATATCATGATAAGGCAAATTGGTAAATAATTCACCATCCTTGTAACATATACGTCTTAATCCAACATCTCACAATCATAGTCAAGACATTTCAATTCAACATCATTTCATCTTATCAATCCTAATACAAGGCATACTCCAATACAACATCATGACTTAATCACAGTTATCCACAATTTAAAGTAAAGGATAAGGATCACAAGACTTACCAAGTCTCTTTCATATTCTATCATCAAGGATTTACCATCACGGTTAATTAAACCCAATTAGGGCATAACATCATAATAATTAAATGGCAAGCATGGTATCAAGACTAAAAGAATAACTACATCACTATTCAATACTAGATCAAAGATTAAGACAAGATACATAGGTCAATTAACAATATTCTTCATAACCTAGTTCATCTTATCAAGAACTAGCATGAAAGACTACAAATAACCATATTTCATTCATTATTAGTATAAAAACATCATCTAATAGTAATTCAACCAATAACAAAGTCAATTGAATCAAATACAACTAAATTCGTATATAGATTAAAACATAGGGTTAATAGGATAAGACAATCTTCTACAAGCTAGACCAAACCATCAAGATATATCATAATTTAGTTAGAATACATGTTAATATATTCATAATATGAAAAATAAATCACAATCAAATCAATTCATAATGTAATTTTAGAGATTGGATAAAAGCCACTTGAAAACTCAAATTTTGGAAATCCATTTGATGGAACCCTTTGAGGAAAGAGGTCTCAAAGGTGAATTAGATCTCATACCTAACTTATTGATGAACACTGATGGAGGAAATTGACCCTTATAAGACATTAAACCCTCCCCTAGCTTGGTCTTCAATGTTTTTTCCCCAACTACAGAGAGAAAGAAGAGAGAAGGAAGAGAGTTTTGGGTTTGTGAGTTATGAGAGTTTAGTTAGTCTTAATTAGGTTAGACTTTCTATAGGGAGTTAAATCAATTAATTAATATTTCCCTCATCCCTAATTAAAATCCTGACTAAGTCAACTAATTAAAAGGAACAAGTCAAAACATGCAGCAAAACAAAGACCCCATCGATGCGACCACGATTGACACATCGTTGGTCCATCGACGCCCAGTCCCTCCTTCCATGCGGCACATTCATAGATAAGTTCAGGGACTGTGAAAAATGACCCTTCCAATATTTTGGCTATGTCTTCATCAACGGAGGCAACGACGCCTCGTTGATTCACCAATGGTATGTTTGTAGCATCCATTTGTGACACTGTCTCTTGATAATCTGTAGCATCCATTGGTGATCCAGGGCCCTCGGTTGGTCCTTGGGGAGTTGTACCCAATCGTTTCAACCATGAATAATCTCTAATGCATGTTAGAAACCCTTCAACTTATTATCATGAATTTACGACTACTAAAAGCTAGTTAAATAGGCACACTAGTACCTCTTTGATCTATTTTTCGGATGTCATGAACGTTCTTGGATATTTTGGTTTATAGACTTCCTAAATGACATACAATCATCAAAATGTACCTTAAATATGTTTCTTAATGTCAGGACCGGAGTCTAAGCCCCAAGCGAGACCAGTGTCTTTCACCCTACAGCTGCTCCTCCTCTCCTCTAACCAGCGTTCCTCCTAGTATTCATTTTCTCAAAACAATAAGGATATATGTTAGATATGCTCATACCACCAAGAATTTATAGGAAAAGGCACGATAAGATCAGAAGAAGGGAATTTTTCCTATGCATCATGCAGTCTCTAATTCAAGATAGTGGTGCACTTCACTACCATGACTTAGAAACTACTCGATGTGGTTGATGTAAACTTATTATCCTAGGAATTTAACAACTTTGTCAAACCGGAGTCTACACCCCAGAAGAGACCGTCATCCTTGACCTCTCAGAGGTGACAGACAAGCCTACATACGTCATCGTTACTTCATCTAGGGTAATTTTAGCGGAAAATTTGAACTTTTTGTTGCTCAATATTCATATAAAACATTCTACTTAAACTCATAAACGTTCATAATCAACCATCTAATATTAAGATCATCAAATGAAAGAAATAGTTCCATACTGCATTAAGTGTATACTTGCCAAAATGGCACCAATAAAATGTTTGGAATAAGTTAGAAAGGAACGCTAGTGGAATATACTCAACTAACTCAAAAGTATAGCTATGAAAGAATATAATAGACAATCATCCTCAAAAGCAAGAGGTCCTACCAAATCCGGATGAATGATCCACGTCCGGATAGCTTCAACATCGACCTGTAAGCTCTAACGTCCACCTGTGTCTGCACCTAAAAATTTAGACTGGTATGGTATTAGTACACACTTGTACTAAGCATGGGTACATGCAAGCACACACTAAGGACATGCATGATTAAGAATATCTCTTTCCTATGTATATGAACTACGGAAAGTCAAGTCAGTGGACTTGCTAATTTTTGATTAGGAAAGTCATGCAATGAGAGTAACATGCATCATCATACTTATCATTTTGCAAACAACATATAACATATTACGCATATCATATCACAAAGTTCGTATCATTCTTTCATATGCCATGAGACCTTGGAATCATGGACTTTACATTACGAATTCCATAAATGAGGGCTCAACATAAGGGACCTCAATTAGGGAGCCTTCTTTGACAAACACAGAATCTGCTTCATCCATTCATACGTACTTCAGTTTCATTCTTTTAGATACTAGTGCAGCCACCATTCATACCTATGATGTAGTTTCAAGCTCTGATTAAGTTTGTTGTGCAATGACCAAGAATAACCTAGTATTATTACTTAAGTCTAGCTCACCTCTTGATTAGCCTATCCTAACAAATTTGGTATCGTTCATTTCATTATCTTCATCGTTTAGGCTGGTCGCATTCTTTCTTTGGGAACTTTAACCTTATCCAACAAAGATCATGTGAGCATCATAAAATCTAGTGTGTAATTCTCACATCGATAAGAGGTGGAATCATCGTCCAAAGTTAACCAAAACATGCTAGCGTATATAGGGAATTGAACCCTTCTAGATCCCTATATTGGTAGTATGGGTTCAAAGACTAGGAGATATAAGGAGACCCATACCCGGCATGCCGGACAGTCTCATCTAATGAGAGTTACGTGAACCTCCTCCGTTCCCGAAAGAAGACATCACAGGTCATAGCTAGCCTATCGACGCTAAGTATAAAGTTCCATCACATTCAACTCATACATCATGGAAGCTGGCTTCTAGCATGAGAACATCATAGCTCATTAGATGATTTCTCATTTCATCATTAGCATTAGGTATGCATTAAGTTCAATAATTTTATTAGATTGTTCATAGAGACTGGTCTCTTAATTGATTTTACACTCTCATAGGTGAGTACGTTTTGGTAACATTTAATTAGGCTCATTTGTGATTTCTCTCATCTTTTACATTAGCCTCTTATCATATTGTAACATCATTCTTTAACTTTAACACATTTGTTTTTCACAATTACTCACCCCTTCACGTGAATGTTCATTTCATCATATGCCAATGCACTTGACCATTTAGTGTGTTTCACACAATTACTTAACCTTTCTAGGGTTACATCATTTTATAGAACATATCTTAGGCTCACTTACTTTTAAATGTATCCTAGACATATGAATCCACACATACAAGCCATAAGGCTTCATTCATAGTATGTCTATGTGATTCATGTTTACCCAAGATTATGTGGTACAAGACTTATGAATCTTGTAGATATGCCACAATATTGATTCCGATCTATAGGCAGCATCCATTTAATATTTACATACGTATGACTTATGTGTAAATACGAAATTAAGTAAGGGAACCCGTTTTCGAATCCCTCGGACAACACTTAATCTTATTTTAAACTTGATAATTGCATTTTTGAGATTTGGGGGACCCTAGTTCCATCCCCATCAACCCCATAATATTTCCTTTCTGTTTCTACTCTCCTTTTTCGTTTAAGTCAAGAAGGTTGTGGGTTCAATCCCCCACAAGATCATTATTTGTTGTGGGTTCAATCCCACACAAGCTCATTATTTTTCTTTTAATTTATCTCTTAACTTTATCACCTATCCAAGATTTTGTGGGTTCAATCTTTCCCACATTTATTCTCTCCTTTATTTTTCTCCTATGTCTCTAATCCATTCAAGAGGTTGTCCGTTCAATTCCCACTCACCACATCTATTTTTCCTTGCATTTTTCTCACGCAATTTTTATCAAATTTTCAGTTAGTGAGGTCATGGGTTCAATCCACAATGACCTCACATTTCAATTTTTTTAAAAAAACATAGCTAATTTTCCTCATCCTTGGCCGACATTCCATATTTCCAGCAAGCTGGAAACTTGGTCTCTTTTAATCCATTTTCCTCTCAATGTTTTGTTTGTTTTTTTTATCTTTCATGTAATGATGTCTTGTGTTAGATTTTTATTGATCTCACTTATTTTACATTCATTTTTCATTGCATTTTGTACCACTTTGTTTGGCCGAACCCAACCTACCAAAAGCTAGAAATTTGTTCACTATTTTCAGCTTCTTTTTATCATCATTCGTACATTAATTCTTAAGGCATTTCGTTGATCATTTGGTGCATCTTTTATTGTTATTTTTTTATGATTATATTCAGCCAAGAATTATCATTAAATCAAGCAATATTACACCACTTTTACACTTCATGATTTACATAAACATTCACACATAAAATTCAACCGTTAAAAAAATCATTTTTAAGACTTAAAAACGAAAATCATGTCACGACATACACATATATTTTTATGAAATTTCGGAAAACATACTTCATCGTTCATAAAATATATTCATAAACACATTATCACGAAAATCATAATTCATACCTAACCTATCAGGAAACATACGAACCTAAGAATAGTGACAGGAGCTAGTGACAGGAAACATGTAATGGGGAACAATCCTAGTTTTTGAATTAAATTATCTGAGTCTTAAGGGTCTCTTGAGAAGGGACAAAGGGCAAGAAAACCCATACCTGATTTTAACATTGTTCAACACTTGAACTTGCTACCAAAATTTCTCCAAATTCCCGTCCAATCCCGAAACTCACTTATTGACTAACTAGTGTATTAAGTTTTGCTTAACATTTTCGGATTGCTTTCACATTTATGTTTTGCGTGGAAGTTCTTCAAGTGTGAAGAACTTTTGTTTTATGATTTTTTTTTCTCACGTTTGAATGCCAGAAAGAAAGTGTGAAATGAGAGATACATAGTCATGAAGGAGAGAGAGATAAACGTGAAAGAGGTGAGTGGCTTAGGATTAGGTGAAGTAGTGTAGACATAGTCAACTAGGACTCCTTCAAACTTTTAAAATCTTACTAAATTAGTTTAGTTAAATGACCATAACACCCTTACAAAATTAGATTATAAACCTCAATTTAATGAAATTAAATGTTTCTTTCGTCTAGGTTCGAATTCATGACGTCCCCATCGTGAAAACGGGTCCCTCTAGGCCAACCTGACCCAAACATCCCCATTTATTAATTAATTAATTAATAAAAATCTGATTTTACTTTTTCTTAAATCATCATTTAAATATTAATTGATTAAATTAATTCACGAATATAAATAATCATGTTAAATGATTTCTCTCACCTAGGTTCGAACCAGGGTGGAGCAAGATTTTGCTCAATAGCCAATTTCGTACCTTTCTACCCTAAATGCCCCTCCACCGTATTAATTAAATAATTAATTACATATTTAGGGTAATTATGATACTACCCTTAGCCTAGAAAAAGACCATTGTACTCCTATACCCTCCAAACATAAGATTTCTCCTTTTTAATTTCGGTAAAGACTCATCCTAGTAAATCTTCATATTCAGGAGCTCTACATGGCTGGAGCCAATATTTCCTAGATAAACTAACTACCCAAGTTAGTTGGCTTGGATGTCACATGGGTTCAGAGGTCTGGTTCTACGCGCATCAATCCGTGTGAATCCGTTCTAATCGTATGCATTCTAGACCACATTAAGTATTACTTAGCATATCTATTTTTAGGGTTGTTACATTATCCCCCCCCTGAGGAACATTCATCCCCGAATGACACTTCTTATAATCTAGCACAACGTCAATAATATCATAACATAACCATTGTGAAGAGTCAAGCAACACCATTAAAGAATGGAGAGATAAGGAAACTTCTACTAAAGAGTAGGAAGTTTAACCTCATACAACTATTGGGAAATCCTTGTATACTCTATGAGTTCTTACATTTTCTCCTAAAGGTGTACTAAAAAATATAGGATCATGCAAAACTTCAGGCAATAATTAAAAAGTAAGATAAATCAAAGGAGTTACAAGGGAAAGCATAGATCCTTGATCAAGTAAGGCATAAACAGAAGTTGAGAATACTTGCAGCCTACTAGTGACCACATCAGCAGACTTCTCCTGCTCCATCCTGCCCTTTAGGGCGTAGAACCTGTCCTCTTAGGAGGCTCGACTGTTGCTGCACCATGTGGATTAGGCCTAGGCTGAGCATTACCTCTAGCCTTACCCCTGTTCTGTGGGCAGTACATGACCATGTGCCCGTTATTTCCGCAACCAAAGCAGGCATTAGTTCCCTGTCTGCACTCTCCACCGTGATCAAGGCAACACTTGGCATACTCCTTTCTGGGACGCTGCATATATTCTCCATTTCCCTTCTAGGGATCGGGTCTGCCTTCTCTTGGTGTTGCACTCCTCTAAAAGTTAGATTTCCCTAAACTGTGATTACCCTTCTTGAATCAGGGCTGCTAACGGACGCTGAAGTTGTTCCTTTTAATACCATTTCTATGACTTGCATTATCAGAAGGCTTAGGCTTCCTAGCATCACGGACGCCCTTCTTATTCCGACTATCCTATACCTGATGGACATGTACCATCATCCTGGAGAGGCCCATGTTATCGTGGAGGAGCATCGCAGCCCAACACTCCTCCTCCACATCTTTGGTGAATCCTGTGAAGAACCTGCGCATCTCATACATGTTGTTAGACGCAATGGAAGTATCATACCTCGATTGTTTAAAAAACTTAAGGGAATACTCCCTGTCTGTCATAGATCCCTACTTAAGGTTGATATATTCCTTAACCTTGGCCTCCCTCATCTTCCAGGGGAAGAATCTCTCCAAGAAGGTTGTCTTAAACAACTTCCAAGTGAACGGAACTCCGTCCCATGCTCGGCTATCCTGGCACAACATGCACTAAGTTTGTGCAACATCCTTGAGCTGATAGGAAGGCAGCTCAACCTTCTCTGTATCTGTGGCCTTCATTGCCACAAAAATCTTATCCACCTTGTCTACAAACTCCTGGGGATCCTCTAAAGTCTTGGACCCTATGAAAATATGAGGATTCATCCTCGTAAAATCTCATAACCTATCTTCAATGCTACGTACCGGTGAATCCTTCCTATGAACAGTCTATTTATTGGCTTGGGCCGTCATAGCCTTGTCTATCATGGTGATGGCCCGATCTATTTAAGCCAAAGCTGTTTGCACCTCCACAGCAGTCAACCTAGCTTGGTTAATTGGCATGGTCACTCTTTCAGCAAGGGCCTGGGGTGGAACTTGGTTACCCCTACAGCTCCTCCTCCTCTCCTCTTACCAGTGTTCCTCTTAGTATTCATTTTCTCAAAACAATGAGGATTGATGTTAGACACGCTCATGACACCAAGAATTCAGAAATTAGGAAAAGGCACGATAAGATCATAAGAAGGGAATTTTTCTATGCATCATGCAGTCTCTAATTCAAGATAGTGGTGAACTTCACTACCATGACTTAGAAACTACTCATTGTGGTTGATGTGAACTTATTATCCTTCGAATTTAAACTAAGGCTCTGATACTAACTTTGTCAGACCAGAGTCTAGACCCCAGATGAGATTGACATTTCTTACCTCTGAGAGGTCACAGACAAGCCTACATAAGTCATCGTTACTTCATCTAGGTTAATTTTAGCGGAAAATTTAAACTTCTTGTTAGTTAACATTCAAATAAGACATTTTACTTAAACTCATAAACTTTCACAATCAAGATGAGAAACGAACGCTAATGAAACATACTCCACTAACTCAAACCTATATCTAAGTTAGAATATATTGGTGAAGCATCCTCGAAAGCATAAGGGTCTACCAAATCCGAATGAATGCTCCACGTCCGGATAGCTTAAGCATCGACCTATAAGCTCTAACCTCCACCTATGCCTGCACTTGAAAATGTAGAGTTGTATGGGATTACTACACACTTGTACTAAGTATGGGTATATACAAGTATACACCAACGAGATGCATGATTAAGAACATCTCTTTCCTATCGATATGAATTATGGAAATTCAAGTTAGTGGACTTGCCAATTTTGGATTAGGAAAGTCATGCCATGAGAGTAACATGCATCATCTACTTATCGTTTTGCAAAAAACATATAACATATTAAACATATCATGTAACATAGTTCATATCATTCGTTCATGTTCCATGAGACCTTGAAATCATGGACTTGACATTAGGACTTCCCAAAATGAGGGCTTAACATATGGGACCTCAACTAGGGAGCCTTCTTTAACAAACACATAGTCTGCTTTATTAATTCATACGTACTTCATTTTCATTCATTGATATTCTAGTGCAGCAACCAGTCATACCTAGGATGTAATTTAAGACTCTCATTGAGTTCAATGTGCAATGACCAATAATAACCTAGTATTATTACTTAAGTCTAGCTCACCACTTGATTATCCCATCCTAACACCATTGGTATCGTTCATTTCATTATGTGCATTTGTTGAGGCTGACCTCATTCTTTCTTTGGGAACTTTAACCTTAACTAAAATAGATCATTTGAGCATCATGAAATCTAGTGTGTACTCCCCACATCAAAAAGAGTTGGAATCACCGGCCAAAGTGAACTAAAAGATGCTACCGTATATAAGGAATTGAACCCTTCTTGATCCCTATATTGGCAGTATAAGTTCAAAGACTAGGAGATATAAGGAGACCTATACCCGGCAAGCTGTACAGTCACATTTAATGAGAGTTACGTGAACCTCCGCCCTTCCCTATGGAATGCATCAAAGCTCAAACCTAGCCTATCGGTGCTTCGCATAATGTTCCATAACATTAAACTCATACATCATGTAAGCTGGGTTCTAGTATGATTAGATGATTTCTCATCTCATAGTTAGTATTAAGTATGCATTAACTTCAATACATTCATTAGAGTGTTCATAGAGATTGGTCTCTTCATTAATTTTACATTCACATAGGTGAGTACGTTTTGGTAATATTTACTTAGTTTCATCTAAGATTTCTCTCATCTTTGACATTAGCCTCTTATCATATAGTCACCTCATTCATTAGCTTTAACAGATTTGCTTTTCATAATTACTTACCCCTGCACGCGAATGTTCATTTCATCATACGCCAATGCACTTGGCCATTTAATGTGTTTCACACTCTTACTCAACATTTCTATGGTAACATCATTTTATCTCATAAATCTTAGGCTCACTTACTTTTAAACATATGCTAGACTTATGAGTCCACACATACAAGCCATGAGACTTATGAGTCCACACATACAAGCCATGAGACTTAAGTCAAAGTGATTCATGGTTACCCAAGATTATGTGGTACAAAACTTATGCATCTTGTAGATATGCCAAGATATTTATTTCGATCTTTAGGCAACATTCATTAAATATTACATACATATGACTTATGTGTAAATACAGAATTAAGTAAGGGAACCCAATTTCGAATCACTTGGACAACACTTAATCTTATTTTATACTTGATAATTGCATTTTTTAGATTTGGGGGACCCTAGTTCGATCCCTATCAACCCCATAATATTTCCTTTTTGTTTCTCCTTTCCTTTTTTGTTTAAGTCAAGGAGGTTGTGGGTTAAATCTCCCACAATCTCATTATTTTTCTTTTAATTTATCTCTTAATTTTCTCACCTATACAAGATTTTGGGGGTTCAAACGACACTCTCCACATTTATTTTCTCTTTTATTTTACTCCTAACTATCTCATCCATTCAAGAGGTTGTGCGTTCAATTCCCACTCACCTATCTATTTTTCCTTGCATTTTCCTCACGCAATTTTAATGAAATTTTCAGTTAGTGAGGTCATGGGTTCAATCCCCAATGACCACACATTTAAATTTTTTTTAAAAACATAGCGAATTTTAATCATCCTTGTCAGACGCTTCAAATTTCTAGTAAGCTGGAACTTTGGTCTCTTCCTATCCATTTTTCTCTCAATCTGTTGTTGATTTTTTTTGTATCTTTCATGTAATGATGTCTTGGGTTCAATTCTTAGTGATCTCACTTATTTTACATTCATTTTACATTGAATTTTGTACCACATTGTTTGGCCGAACCCAACCTACCAAATGTTGGAAATTGGTTCACTATTTTCAGCTTCTTTTTATCATCATTCATACATTAATTCTTAAGGCATTTCGTCGATCATTTGGTGCATCTTTAAGTTTAATTTTTTTATGATTATATTCAGAAAAGAATTACCATTAAATCCAGCAATATTACATCACTTTTACACCTCATAATTTACAGAAACATTCGCACATAAAATTTAACAATAAAAACATATCATTTTTTAAGGCTTAAAAATGAAAATCGTGTCACGACATGCACATACATTTTTCATGACATTTTGGAAGACATACTTCATCGTGCATACAAATTCCGAACACATTATCACGAAAATCACACTTCATACCTAATCTACCAGCAAACAAACTAAGCTATGATCTATGATAGGATCTACTGATAGGGAACATGTAATGGGGAACAATCCTAGTTCCGGAATAGAATTATCTGAGTATTAAGGGTCTCTTGGGAAAGGGACAAAGAGTAAGAAAACCCATACATGATTTTAACGTTATTCAACACTTTAACTTGCGACCCAAAACTTCTCCAAATTCACATCCAATCCCGAAACTCACACCTTACTCGACTAGCGTAGTACATTTTGCTTAACATTGTTCGGATTGCTTTATCGTTTGTGTTTTGTGTGCAAGTTCTTCAAGTGGGAATCTCTTTTATTATCTGATTTTTTTTCTCACGTTTGGCAGCTAGAAAGAAACTGTGAAATGATAGAGACGTAGATGTTAAGGAGAGAGAGATAAATGTGAAAGAGCTGAGTGGCTTAGGATTAGGTGAATTTGTTTAGACCTAGTCAACTAGGACTCTTTCAAACATTGAAAATCTGATTTAATTATTTTCGTGAAATGACCATAATGTCCTTAAAAATTAGATTATAAACCTTAATTTAATCTACTTAAATGTTGCTTTCATTGAAGTTCGAACCCGTGACGTCCCCATCACAAAAATGGGTTCCTCCAGGTCGACTTGACCCAAACCGCCCCATTAATTAATTAATTAATAATAATAATCTGATTTTCCATTTTTCTAAACCAGCATTTATATATTAAATAATTAAAACCAATATAAATAATCTAGTTAAATCATTACTCCCACCTAGGTTCGATCCCGGATGGAATAAGATTTTTCTCAATGGATAATTTCGTACCTTTCTACCCAAAATGCCCCTCCACCTTATTACTTAAATAATTAATTACATATTTATGGTAATTACAATACTATCCTTAGCCTGCAAAAGACCATTTTACTCCTAGACCCTCCAATCTTAAGATTTCCTTTCTTTAAGTCCGGTAAAGACTCATCCACGTAAATATTCATGTTCGGGAGCCCTACATGGCTGGACCCAACCTTTCCAAACTCAACTAACTCCCCAATTTAGTTAGCTTGGATGTCTCAAGGGTTTAGTGGTCTTGTTTTACGCGCATCAATCCGTGTGAACCCGGTCTAATCGTAGGCATTCTAGACACATTAAGCATTACTTAGCATATCCATTTTTAGGGTTGTTACACTAGACCTTAGGACACTTATGTTAGGCTCTATAACAAGTCTTGGATTTTGGAAGTGTTATTGATACAAAGTTTTTCACATCCAGGGAGAACCCCTACACGTAACAGGTGTCCTCGTCCTCGTAGAGAACTAAGACTAACTTCTTATCATTCTTCATAACCTATCATAGGTTAAATTGCAGAATATTTAAAATTTTCACATACTTTTATTCTATTAGGTTTACATAGACCTCTATACTTTTATTTGACATACATATTATATAAAGATAATATAATTGGAAATGTCTCAAATTTAATCCATCTATATTGAGTACAATATTCGGGCATAACTATTACTTCATTACATCAATAGTCACATATCGGCATATACAATATAGTCATCAAATGAAGGAGAAGGAACTAAATTGTCTTTAAAACTAAAACAACATTCAATAGCTAGATAGTGGCATCGTCTGCAAAAGATGAGGACATACTAAACTTGGAGAATGAGAATCCAAGTTATCTTCCAATGGCCCTTTAAAGGATCAATGGTCGGAACCTATATAATTGTAGATACTTAATCATACGGTTTATTACTCACTTGTATGAAATGTGGAAACATCCAAATAAAACATTTGAAATCATGCTAAATGGGAAATTTGTTACAAATCATGTCAAGTTAATTCGAAAAGCCTTATGCACAACCAAGAACCCATCTAAGCTAATAATCACATACTTTTTAAGAAAAATCCATATAAAACATAAGAAAAACATCATCAAGTATAAACAAGTCAACATGTCAAATGGCAAAGTTGAATACATCATCAATAAAACTCCAACATCATGTTATAGCAATAAGCTCAACCAAGTAAACTCAACAAAGATCACAAACAATGTCTAGACTCCCATCTTACAAAGCAATATAGGCTAATAGCATGTTCATAAATGAAACTAACATCTTATAGGATCGTCAACATGCAAAGTTAACATATTCATAACATTTGATTTAAATAACATAAGAACAACCTTATCGCACTTCCCTCAAGGCCAACTAGTGCAATGTATAAATAGATTCTCATACATTTACCTAGACTAAGTTAAACCCCATAAGTCCCGCTTGTTAGTGTTCATTTTATTACTTTATTTTACTTTACGGAACCACATGAGGTAATTTTTGAATCCAGTTTCATGAAAATCTACAATAAAAAGTGGACTACTTGCCAAAGTAGTACCAAAACATGAACATATCATTCTTGGTGGATCCACTAGCTAAAATTCCTATGGGGTCAACATAATTCAAGAACTAGAAGATATACTTCGGACCCTCTTTATGTACATCCAATTATAGTATTTAATTTAATGATTACAATAGTGAACCTACCTTACCTATTTAAAAAGGGACACTACTCACTACTGTTTCACTCGGTGCTAAACTAGAGTCCATTTTTTTAAATGTCTTTCGATCATCTCATAAAAATAAAAACCTATATTAGTCCATAGGATACTAACCCCTTGTATATTAATAGTCATTATCTCATTAGGAATTGCATGAGAAATATCCTTTTAATACAATTCACATATGTGAGATCAACACATTGTCATCGTTATGTCATAGTAAGGCACATAGGCGATTTATAACCAATGTTATATAATTAAATCTTAAACATAATATCACACCTTCACATAATCAAGACATTTTGAATTGCATCATCACAACAACACCTACTTAACACAATCACAAGAAATACTTCAATTGAACTTCATCACAAAGTACAAACTATGACAATTATAGTAAAGGTTTAAGATTACAAAGTCTTATCAATTCTCCCTCAAAAATCAATCATCATTTGCCTTACCCTAAAATTAACAAATTACATCCATCAATAGGTGAAGTAAAACCATTCAATAGTAAATAACATAAGAACTGAGTCAATTGCATCAATACTAATCAATTCAACATGAGTTCATAACCTAGCAATTGAGAATTTGGGTTAATTTATGATCTATTCCACATACTAGGTTAAATAATCAAGAAATATTATAATTTAACAATAACAATTCATAATATTATCAAAATAATCGTTATAAATCAAGAACATTATAATTTGAAAGATCAATTCCTAATTGAAAGAAACCCATATAGAATTCATTTTTTTGAAATCAATTTTTTTAAAATCCTTTGGGGAATTGAATCCCAAAGGTGAAATGTTGACATACCTTGTTAATCCTTGAATAAATATGGAGTAAATTGATATTCTTGAATACCTTGAACCCTTTGAGCTTTCCATTTCAATGGAGTCTTCTTTGGGAGTGAGAAAGTAGAGAGAAGGCAGAGTAATTTGGCTTTGGGAAATTATTGGGTGTTAAGTTGGGTTAAGGCTTAGGGTAGTTTCTATACTTATTTAATTAACTTAACTACCTGTCTCTTAAACCCTAATTAAATCCCTAACTAATAAAATAATTAATTGAACTTACTTAAACTCAATAGTGAAATCACAGACTTGACCTACGGTCCATCGATCAGTCGATGCCCATACCCCCAACTGTCCTGCACATCCAAAGACAAGTTATGAGACTTGTTATTTTGGAAATTTCAGAGAAATGTATGAGTGTAAATCGATGGAGGGATCGATGCCCCGTCGTGCACGGACATTTCCACCCAAAATATACACTAATACATGTTTAAGTTCCACCAAACTTCATCAAATTACGACTCCTAAAACACCGTGAAATAGGCTTTGGCACACTAGCACCTCTTTCACTAGTGCTCGGACGTCATGGATGTTTCTTCATGTCTTGACTCTAAAAATATCTACATAACTTATAAACATTAATGTTTTACCTTATAGCAATGTTTCAAACCTTAGAGGTTTTTTACTTTAGGAGTGTTACAAAATTACTATCTAGTGGAATTATAAGAATTAATAATGTGATATCAAAAGATAATGTGTCATATGCACTGAAAAAAAGGCCTAAATAGAGATAAATTTTATAAATAATCTAAGAGAATGGGTTTACGAATTAGGACAAGTAGTAATGAAGGTAACTCTATCTACAAAAATAGAGATCCCAAGAACTATAAACAAGGAGAGAAACCAAATTGTGACTGGTGGTTCGGCATTGTCAACTAACTCAATCCATTCTCATGATAAACACAATTGTCAAGAACAAGGATACAACATAAGGCTTGTTAATGATTTTAATGATTTTTTAAGTGTTGCAGAGTTGAACAAATAGTGTATATATGTGATAAAAGGTTATAAATCACTTATATGAGTGTGAAGTTTAAGCCATTTTGAAGAAGGTGATTTTCAAAAGCCCATCTCTCTATACACTCATTAAACAAGGAGGTGTTCATGGCTGAAACAAACATGATCCTAAGAACCATAAATAATAAAGGGTTTAATGTGTGACATATGGTTGTCGAGGCACCAAGTCTCGACGGTTCAAATATATTGCTTCTACCGACTGACTGGGTCAATATTACATATGATCACTACGAAAGTCCAAGGGAAAAACTACTTATCCTTATACTCTTAATTCTTGCTTGTAAAGTACATATACTTGTCTGTTTCATTGTCTTCAAGTCATTCCCCTTTCATGCGGGGGATTGATGGGTTTTAAAAGGTATTACTTGAAAATGAAGAGTTGCGACTTTTATACAAAGTTAATACTTTTAAGAAAAATTGTTACTTTTATGAAAGGTTGTGATATTTAATAACGATTGTAACTTATCCAAATGGTTCTGACCTTTTTGGTAAGGCACAATAAAAAACATTTTGCATTACCCTTCTTTTTAAATAAATTGAGGGATTTCCTCTCATTTTAGTTGAAGCAATTTATGTACTTCTTCTACTGCTACTAAATCAAGTATTCTATGTGTACTTTACTGTTGTTGAGTGGCTCGATGACATTAGCATTTTTGTTTTACTACACTGGTGATTGAGATAATTCTATTCTAGGAAGACGTATTCCTAATCAAACCAGTGATACTAGAGGAGAATAATTTTCTTAAGAGGACACTATGATTTTGGTGGCCTTGTCTTATTTTTGTTTTTCCGGATTTTTGTATATGTTACAGACTTTAGGTTTGTAAATTAATTTATATTCTTATGTTATTTATTGGTTCATTAAATATTGGTAACTTCATGTTTCAGTATGGTTTGTTGGAATCAGTAAGATTCTTTAAACACAGATTGACAACAATTCTTCTTGAAAAAAATATTTCATATATAGTTTTTCTAATTCGTTTCTGATCCTAGTTTCTCTACTAGTTTTAATTTTATAGTGGTGAAAATTTTCTTAAATTCTGTTGTGTGTTATCAAGTTCTTTGAAGTTTTGTGCTATGTATGTAAGGAATACAGGATTAACAACATTATCTTGAAGCTGAGGACCTAAATCCGCATCATGAGAAGATATAACGCTATGCGTGCTTACTTGAATGGTACTAAGTGTGCATGAAATAATAAAGCTGAATAAAATCCATAACTGAAGAAGCATACACCTGAGCAATGATAAGCGATAAGCATGGTAATATACTAAGAACATTGAACATGAAATAACTTAATGTAGTGAACAAGTTTATAACATTTTGAGACTTAAATCTTAGTGTAGCTTTTAACATGGTCAGTGAAATAAAAATTAAATATTGGAGCTGTAAATAACTAACATAAAATCACATGAGCTAAATATGGAGTCCAATGTATACTCCTCATCGAGGGGACCCAACATAACCTGCTAGGCGTATAAAGGCATGACTGGTGAAATCACTAAAATGTAATACCTATAGAGGGGACTTATAAACCTACGTGGGCACGTAACATGAACTTTAGGAACAACATAGATAAGGTTCTGAATATCTTACAAGAAACAAAGAAACGATATGATAATCGGATTCAAATCATTCTAAAAGCTAAAACCCAACAGTTTCTAAGATTCAAGGAAACTTGTTCAAAATATTATTAAGGAAATTAAGATCCTGACTGAAATACAGGGACCTAATAGGTAAAATGCACCTACTCGTGAAATCCGACATACCTATTGATGAATTCCCCATAGAAATTGTTAAATTTAAGGGATGAACTTACGAAAACTCCTTGCGTGCTTGAAGTAGGGATGCTCGACTTTCTTATTTATATTGCTCCAAGTTACTTATTATTTTGGCAAATATGATTAGGTTAGGCTTAATTAGTTTACGAGCCTAAAACTAATAAAAATCACGTAGTTTAGGGGTTAGACAACGTAGTTTAGGGTTTCAACTGACAGATAAAAAAAAACGATCGCTGACATAAAACATTAGGTCAATCGACGAAAGAGACTGACGGACTTTGGATTGATCAACGATTATTACTAGTAAATTATCGACGGGGTTCTAAGACTTCGTTTTAGGGTGTCTATCCACGAACCTTGATCATAATTCATGGTCTTGGCCATGGGTAGTGCCTTAGAATAAGTTCTGGCCTTTTATGGGATGGGTTTCAGGTGGTTAACCACGGACCACCAGTATGGACCCTCGCTCACAATCAGTCCAAATCAAAATCAAATAACTATAAAAAAATAACATTAATTAAAAGTCCCTTTTATTTATGTAAGTATAAAAGTTATTACAAAATCATGTATTGCACATTAATTCATATGTTGGAATACAATCAATTCTCTTATTAAATATTTGACAAATGATGATTAATTTTAAGTTCATATATATACTATGCATGCCCAAACTAAATCTCTCAAAAATTGACACTAGTGACAAATTAAAAAAAAATGTCAGTCGTCCTTGGAGAATGAGAACTCACCACTGATACTGCTAAGCTGAAGATCGAGAATTTATCTATGCGTGATCTGGAAGCTGAGGTGTTGAACCTATATTGTGAAAAGATGTAGAGCATAGCATGCGGCGGTACTTGAAAGGTACTAAGCATGCAGGTGATAATGAAGTTGAATAAAATACATGATTGAACAACCATATATTTGAGCAATGATAAGCGATAAACATGATACTATACTAAGAATATTGAACATGAAATTACTGCACGAAATTACCAAGTTTATAACATGTTGATACTGAAATATAACTGTAGTTTATAACATGGTAAATGCAATAAAATTTAGTTTTGGGAGCTACCAATAACTTCAACAAAATTACAAGAGCTGAATGTGGAATTCGATGTATAATCCCCATCGAGAGGACCCAATATAACATGCCAAATGTATAGAGATATGATTAGTGTTATAACTAGAATGTGATGCCCACTGAGGGGCCTTATAAACCTACGGGGGCACGTAGCTATGAACTAAAAGAGAAACATAGCTAGGGTTCTGAATATAATACAAGAAACTAAGACACAACAACATAATATTATATGGATCATTCTAAAAGCTAAAACTCAATAGTTTTTAACCATCAAGAATACGTGGTCTAGATAATATTAAGGGAATCAATATTCTAACTAAAATCAAGAGACCGAATGGGTGAAATGAACCCACTAATAAAATATGATATTCCTATTGACGAATACCACAGAGAAATATTTCGCTTTCAAGACTAGAACTGATGATAGCTCGTTGTGCTATTGAACTTCGGTTGCTCAAGTTTCTCATCTAATTTGCTCTATGTTTCTCTTGATTTTGGTAAATCATTGATTATGTTTTGTTTTAATTAGTTAACTAGGTTAAAACACACAAAAAACATATAGTTTGACGCTTAAACGACGTAGTTTATGGATCCGAAGAATAGCTAAACACCAAATGATGCCTGACATAAAACATTTGTGGACAGCGATGAAACACACTGACAAACCGTGGACGGACCAACGGTGTGTGCTGGTCAACTGTCGGCGGGGTTCTAGGACTAAGTTATAGGGCCTTGATCCATGGACCAAGACCACAGTCCGTGTGTTTGGCTGTGGGTAGTGCCTTAGTATAAATTCTTGACCTTGTATGGGAGGGGGTTGCAGGTGGTTAACCATACACCACCAGAACGCACTGAGCTCACTTTTATTCCGTGGGTGGCAACCGTGGGTTGCACCTGCATCTTTTTGAAACTTTTTTGGTTCTTTCACTTTAAGATACGGGGTGTTACAAAAATATTTATTATTATATAAACGTTGCCCTTTTTATTTTATTGATTTACATTTTCTTAATATTTAACTATTTTTGATAATTAAAAAATTATATGACATCTAATAACGCCAATGGAAGTTTGTATTAGTTTAATTTTTACTAGTTATTAAATCTATAATATTTATGAGATACATATTTTCACCAAGAGAAAAGGAATAAAGTAACCCCTAAAGTTGTTCTGTATTTTCATAAAGACAACTTAACTTAGAGGGTGTATTACACCACAAAAATGTCGAATATCTTTGTAAAAGAATCATTTTGACCCATTTTCTCTACAGCAAACAGGCGCGTGGCTCTCACTCTTTTTATTAATTGAATTTAAAATAAATTCTTCAAACCTGACCCAACCCAAATCATTTGAATGAAAAACTCATGTTCTGCATTGTTCAGTTCTTTGTTTCTCTCGTTGTTTTGTTGATTCTTAGGCATTGTTGAGGATCATCTCCTACAATTTTGATTTTTGTTAGTCAAATTTCATGGAGAACTATTGAAGTAAATAATGAATTGAAGATTATTAGGTTAGAATAGGAATAATAGCAAATCTCTTCCGTGTTATGGAATAAACATATTCATTTTGTCCCTACAAAAAATTATTATCAAATAACTATTAAAAGATACTAACATCAATTAAAAGTCTTTTGTATTTATGTAAGTATAAAATCTATTAAAAATTAATATATTTCACATTAATACATAAGTTGTAACTATAACATCTCGTAACTTGTAATAGTCAAGAATAAGCTAAGAAACTATAATTAATCACCATTGGAAAGAACACTGAAAATGTAGAATATTTTCTTAGTGTAAAAAGTGAGTTGTTGGACATTTTCAAACGGATATAAGTTCATGCTCAGGATTAGTTAGAGTCACATCTCTATATGGTTGTAAATCCCTTGGAAAGATCTTTCCAACATCGCAAAACTTGCACATTTTTATATCGAATGAGGGAGATATGCCTATCGAAAATTGCGTTGTTTGATTGAGGGAGGACCCACTTCGGATTATATTAAGGGTAAAGTAGTCCTTTCAACCTACTATTTCCTATTTCTTCCTAAGGGTTTATCAGTGGTAAAACTAAGCCTTATGTCTATTTTAGAAAAATGGGAATATGCTTAGGGTTTGGGAGAAAAGATAAAAGAAGAAGGACAAAGCATAAAAGGCCAAGAAATCTTCAAGAATGCTAAAATCATTAAGCGGAATTCGTCAGGGGTGAGCCCTATTAAGGTATGTTTGATATTTTTGTGTTTGTTTAGCTCACCCACACACCAATTTATTTAATTCAGTGAACTTTGAATAGATTGAATGATGAACATCCAAATTCTTGATGAACTATGATCAAATTCTTTGTTGGTTGAATTGTAGTATGTTTTAGTTGATTGGATTCATGTTTGCGTGTTCTTTTTTGGGTCTAATATATTGAGTATTGAGATTTTTAGTGATTCTAAGTTATTGTTAGAAGATCCATGGAATTTTAGGTTGTTTAGAGATGAAAATTGGAGAAAAAAATTCGGAGATCCCGTCTGACATGTACTCGGCGCCACGCCTACCAGAGTTCCTCAAGACAGTCTTTGTCTGATAAGATATGGCGCACCACACAAACCAGAGTGCCTCAGTACGTAATCTGGCTGTCAGTCTCTTGATTAACACATCTCTCAGAGCACCTATGATACCTTGAGACCCCATTCTTCACCTATCATTTCGTACTAGTTCCTAAGTTATGTACCTACCATTCCTAGTTGATTACAATACTCTAAGTTACATCTAAAAATCCTGAAATTATCCATAAACATGAATCACGAACCGTTAATTCATAATTCAATTCAAGTGAATTACGATAAAAGTCAATGAACTAAGTATTACTTAGAAAGTTATAAACATTTTTCAATTTAAATGAAGAGGAAACAAAAATTTCCCAACAAATTTTGAACAAGAAAAGAGAACATTGATTCTAAAAGGTTTTTTAAGGCTAAAAAGGTTTGAGAAAATTATCTCAACCCAAAAGAAGGAAGTTATTTTAAAAGCATGAGCTAATGTATATTTTGGGAGTATTATTGAGAACCGATGTGGAGATGCGAGTTCATATTAACTCAAGTTTTCATTTAAACCATGTACCCGCCATGGGTTTTAACGGGTCATACTTTTTAGATGATCAGGTAAATTAAGCTAGTGGATCCACTAAGTTGAGGAGTTTTATGCAACGACAAAGTATAAGACCGTTCTAGTAGCGTGGGTAAGACGTTGTATCACTACTTAGGCTCATAGTGGGGGTTGTAAGTTAGCGAACATCCCATAGAGATATACTAATTTCATGTATAAGTAATGTTGAGTTTGCTACTACATTTTCTTTGATTACTAAGTTTCTTTACTATTTTACAAGCTTTATACATATCACATGTGTTTTAAATTGATTTATATACATACATTGAGTTAATATTTCTTGAGTTAAGTAGATACAAGGTAAGTTCATATCCATCTTCTCATTCGTAAGTTGTTGTTTCACATTCCAACTCACATACTCGTACATTCAATGAACAGATGCCAGTTGGCCTCCATAGTCTTATAATGCGAACGCAGGTAACCAAGATCAACATTCAATGTGTCGTTGATCCAATTTGACCATTCTAAGTCAGTGGTGAGGCTCCTTGGATTTCGGAGGATCCTTATTATGCTTTCTAGTTTCTATTTCAGAATGTTGTGGGGTTTGTCCTTTACCACAACGACTCTATCCATATATCAAATTATTTCGTGGATTGGATTTCCCAACATTCATCAAAGTATTTTTAGAGGCTTCATAAACGGATATTTAATTAATTTAGTTGAGTCTCTTTTGTTTGATATATTATATTTGAGACTTAAGTGTCATTTTGTCAAAGAAGGTAAGTTATGTTAATTATGAGAATGTTCTTGTTTTATTAATAAGTTAAGTCTTCCTCTAAGTTAAGTAAGTCAGGCCAATGGATCGTTCAAGGGGAATGACAATCTTGGTATTAGAGCGCAAAGTTCAACAGTCATAGGATGTTTTTGAAGTCGTGTCAGTAGAGTCTTTATTAACAGTGGGAAGCGTGCCACATCTATTCTTAGGAGGCTGCAACATTTACGAATTCCTGCACTACATTCATATTCATTTCCCTGCGTTAGAGTTTATCTCTAAGAATTTTCCCCCAAGTATGTGTTTGTGCATGTTTTAGATCATCATGCCTCGACGAACACTTGCCAGAGGTCGACTAGCCAAAAGGAATGTTTAGGAACCATAGGATCCTAATGAACAGAACGTGGAACCTCAAGGGGAACTCACCAATGATGCGTTCAACAAGGGTATACGAATTCTAATACAAGTTGTGACTAACCAACTCACGCGACAAAGGGGAGCTTGACAAGAAGGCACTGACACATTAAGGATTTTGGAATTCTTGAGGATAAATCCCCCAAAATTTTCTTATTCAAGCACTACTGAGGATCCGGAAAATTTTGGGGGAGTGTTGAAGATGGTGTTTGAGGTGATGCGTGTGGTTGATAGGTGATGCGTGTGGTTGATACTTAAAAAGTTTGAGCTAGTTGTATATTAACTTAATAACGTGTGTAGGAATTTGTTCATCTAGTGGAAGGTGGGCAGAGATGAGGATGCACCACATCAAGGTTGGGCTTATTCTGAAGAAGCTTTCTTGGGGCGGTTCCTTCCCTGAGAACTGTAGGAGGCAAAGGTATGAGAGTTCCTTACACTGAAACAAGACTACTTGAATGTGCATGAGTATGGGCTGAATTTCACCCAACTATCTCGCTATGCTCCTTAGATGGTTAAATATATGAGGAGCAGAATGAGTTTATTTTGTTGTTTGTTTGGGTTCTGCATCTGGTAAAGAGGAAATGATGTCAATATTGATTAGTACATGGACATATCTCGATTGATTTTTTATGTGAAGCAAGTTGAAGAGGAGAATATGAGGGACATAGAGGAGTACAATAAAAAGAAAGCCAAGAATGGAAATGAGTCTGGATAACAAAGAGGTGGTTCAATCGACCACAATTTCATAAATAAAAAGGGCATGCACATCATCTGCTAGTGCACCTGCACCCAGAAACAAAGGTGAGTATGATGGCCATAATTTGCAGAAAACCAAGGCTAGACAAGTCCACTCCAAAGATAGTGTGGCACTAAGAGGATGTTCAGCTCCTACATGTACTAAGTTTTGTAGGAACCACCCCAGTAAATGTTGTGATGAGCAGGCAAGTTGCTCCAAGTTTGGTCAAGAGGGTCACAGCATGAGAGAGTTCCCTACGAATAAACAAGTTTATGGAAATTCTGACAATAGAGCTCAATCTTCATCAGTTGCTCCACCAGACATCGCTGCACCTAGAAGAGCCACTTCTGGTACTAGCGGAGGGGCAAACCGTCTCTATGCAATCAGTAGCCTCTAAGAGTAAGAGAATTCGCCACATGTTGTCATAGTTATACTAAAAGTATTTACTTTTGACGTTTAAAATTTTTTAGACCAAGAAGCAAGTTTATCTTTTGTAAGTCCTTATGTTGCCAATAAGTTTGAGATTCTTTCTGAGAACTTTGTGAACCTTTCTGTGTATCTACCCTTGTTGGAGAGTCTATTCTAGCTGAAACAGTCTATCGTGATTTTCCTTATTCTATCAACCACAAGAACACCATAGCTGACTTAGTGGAGTTAGACATGGTATATTTTGATGTCATTTTAGTTATGGTCTGGCCCATGCATGTTATACATCAATAGACTGTAGAACTAGAGTTGTCAAGTTTCAGATTCCTAATGAATCAGTTATATAGTGGAGTAGTAGTTAAGTAGTGCCTAAGGGTTGCTTCATTCTACACATCAAAGCAAGAAAGTTAGTTTTAAAGGGTAATAGCTATCACTTAGTCCATGTTAATGACTATAGTGCTGAGGTATCTTCCATTAAGTAAATTCTTATTGTAAAAGAGTTTCCAAATGTTTTTATTGATGATCTAGCCGGAGTCCCTCCTGAGAGAGAAATAGACTTTGGCATAGATATCAATCAAGATACTCGTCTTATACCTATTCAACCATATAGAATGGCACCATCAGAGTTGAAAGAGCAGCTGAAAGATCTGTTAGATAAAGGTTTTATTCGACCAAGTGCCTCATCTTGGGGCACTCAGATCTTATTTGTGAGAAAGAAGGATGGTTCCATTAAGGTATGTATAAACTACCACCAATGAATAAGGCAACCATGAAGAATAAGTATCATTTTCCAAGGATAGATGATCTTTTCGACCAACTTCAAGGTATTTCCTTCTTCTCAAAAATTCATCATAGATGTAGCTACCATTAGTTAAGAGTTAGAGAATGTGACATTCAAAAGACAACCTTTAGAACCAGATATAGGAATTTTGTGTTTTTGTTTATGTATTTTGGGACGAGTAATGAACCCTCAACATCTATGTATCTTATTAAGTAAGTCTTAAAGCCTTACCTACATATGTTTGTTATTGTCTTTATTGATAACATACTAATCTATTCATGCAATGATGAAGATCATGTTAGTCACCTAAAGATAGTACTTAAGACTTTTAAAGAAATGAGAGTTGTATACCTAGTTCTCTAAGTGTGTGTTTTGGCTCAAGTCTGTGGCATTCATGGGCGAGATAGTTTGTAGTGATGGGATTAGAGTCGATACCTAAAAGATAGAAGAAGTTATGAGTTGGCCTACGCCAACGTCTTCAACCGATATTAGGAGTTTCTTGGGTTTGGATGGCTACTATAGAAGATTTTTCGAGGGGTTCTCATCTATGTCGCCTCCCTTAACTAAGTTGACTCATAAGACAGTAAAGTTTCAATGGTCTAAATTGTTAGGAAGAGATTTTAGGAATTGAAAAAGAGGTAGACTACAACTCTAATTTTGACCTTACCGGGGGGTACTCAAGGTTTTGTGGTGTACTGTGATGCATCAAGAGTTGGTTTGGGATGTTTCTTAATGCAGAAAGGCAAGGTCATAGCATACGCCTCAAGACAGTTGAAAGTTCATGAGAAAAATTACCCTACCCATGACTTAGGGTTGGCTGTAGTGATTTTCTCCTTAATCATATGGTGTCAGTCTATGTATGACTTTCATGTGGATACACTACAAGAAAATAGGTCTTTACGGAAAGGAATATTAGTCTCTAAAAGGTCAAATCAAGTAATTATTGGACAATTACAATTGGACAAAAATGGTCGTCGCCCGTCGTTAGTAGCTCTAACGTTAAAACTGGACGACTAAATTCTAGTTTAGTCGTAAAGACATCTTTAGAGACGACAAAAAATTTGGTCATTAGATATTTTTTGCTATCACGTTTTCCCTTTGTTAATTCTTTCTTGGTCGCTAGATACTCGATATAGTATTATTATAAGCTCTTTTAGAGACCGTAATCTATGTTATAACATCAACAATTTAACCACCACATTTCCCTTTGTTTATATTTTAAAAATAAACGTTATTACATAATAGGTTAAATTTTGGATGATCCCTTGTGATTGGTAATTAAAAATCATTATTTCATATGTAACTAAATAAACATATTCAAAGTCATAAAATATAGTCAATAATATAATTGACGATATCAGTATGTAGTTAATTAGGTATAATTAACGAAGGTTTTCTAAAAATCCTACAAAAAGAAAATTAAGTAAGTAGCTTTTTCAGCTTGTTTATTACTGAGGAAGAAGCCCTCTATTTATACAACATTTTAACACATTAGGCCAACAGAAATGGCCGACACTAACTTTACACTTGGCCTATATTAATTCGGCCGACACAAAAAGACAAACTACTAGTGGCCCTTTACTTTATTACTGGCCGACATAACTTTACATATTGCCCATCTTATCTTCTGGCCGACACATCACGACAAACTACTTTAATAAAGACATAAAGATAAAATTACAAAAATACTTTTTTTTATCGCTATCTTTTTTATATTTATTTTAATAGTATTTGACTTTTCAATTTTCCATGCGTCTTTTTATGTTTCCATAATTTTGTTGTATAAATTTAACTTTTCTAAGAAAAACTTTAAATTACTATTCCTACAATTCTTGTGTGTACGAACTTTAAAATTTATTTCACTCATTAAATTTTTTTTCTTTCATCTTCCAACTTCTTTTAACATTTTCATTCATATTTTTGTAGAGAAAATTTCTTTGTTCTATTGGTTGTACATAGTTTAATATTCTCAATAATATTTATTCTGATCAATCTTTTTACATTCGTGAAATACTCTATAAAGTGTATCATAAGGTGGGTTTGTCCAATTATTTCATTTGCCTTTTTTGGTTATATTTCTCCTCCAAAAAAGAGTCTTACTTCAGATAAATCTATTCCAATATAATTGATTTAGCTACAAATATTTACCAACACTTTTTCTACTATTGCTAAGCTAACAACATATTCACTTCTTTTAGTATAATATATATTTATGCAAAGCTTCTGTAACAATAAAATTCAAATTCATATGCAAGTTGATATGTGAATGCCTTTGCATATTTCAACTTTGAAATGTGGACATGGACTATGCTTGGAGCATACAAGTTCATAGTTGACTGTGTGTTCGTGTAGTTTAAAATGGTATGAAATACACATGCGTCACACGTGTTCGAGAACTAGTTAATCAAACATGTTCGAGCGGAGGTTCACAAACCTACAGAAGAAATAGTCATATCTCCAGCATGCCAAGTTACTTGATTCATAAACAATTTTGTGGAGTATTCAATTAAATAAAGATTCTAAGCAGATGAAGAATGGTAAATGTTGTGAGGTTGTGTGATGAATTAAAAAAAAAACAATAGATACTAAGAATAAACTATTTGGTTAAGGTGTTTGAAGTCTCAGTGCAACGAAGAGCCAAGCTAGATGACAGACTTTGCTGATGCTAACTCTCAGTTCTGTCCAACTGCAAGGGAGACGATGCACATAAGGTGCTTGGTTGTCTACAACAAGCTAACCCAACATTGGTAACCTTTGTCAAGCTGCTAAAAGATGAGATATCTAGCTATATAATTGTGAAATAAGTAACATCCATATCAGATGATGCAAGAAGACCCATTTATAATTGTCTATTTGATATATGCTGAAACAAAAATCACGCAGAGAGGGCTCACAAGAATTTGTACTTGGGAATTGTATATGGACTATACCTAGGTTTAAATACTAAGACAAACCAGGAAAATGGTTATTGAATGTCCGAGCATTATTTGTTGGTGTAGCTCAAACTGTACTTGAAAAATGGACGAGAAAACTAGCTAAGATTGTGCAGATTGAAGAGCCCTTTTGTGAAGTGTTAACAAAAAACACAAGAGCTGGTACTTACAAGGTCTCATAGGGTATGGCAAATGCCTTTGCTTATCATGAAGAGAAGTTTTCTGCTTCTTCCAAACAAAGTGAAGAGAATGATGGTTTCTTCATCACGATCATGAATCTTTAGTGTCATGGGTTCAATCAAAGGTACTTGCAAAAGAAAATCATATTTCTGTTACTTAGGATTATGACTTAAATAAAACTTGATTGAACATTAATGAATTTTGGGTAAACTGAATGATTATGAGAAAGTACTGAAGTTATATACGTAAAGATATTTATGTGTTTCATTCCCAATGTCCCATTTGTAAGATGAACTTCACACAAGGATATAAATAACAATTCCCTCTTCTGTAAGTTATAGCGAGGAGGGAAATATATAAGTTGTCATTCCTAAATCATTGGAAGATGTCTTATTACTTAGTATATTTCTGTCAAAGCTACGTGAGACAAATCCCTTGAGCTAGAATATAAAAAAGAACTTAACTACTACTCAAATCGAGGATACTTAAGAAGTTCTGAGCTAAACGTTTGTAATCTAGGTTTTGCACAAGTCCTTACAACTGAGCTTTCTGTCCTTGAGGAGTTCAACATGGTCCTTGGCTAGTATAAACAACTATGTGAACCTGAATTCTACATACTCACATCATTATTAAAAGAAATTGTACTTATTTGTAACATTTATAAATACATTAATCTGATTGAAAAATATTATTTAATTTATCGAATGGAATAATTTTTTTTCCTATATCCAAAACTGGGTGCTTTCATCTTCCCTAGTGTGTGTAATTCATTTTCTTCTATCACTTAATCAAATAATTATGTATCTATGACTGTTTTCTTACCACATAATTGAATTTCGGAAAACGAATATATGCTAAGCTTAAGCCGCAAGCTGAAACAAATACCACAAGAAAAACTTGTCTTACACCGGACACATTTTCCTCTCTCCAAAAACCACTAAATCCACGTCTTCTTAGATGTATTAAATCTCCTAAGCATTATAGTATTGTTATGACAACAAATGTTAACTAACTCGAGAAGTTTACAGATTTTCAACCGAAGTGTAAACAGTTCTGTCCCTTCCATTGCGACTCCAACATCCAAAGTTACATTTTCTATAAAACTTACTCTTTCAAAACCGTAAGATTAGTATTTTTTTAGATATCATCATATCAGTAGATATGTAAAAAAAATCTTTGTATCAGCCTTATTTAAAATTTCAGAAATATTGCTCAGACACAGAAATTCCCGTATAAGAAAAGAGGAACGTCTCACTAATCAAATAACATGTTCTAAGACATCTTTTTCAAAAAACAAAATATTTGCATATGACCAGGTAACAAGAAATTTCATCATTAAATTGCTATCCCATCCCCCTACACACACAAAACTTAACCACCTCTCCCTTTTTTAGCTAAAAATGCTCCAAATTAAAAAATCTTTGTGATCCTAGTTTCATTTTTATGGATGTTAATCAGGCGAAAAAATCTGTAAAGACCCGCAAGTATACGCTAGAAGTTAGAGCATCCTTGAGTCATCACACACCAAATGAGACTTCAAGAAGTCTCATCTAAGCCTCTCGTATCATTCATTGCATATTAAACATACAAAAATTGGTAGGAATTTAAAACTTTCTTCACACACGAAGAACTCTTTCATAAACAATACACAAGCGGAAGACTTAGATTTTACAACATTAAATCTTTAAAACATCTACTTGAACCATCTAAACTTTAGAGTATACAATACTTGGTACTAATCCCATACAAGACTATAAAATAAAGACTATGAATTAAGGGACATGTGGATATTGTCCTCGAATCGATGAGGACTCACCGATACTTCATCTTCATGTCTTAGAAACCTATTCGTCCTCTATGGCACGTCAACAATTCCAGTTCCCTACACTTTAGTCAAAAAGGGAAAAGAAGGGGTTAGCACATTAGATGTACTAAGTGTGGAAGCCATGAGAAAATCATGAAAAAGGGACATTTACCAAATAACATTATTTTCAAGATTTTCGATTAAAACATCATAATATAAGCATGAGAATAACATTTACTTAGAAACACATAAAAAATCATTTATGCAAAAAGTCACATTTTAAGAAATGTTACAGTTAATTCACTTCACTATACAGTGAACTCACTTCACTGTTACAGTGGTGTTCCTTCACATCACCTTGCACACCATTTAACATATAATTCCCTCACTAGAAGCTATCCTAAGAATCTCTTAAGTAATGCAAAGTGAGACTGCTCATACACCCTCTCCAAGCACTCCAAAAGATCCTTAAGACAACCCATAATGACATCAACATAGATTTATAAGACATCAAACATATGAACATGGATCCTCCTACCCGAGGTGATTCTAACGTTCACTTGAGTGAGTTGTGAAGCTACCGCCCATACAATCCCTTACACACACACTTAAGAGATCATATAGACTACCTAAGACAGAATCATTCTCACTTAACACATTAACAAATAGATGATATGACATTCTCCTTCCAAAGGCTATGAAAAGACTTACATAAGTAAATCAAGAAGATAACGTCCATAGTGACCTCTTCAAGATTACCTAACCAATCCTTAAGTATACCTAAGGCTTAGATCATACCACATTATAAACCAACTTCCCTAATTATAGTCATTCTTAAGTCTATCTAGGTAAGATAAAAAGTGACCATTCATATGTCCCCTTTACACCATAACTAGACAACCCTTAATTACTCTAGATAAGTACTACTTCATTTTAACATACTTTCTTAACTTACGTCATTACATTCACTAGTTCATTAAGATGCATTAAACACATAAAGGACATTCAAGTATTCATCTTGGACAAGACCTAGGGACTCTCACTAACAACTTCAAAGCCTATTGTGGAATGTCTAAATAGCATCCCATACCACCACATAAACTTCATAAAACTTCTGTAATGTTAGTAGGTATACCATAATATGAAAAATAGGCAATAACCGACAACTCATGGAATCTGGATTTCTAACCTACTCTGATGAGAGTATTCTACTTGAAAAGGGTAGAACTAGGACACATCCCATGTAGGCACATATTTAAGGAATATGAAGGGCATGCTTTGTAATATAGTATCATTCTTAACTAGAACTACTCCCCTTATAATACTCTCTCGGTTCTAGCCTTGGTTATCATAGAGTAAGTTTACATTAAAGGATCATATAAGAGGGTTCTATAACAAGTTCATAACCAAATCACAACTATCAAACCAAAGAAAGGTAAACTAGGGCTACCTCACAATGGAGACAAGAAGCTCATAATGGCTTTCCTAAGGTTTGATATGATGCTTTTCCAGCTAATCAACCTTAAGTCCATCACCTTTACTTTTAAGGATACCATTACGACTTTCGACTTCAACATAAATAACCTTACCCTTAGGTTCAAGGTTGCACATAAAGGACCCTCTTAACATCATTCCATGTCTCACATCTCATTACTACATTGAATACTAAGAGACTATAGAATTTTAAGTCAAGACATCACATAAACATAATTGATGTCTAATTAACATAAAATAAAAGGGATTATGGCAGCATACCCCCACTCCATCTTACTACTTCGATTTCAAGGCTAAATCATCCAATTCAATGTCACAAAGCCTTTACCCATGGCCATAACATACAATTCAATGAAATTATATCAATAATCAATGTATCTAGGTCAATTCATTATATACTCACCAATCTAATACAACCTAGATATCAATTGAATATAATTATTGCATCATTAGATAGGTGATAGAGAATTACATTAAAAATCATAAGCCTTAAGCCAATATCAATTCAATAAGCCTAACATTCAATAGATCTAAGGATATTCAATACTCAATTGATCAAATTGAAACAACCTAAAATCCAATTAACCATAAACTATACATGAATCAAAAGCCCATAACAACCTACACATGAATTCACTAATATCAAAGCATGATCACCTAACCCATATTTTTGTCAAATTGGGAGATTTGTTAATGTCAAGGGTTATGGAGATTTTTATTGGAAAACATTAATTATACATTGATTTCATTATGTATAAACGTTTGAAGACCATTTATGCAAGAACCCAAGAGTTAGAGTAGAAATAGAACTTTTACATCTTTTTTGAAATCCTTGAAAATCATCTTTGAAATAGACTCTAAGGTGATAGAAAGACATAGATAAAAAAACTCCCATACCTTGTTAAAAGAAACCAATTATAATTGAAGAAGAAACTCCATTGAAGAACAATTTTCAAGATCCATCTTCACCTTGAACTCACATGGAGGTTTTGGGAGGAACTTTTGGAGCGAATATGTTTTGATTTAGAAGTTAGGGTTATAATGAGAGTTTAATGACTTATATACTCTTAAAATAATCATAAACACTCAAAAAACCTTCTAAAGAATAATAGGGTCTTGGGGTGAATTTACAAGTTTACCCTCAACTTAACAGTAAAGTTGGCAAGAAAACAAGCTGCACCATCGACGCCCATGTCGATGGTCTGTGGTCTCACCCCCGCTCCATCGATGGGGTATCCTGGATTGAAATTAAAACTCCTCAACCGTCAAGTCAGATGGCTCCATCGACGAGACTCATCGACGGGCGCCTGGTCGACAGACCGTCGTTTAGGTCGTCTATTTCCACTGCCTGGTAGTGTTGAGTTCCAATGTTGGGGTCCTCCTTTTGGAACCCTTGAGGGTTCTACATGGATTTGTACCAGAAAGTTTCCACCCAAAATAAGTTTGTATACGACTTTAGGACCTACAACATAATTTTTATCCATAATGAACACAAAAAACTCAATCAAACATACATAGACAAACAAGGTTGTTTCAAGGCAAACCTTTGGAACGTCATGGACGTTGTTGGACGTTTGACCTTCAAACTTCACGAAACTTGGAACACTGCCTATACACACTATAATAACTAATTTAAGAGCATTATAACCTCATGAATCACACATTACCACGTAAAAACACATATGAGGTACATAGGTGACTTAGTCGTTGAACGTCTTGGTTGTCCCTTGATGTTTGACTTCCAAAACACCTAAACTGTTAGACAATGCCTCAAACACACATTATAAAATATTTTTTGACTTTATACCATCAAGAAAACCATGTTTGGCTGTAGCTTTACCTAAGTCATATTCGGGGTCGTACAATCTCACCCACTTTTACAATATTCGTCCTTGAATGACACTTGCCACTCTCCAAATATTACAAAAAATAGAGACTCAATTAGAAACTCATGACCATACCATATAATATCTCATAAAATAGAAACATCCCAGAGAAAACTTATTTCACATAGTCAAGAGGTTCTAAACACAACAAGAAACTAGAACACAATTCTATGACTCATCTTGCTACTAAACTCATATGCTTTATTCTGAAAGCAAAAACTCATTTTATATTTAATATCATACTTATATACTTCATTAGTAATAACATGACAATAATTTTAGACCAAAGAATCAATTAGTCAAATTTTGAAAGTCTTCACAGTGAATAAAAAGTGCATTACAGTTAATGAACAAAATTTTAAAAAATACAAGTTTTTTGCAATTCATGATAGAAACAAGCTTATATGCAAGGTAACATCATATCAACACATCTTACAACATAGTCAATCTCATTAAATGACTTAAACATGCTCAACATTCACTATATGAAAAAATTATCAACCTACACTAGATCACTACTAAAAAAGGGCCAAAAAGAGACCTAGAAAAGAGACCTCATGAGGTCTCTTTTCGGGAAAAAGAGTCCTCAACGGTAGGTCAGTAAAATGCAGGTCATTTTTTTAAAGACACCTCATGAGGTCGCCAAACGGAGACCTCACGAGGTCACCAACAAATTGTCATATTTTTTTTAAAAAAAAGAGACCTCATGAAGTCACTATTGTATTATTTAATTTAATTTTAATTTTTTATATAAAGACCTCATCAGGTCACTATTTTATTATATTATTTAATTTATATTTTAATAAAGAGACATCATTAGGTTGCTAAGATATTATTTAATTTAATTTATATTATTTTAAAGGAGAGACCTCATAAGGTCTCTTTTCTGCATTTATTTTTTACCGACCTGAGGTCTCTATAATGAAATTTACGAAAAATATAATGCAAAAAAGAGATCTCATGAGGTCTTGTTTCTGCATTTATAAAATATAAAATGTTAAATAGAGACCTTATGAGGTCTCTATAATGAAATATCTGGACAAATTAATGCAAAAAAGAGACCTCATGAGGTCTCTTTTTTCTAGAAAAATACTGGTAGCTAATTATTATTTCTACGGCTTCTCATCACCTGTAATTTTTATTCAGTACCCAAATAAAGCTCAAAGAGCTTCAAAAAATCAATTGAAGCAATACATTTACTTGATATTCTTTTATTAACTCAATTGCAACTCACTTCAACATAAAAACCATGATATCCATAAGTTATATAATACATTGCAATGTTATCATGTATTCACAAAACAAATAATTCCCATCACAAAATTATGAAGTTAACAAAATTATCCATAAGTTAACTTCGATTATCTATCACAAGTCTAAACTACACTTATGTGGTAGTGTGTTTGCCACATAATCATCACTTTCTTCATATCTACTATACTCATGTGTCATATTTCTTTGTTGACCATACATTGGATATTGAGTAGGTTGAGATTGAAGAGGTCGAGGAGGGAAAGTGACATCACCAGAACAAGGGGGAATCCCTCCCGAAGTAAGTAATGCATCGAATTGAGCCTTAAGACCCGCAAACTGTAATTCCAACCGCCTTTCCCTATCCCGTCATTCTTCGGCTTGGATAGATAGCTCAACAATCTTTTTCTCCTTAGCCAAATTTTTCTTCATCAATTCATCATGATTTGAACTATTTAGGCCTTCAAACTCAGAAGAAAATTCACGAAAGGTTTTATGCAGCATTCCATATGCATACTCATATCTACTCAGCCCACAATTCAAGTCTAACCAAACTCCCTCATCCTGTTCTTGAGTAAGTGGCATACCTCGATTTTCTTCCGGCTGAGTTTGTTGTAAATCCTCCAAAGGTTGAAGATATCGATTCTAAATTGAATGTTATCATATGAGAATATAAATTTAGAAAATAAGTGTCAACACATATTTAAAGCTAAGTATCAATATTAGATGGGTACAACGCATATTATAGAAAACAATTGTACTTCAACTTTATTAAATTTAGAATTACCATACCTTATCTCCTACTTTGATTAAATTAAAGAAGTAGTATAATCTTGTATCAATTTTTTTAAGATTTTGAGCTTCCTTAGTGGCCTAGAAAGAAAAAAAGGAAAAAAGTTAACACTAGAAAATAGAGTTTGAACTCCAATGGTGAAAATGAAGTATTTGATTCCATGTACTAACTTATTTTCAATGAAAATCATGTACCCTATTAAGAGTTACGAAAGCCAACTAGTTTTACAAATTATTTTTGATTGGAAAACTTTTTCAATATCTATTTGACACAAATTCTTTTAAAACATTCAAAGATAATCATATTGGGAATGATTAAATGACTAATACAACAGGGTAACATCAATCTACTTGCTACTTTTTAATTATTTTAAGCACTTAGAATTACGAAAACCAACTAGTTTGTTCAAAAAATTCACCTAGAGTCAAAGGGTTGGGAACGCCGCCGACTGCTGTTGCACGACCCGACGGAGATGGAGGTGGAGCGACCTCAACCTGCTAAGGCCCGATTGCAAATGGCGCGCAGAGATGGAGGCGGCTGACTTTCTCGTTAGAAGAAGATGAAGGAGGAGATGGAGGCACGTCTGGAGATGGAGAAGATGACGGCGGAGAGAGGAGATGGAGAAGTTTGGCGGAGAGGAACGATGAGAGAGAGAGAGAGGAACGATGAGAAAGAGATAGGGAAGAAAGAGATACATAATTTTGCTAGGGTTTTCATTTGTTTAAGAGATCTCATGAGGTCTCTCATTTTTTAAGTCTTTTATTAAATTAATTATTATTTTTAATTTAACAAGTACAGACCTCGTGAGGTCTCTAATTTTATGAGAATTAGATTAAAAATTTGAAAATTTGAAATAACTCGGGTATAGGAAAAAATAAATTCATTAAATTGACCTCATGAGGTCTCTCCTACATTAAAAAAAATTAATTTTTTTTAATTCAAATAGCGACCTCATGAGGTCTCTTTATAGACCTATTTTTGAGGTCTCCTTTTCTAGGTCTCTTTTTGGCCTTTTTTTAGTAGTGGATGCACATGAATAATGAGGAAGATACCACGCACGAAAACTATTTTCTCTTTCAACAAAACTTCAATCAAGCATATATATATATAGCGAAATAATTGGAACTCATTTTCCACAAAAGACTCCTACAAAACTCAAGGTACTAATAACTCTTTGTCTTAGGCTTGAATAAACACATAAAGAAAATTTAAGGGTACTTCACTCCCAACAATCATACCTTCACCATACTCCCCCACTTTGGAGAAACGCATTCCAAGGTCAACATATCATCAACTACAACAAACTCCCTTAAGGTACCTTAAACCTTACTAATACTTTCTTACTAATGTCTATCTCATGAAAATTAAGGACTCTTAAAGGTCTCATCATCTAACCACTACGTCCCCCTTACTAGGAGAACTCACCTTTACTCTTTCAAATCTCATTACCTCCATTCGTATGGTTGGGGTCTTAAACAACTTCAAACCACTTCAACAACCACTCCTTCACATTCTCACACTAAACCTTACCATTATTTCAAACTTAACTACCCTTCAAAAAGTAACCAAACCAACCTAAGGTCATCAACACCTTCTTTCACACCTCATCTAACAAGTCACATCTCATATTTTCTCTCCCTCAACCCAAACACTATAAAGTCACCCTCTAGGGACTAACACATAAGGGAAACAAGGGAAAGACACCATACACAAAGCTCTAAGGCACGATTAGATGAATTAACAAGTGAAACTTTTCCTAGCACCCAATAGCCTCCTATTTATAATGTGGAGCGCTTCACATTATAAACAAGACTCTACTAGAGTTTTAACCTACTCCGATGAGGGTGTTCAACTTGCCAAGGGTAGAACTACGACACATTTAATATACGCACATGGTTAAGGAATACGAAGGGCATGCTTTGTAATCTAGTCTCATACTTAACTAGAACTACTCCGCTTACCATACTCACTTGGTGCTAGCCTTCATTCTCATAGACTAATTCACATTAATGTTTTACATAAGAGGGTTCCATAACAAGTTCATAACTCAATCATATTTACCCTACCAATGAAAGGTCCACTAGGACTACCTCAAAATAGAGACCAGGAGCTCATGATGTCTTTTCTAAGGTTTGATATGATGCCGTTCCATCAAATAAACCTTAATTCCATAATTCCTTTACTTTGAAGGATACCATTATGACTTTCGACTTTATAATACATAACCTTACCACTACGTTCAAGGTTTAGCATAAAGGACCCTCTTTACATCTTTCAAGGTCTCACATATCATTCATATATTCAAGACTAATATACTATAGCATCCTAAGTCAAGACATCACACATTCATATTCACACATAAATCAAGTCAGTGACACAAGTCAACAAAGACAAGACACCACATACTTCACCTTAACACATATTACTAGTCATTCTATAAGCACATAGAATAAACATTATAATCTTTAAGTGATCCTACGCACTATCATCATCAATATATCTATTATAGACTCATATAGTTGAGTAGGGACAACCACACATCAAACCTATGACTACGCATATAAGAACATAGTCATAGTCTACATGATTTCCTAACATATATAGAAACAACACATACTTTAACATTAATTCACATATAGATAGATATACTCATATTTCACACAAATCAACTACGCAAATCATCGCAATACTTCCTGTAGTGCCGACAAGTCCATGATCATTATATTGCATGAAGTAACGGCGACAGGCCACATCAATTCACATAGTACCACCACCATAAGTGGACCATACTAATAACAACATAATTGAAGTATAATTAACATAAAATAAAAGAAATTAATGCAGCATACCCCAACTCAATTTTACCAGCTTGATTTCAAGGCTAAATAATCCAATTCAATGTCACAAGGCCCTTACCCATGGCCATAACCTACAATTCAATGCAATTATATCAATAATGAATGTAATAGGTCAATTAATTACATACTCATCAATATTATATGACCTAGATATCAATTGAATATAATTATTGCGTAATTAGATAGATCATAGAAAATTACATTAGAAATCATAAGCCTTAAGTCAATACCAATTCAATAAGTATAACATTTAATAGATCTAAGAATATTCAATACTCAATTGATCAAATTGAAAAATCCTATAAACCAATTAACCGTAAACTATACATGAATCAAAAGCCCATAACAATCTACACATGAATACATCAATATCAAAGCATGATCACCTTAGCCCATTTTTTTTTTCAAATTGAGAGATTTGTGAATGTCAAGGGCTCATGGAGAATTTCATTGGAAAACATTAATTATACATAAATTTCATCATATATAAATGATTTAAAACAATTTATGCAGGAACCCAAGACAGAGTAGAAATTAGACTTTTTCATTTTTTTGAAATCTTCGAGAATCATCTTTGAAACTGTCTCTAAGGTGATAGTAAACCTTACATAAAGAACTCCCATAACTTAATAGAAGAACCCAATGAAAACTAAAGAAGAAAATCCATTGAAGAACCATCTTCAAGCTCTATCTTCAGCTTTAACTCACATCGAGGTTTTGGGAGGAACTTTTGGAGGGAATGTGTTTTGATTTAGGTGTTAGGGTTATAATGAGAGTTTAATGACTTATATACTCTTTAAATACACATAAACACTCAAAAAAACATCGAAAGACATATATGTGCTTGTGGTAAATTAACAAGTTCACCCTAAACTAAATTGTAAAGTTTTCAGGAAAACAGGCTTCACCATCGATGCCCATGTAAACGGTCCATGGTCTCACCCGCGCCCCGTCTATGGGGTTTCATGGGTTGCACCTGCAACTCCTCAACCTGCAGGTCAGATGGATCCATCTACGAGACCCATCGATGGGCCGTTTCCTGGTCGACAAGTCGTCGTTTGGGTCATCGATTGCCACTGCCTATTAGTGTTGAGCTCCAATGTTGGGGTCCTCCTTTCGGTTCCCTTGAGGGTACTATATGTAATCGTACCTGGACAAATCCACCCCAAATATGTTCATATATGAGTTTAGGACCTACCACATAAATTTTATCCAAAACGAACACGTAAAACTCGATGAAACATACATAAACATACAAGGTCATTTCAAGGAAAACCTTTTGACCGTCAAGGATTTTCTTGGACGTTTGACCTCCAAACTTCACAAAACTAGGCACACTGCCTATATAATCTATACTAACTCATTAAAGTACCTGATAACCTCATGAATCACACGTAACCACATAAAAATAACTATGAGGTACATAGGTGATTTTATCATCGAACGTCTTGGTCCTCCTTTGACGTTTGTCTTCCAAAGCACCTAAAATTTAAGACAGTGGCTCAGACCCACATTATAAACAATTTTTGGAATTTTTACCATCACGACAACCATGTTAGGCTCTATATTTACCTAAGTCATTTTTGAGGTCTTACAAAAAAACCATTAGTACATGGTATTTACGCTCCAAACTCATCATACATTTAAAAACTTTATATTTTTGAACACTTCCTCCATAAACTTTAATACAAACGAAAACAAAACATTTATACAAGAACAAAAATAGATTATAGCATAACAAAAAAATCAATCAAGACTCATTTAAATTTATACATTATAAAAATAGGGAAAACCACCATAAATGTAGTTGTTAACCATTAAAGATTTAATTTTTATTGACCCCTTTAGAAGTAAATTTGAGTACCACACACTCCTAAATTGTAGATAGAATATACATATGTGTTGCCAAGTCTGCACTAGCACAGGACACTCTAAACAATTTGCTAGAGAGATGAGAATAAGCACTTACTATTGATTTTATAGAGAAGAAAGATTACAATTGATATAGATTCAAAGCTGATAACTCTGCTTCCAAAAGGGAAGAAGACGAAATTCTCTATAGATTCAAAGATAATAACTCTGCTTAAAATAGAGAAGTAGAAGAACTTCTCCGTAGATTCATAACGATCTATGTTTTCTCTTATGAACAAAGAAAATTGAAACCTAGTTGGCATTGTAGATCTTATGTGACACGTAAGGCTTCTCTCAGAATATTGTTCCTCAAATAAAAATGAGGGAAAAAATTATACAAAGCTCTTTTTAAGTTATTATTTGTAAATTTAATATATATACATATGGCTCCATATAAAAATTATACAAGTTCTACCATTCGACCATCCAAATGGCTCCATACCAAGATCTGTATGGGAGAGGATGCAGATCTACTATTGGGTGGTTTGAAGTTGGTGAAGCAGGTTTTATAGTGTTATACCTCATATTTTTTTATATACGTAGTGCGCATCGTGATCTAGAAGACGTAAAGAAATATTAGGCAAGGATGTTATTTCCAAATGTGATATTAAGTATGAGTTGGTTAATGTAAGTGCCATTAACTTTAAGTGAGGGATTAATTAGTTGCTAATTTGGATTGATTTAATCCAATGAGCCCCACCACTCAAGGCAAAAATTAAAAAGGGATCAGATTGTGGGCTGACCTTAGTGGACAGGTGTAGAGGGGGGCTGCCTCCACTTCATACTATTAAATGAGGTGGAGAAATCCACTCCATGCTATATAAAGTGGTGAAATGCATTGCTGCATATCATCTTCTTCTTCACCACTTGTCTTAGGCAGCCATGGAAATGGAGAAACCAACCCTGCAACTCTTGGCCAGCAGCTGCAAATAATTTGGTTAGTAATCTCCTTGTTTGGTGTGTTAATTCTTTAGAATACCCTTGTTAATTATCCATTAATTTTAAGAAGGGGGCGTGACCAGTAGCTTAGGAAGTTTGTTTTAGTTATTGAATGTGCTAAGTATGAATGGAAACCATAATCGGATTATTAGTGGTGTCATGTTGGTGCTTGGGCTGTTTATATGATTCTTTGGGTTATATGTGTTATTGGTATTGCTGTGGATAATTTGGATTGTTGTCGGATTGGGATGAAGTAAGGAAAATAGGGGAGGTGCTGCCGAATTTTCGTTAGATTATTAGCTAGCTTACAAGAAAGTAAAGCACGATGTTTATCTAATTGCGGCACGATTGTTGCTTGTTATAGATTAATAGCTTGAGCAGTAAATATTGGACGTGCGGCTCAATTATACGGTATGTAACGCTGTCCCTTCTTTCTTTGCTTGGCATGACTTTTAAAAATAAGCGAATAACGGACAGATTTGATACTTACCTCTAAAGCGTCTAGGTGATGTATATTCTTGCTTCCACAATTATTCCTCCATATATCGGTTATGTCTAAGGCTATGATGATCTCTAATATCTATGGTAATGCTTCTTAGAGTCATTGAAATTTTACGTTTCCATATCGTATTAAAGGTTCATAATCTTGATAAAACATTAATCTTTGGTAATACTCCTTGTTGGTTCACGTTGATTGTTCTATTGAGTTATAAGAAATGATTTTAATTGCATATGGTTGCTCATAACATTCTGCTCGTGCATAGAGTCATTTATCATTTTACCGAGTCCCGGGCCGGGTAATGTCCGTGCGGAGTTTCTTGCATATGTCACCGAGTTCCTCACTAGAGGGCCGGGTATGTATATTATATATATGATTGGTGATGAGGATGGTTATGATGATGATGACTACGGAGATGACGTGATGATTATTTTGCCGAGCCCCTTACTAGGGAAGCTGGGCACCTTAAATGTTAAATATGTGCATGATTTTCACTTAAAAAGTATATGTGTAGCGATATTTTGTTTCGACTTGCCACATTGGTATCCTGTCATCTTTACCTTATGCTTTACATACTCAGTACATTGTCCGTACTGACCCCCCTTTCCTCGGGGGGCTGCGTTTCATGCCCGCAGGTGTAGACGTGCAGTTCGGTGATCCTCCCGCCTAGGATATCTACTCTGCTGATTGGGAGAGCTCCACTGTTCCGGAGCCCAGTCGTTTTGGTACATAACTTTTGTGTAGTCTTTTGCTCGTCTATGGGTATGGCGGGGCCCTGTCCCGTCGAGTTTCACTAATATACTCTTAGAGGTCTGTGGACATTATGTGGGTTGTATATATATGTTTTGGATAATGGTCTGGACATGGTTTGTTTGGGATGTCCGCTTGTACAGGGGCAGCCTTGTCGGCTGCGTACATCATTATGCTTTGAATAGTGGCGGCCTTGTCGGCTCGCGTATGCTGTTATGGTTGAATGGTTATGACTCCTTATGAGACAGGTCCTCTTATATATATATATATATGACGTTGGGGTTGGCTTGATTTGATTAAATTCCATATTATCTTAGTTTCAGTTGGTCATACTTAGCAGGTTTGTATGTGGGTGTCCAAAACGGGCACTAATCACGGCCTATCGGGTTGGGTCGTGACAAAGAGTGGTATCAGAGAGGTTCTTCCTCGGAAGTGTCTACAGACCGTGTCTAGTAGAGTCTTGTTTATCTGTGTGTTGTGCACCACATCTATAAACAGGAAGCTAAAGGACATTTAGGATGTAATTCTTTCTTCTTATTCTAGATCGTGCGATAGAGCTATATTAACAGGATAATCCCTCTCTAACGAATCCGTGTGTTTTCAGCTATGCCTCCAAAGAAAGGGACAGCCGCCCAGAAGGGAAAATCGGTAGCAGAAGGTACTAGTCAGACCTGGATAGTTACTAGGGCCCGTGCCCAGTCTATGCCTGGTATTATGCTCCAGTCGGAGAGCTCTGCTACACCCCCACCGCCAGAAGAGCTTAGAGCAGTAGCAGCTCCAATTCGGGGGACACCACCAGCCCCCGAGGCCCCAACATCTGAACCTCTAGCTCCTCAGTCAGGGGCGGAGGATAGGGCCATGAGAGATGCGGTTCAATTGCTGACTATATTAGTGGCCGATCAGGCTCGCAGGCATGGACTAGGAGTTGATCATGCGGACAGATCTGATAGCTTAAGGGCTCGTGACTTCTTAAGTTGTAATCCTCCAGAGTTCTTGGGTCAAGGCCACAGGATGATCCGCAAGAGTTTATTCGTCAGATGCAGCGTACATTGAGGATAATCAAGGCTTCGGAGACCGAGTCTGTTGAGTTAGCTATGTATCGTTTGCGGGATGTAGCTATTAATTGGTATGAGTATTGGGAGTTATCTAGGGGTGAGGGTGCCCCTCCAGCGGTATGGGATGAATTTGTGGAGGCTTTCCAGGGCCACTTCCTGCCTCCAGAGATGAAGCGAGCTAGAGTCGATAAATTCTTGCGTTTGAAGCAAAATGGCAGGAGCGTTCGAGAGTATAGCCTCGAGTTTGATTCATTGGCTAGGCATGCGCCTACTATTGTGGCTGATATGGCAGACATGGTACATCGTTATGTGATGGGATTGGATCGTTATCTGATTGACGGTTGTATGGCAGTGACTCTTCAGCCAGGTATGGACATTGCTCGGGTGCAGGCATATGCACAGGGGGTAGAGGATCGGCACCGGGGACGTCAGCCAGATAGAGATTATAATAGAGGCCAGCATAAGAGGGCTTGATACGCAGGTTATCCTGACGAGTTTCAAAGCGGGCAGTCTCAGCAGCATGTTAGATTTTCTTCCCAGCCAGCACAGAGTGCACCCCCACGTTTCATGGGTAGGGGGTTCGATCGTATGGAATATTCGGAACCTGGTCAGAGCTCTAGGGCGTCAGGGTCACAGATGGGCAGGGGTTTGAGCCAGTCGAGGCCACCTTTGCCTCGGTGTTCTCGTTGTGGTATGTCCCATCCTGGGGAATGTCGTTGGGCTACAGGTGCGTGTTTTTCTTGCGGCCGTCAGGGCCATACTATGAGGGAGTGTCTTCTTAGAGGTAGTGCAGGTGGTATGGCACAACCTACAGGGACCGTTGCTGGTTCATCTTCTTCTGTGGCTATGCGCCCTACGGGGCAGGGTATTCAGGCACCAGCAGGCCGTGGTAGAGGACGTGGTGGAGCTTCTAGTTCTAGCGGTCCCTCAAACCGTATATATGCTTTGACTAATAGGCAAGATCAAGAGGCGTCACCTAATGTGATCACATGTATATTATCACTATTCTCCCGAAGTGTGTATGCATTGATAGACCCAGGTTCCACCTTATCATATATATCTCCCTTTGTTGCTAGTAGGATCGGAATAGAGTCTGAGTTGATAGAACCATTTGAGGTAGCTACACCTGTAGGAGATTTTGTCATAGCTACGCGAGTATATAGGAATTGTTCAGTAGCTATATATAGTCGTCATACCGTAGCAGATCTAATAGAGTTAAATATGATTGAGTTTGATATTATCACGGGCATGGATTGGTTGGCTGCTTGTTATGCTAATGTTGATTGCAGAGAAAAGATAGTTCGATTTCAATTTCCAGGGGAACCGATTATAGAGTGGAAGGGAAGTACAGTATCGCCGAAAGGTAAGTTCATTTCATACCTCAAGGCCGGGAAGATGGTTAGAAAAGGCTATATTTACCATCTGATTCAGGTGTATGACATAAAGGCAGAGGCACCGACTCTTCAATCAGTCCCGGTAGTTAATGAATTTCCTGATGTATTCCCCGAGGAACTTCCAGGCCTTCCTCCAGAACGGGAGATAGAGTTTACTATAGATGTACTGCCAGATACCCAGCCTATATCTATACCTCCTTATAGAATGGCACCTGCTGAGTTGAAAGAATTGAAAGAGCAATTGAGGGATTTGCTAGAAAAGGGCTTCATCAGGCCTAGTACGTCACCTTGGGGAGCACCAGTACTGTTTGTGAGGAAGAAGGATGGGTCGCTGCGGATGTGCATTGATTATAGGCAGTTGAACAAAGTAACAATAAAGAACAGGTATCCCCTCCCAAGGATTGACGATCTATTTGACCAGTTGCAGGGTGCAAAGTGTTTTTCAAAGATAGACTTGCGGTCAGGTTATCATCAGGTGCGGGTAAGGGAGGCAGATATTCCAAAGACAGCATTCCGGACCCGATATGGGCATTATGAGTTTAGAGTGCTGTCTTTTGGGCTGACTAATGCTCCAGCGGTGTTCATGGATTTAATGAATCGAGTATTTAAACCATTCCTTGATATGTTTGTTATTGTATTTATAGACAATATTCTGGTCTATTCACGTTCAGAAGAGGAGCATGCAGATCATTTAAGGACGGTACTTAGGGTGCTTCAGCACCAGAAGTTGTATGCTAAATTTTCTAAGTGCGAGTTCTGGTTGACTTCAGTGGCATTCTTGGGGCATATTATTGGAGCTGATGGTATTCGGGTAGATACGCAGAAGATTGAGGTAGTAAAGACTTGGCCCAGACCTACGACACCTACTGAGGTACGCAGCTTTTTGGGGTTAGCAGGATATTACAGGAGATTCGTAGAAAAGTTTGCCTCAATTTCAGTGACTTTGACAAGGCTAACTAAAAAGGCAGCCAAGATCCAGTGGACAGATGCTTGTGAGCGAAGCTTCCAGCTATTGAAAGACAAATTGACTACAGCTCCAGTCGTAACTCTTCCAGAGGGACCAGACGGCTATGTTATTTATTGTGATGCTTCGGGTGTTGGGCTAGGATGTGTATTGATGCAGCATGGCAAAGTTATAGCCTATGCCTCCCGACAACTTAGGAAGCATGAAAAGAACTATCCTACTCACGATCTGGAGTTAGCGGTCGTGGTTCATGCCTTGAAGATATGGAGACATTATTTATATGGTGTCCATGTGGACATCTATACAGATCATAAGAGTCTCCAATATATCTTTAAAAAGAAGGAGCTGAACTTACGACAGAGGCGGTGGTTAAAGGTACTAAAGGATTATGATGTTGATATTTTATATCATCCAGGGAAAGCGAATGTTGTAGCAGATGCTCTTAGCCGTAAGTCCATGGGTAGCTTGACAGATGTACAACCAGAAGGGAGGGATGTGGTTCGGGAGATTCAGCGGCTATCCAGCCTTGGAGTCCGTCTAGCTAATTCAGAAGATAGTGGAGTTTCTATTCGAGAGGTTGCTGAGTCCTCAATCATAGATGAGGTAAAGAGACACCAATACAAGGACCCTATTCTGGCACAGTATAGAGATGCAGCTCTTCAAAAGGAAAAGACCCCATTTAAGGTTACACCTGATGGAGTGTTACGATATGAAGGCAGATTGTGTGTACCCGATACTGCGGGGCTACGACGGCAAGTTATGGGAGAGGCACACTCTGCCCGTTATTCTATTCACCCAGGGTCAACAAAAATGTATCATGACCTCAGATGCTTATATTGGTGGGATGGCATGAAAAAGGACATAGCAGAGTTTGTTGCTCAGTGCCCAAATTGTAAACAAGTCAAGATCGAACATCAAAAGCCTGGTGGATTATTACAGGAGATAGAGATCCCGACTTGTAAATGGGAGATGATTAATATGGACTTCATTACAGGCTTACCTCGCACTCAACGGAAGTATGACTCTATATGGGTTATTGTAGATAGGCTGACGAAATCGGCCCATTTTCTTCTAGTCAGGACTACTTATTCGGCTGAAGATTATACGAGGTTATATGTCAGGGAGATAGTGAGACTTCATGGGGTTCCCACGTACATTATATCAGACAGATGAGCTCAATTTACAGCCAACTTTTGGAGATCATTTCAGAAGGGATTGGGGACACAGGTGAACCTTAGCACAGCATTTCACCCTCAGACTGATGGGCAGGCTGAGCGTACTATTCAGACACTAGAAGATATGTTGCGGGCCTGTATTATTGACTTCAAAGGCAGCTGGGATGACCACTTGCCGCTCATTGAGTTTGCCTATAATAATAGCTACCATTCTAGTATCCAGATGACACCGTACGAGGCCTTATATGGGAGGAAGTGCAGATCACCTATTGGTTGGTTTGATATTGGCGATACTAAGTTAATAGGCCCGGATGTGATTCAGCAAGCTGTTGAGAAGGTGAAGCTTATTCAAGAAAGATTATTAGCAGCCCAGAGTCGACAGAAGTCATATGCAGATAATCGGCATCGAGATTTGGAGTTTCAGATTGGTGACTGGGTATTCCTGAAGGTATCACCCATGAGGGGTGTGATGAGATTCGACAGGAAGGGGAAGCTCAGTCCGAGATATATTGGGCCTTATCAGATTGTTCGTAGGATAGGCAAGGTTGCCTATGAGTTGGATCTACCATCTGATTTGGAGGCGGTACATCCAGTCTTCCATGTATCGATGCTACGTAAATGTATTGGTGATCCTTCTACAGTATTCCCTGTAGATGATATTCAGGTAACAGAGGAGTTGTCATATGAGAAGAAACCCGTGGCTATACTTGATCGTCAGGTTAGAAGGTTACGTACTAAGGATGTGGCTTCCGTCAAAGTGTTGTGGCATAATAACAATAGGGAGGAGATGACTTGGGAAGTGGAAGACGAAATGAAGAATAAGTATCCTTACTTGTTCCCCGTACCTGCAGGTAATTCAATTCCTAGCTTGACTATATTGATAGATAATGAGATTATGTAGCTGTGAGGCATCTGTAAGTTACGGAATGCAGGTTGATAGGTATAACTTTTAGAGAGACCTCGCTGGAATTTGTTTTTGCAAGACGCTAACTTAACATTCGAGGACGAATGTTCCTAAGGGGGGATGGATGTTATGCCTCGTATTTTTTTTATATACGTAGTGCGCATCATGATCTAGAAGACGTAAAGAAATATTAGGCAAGGATGTTATTTCCAAATGTGATATTAAGTATGAGTTGGTTAATGTAAGTGCCATTAACTTTAAGTGAGGGATTAATTAGTGGCTAATTTTGATTGATTTAATCCAATGGGCCCCACCACTCAAGGCAAAAATTAAAAGGGGATCAGATTGTGGGCTGACCTTAGTGGATAGGTGTAGAGGGGGGATGCCTCCACTTCATACTATTAAATGAGGTGGAGAAATCCACTCCATGCTATATAAAGTGGTGAAATGCATTGCTGCATATCATCTTCTTCTTCACCACTTGTCTTAGGCAGCCATGGAAATGGAGAAACCAACCCTGCAACTCTTGGCCAGCAGCTGCAAATAATTTGGTTAGTAATCTCCTTGTTTGGTGTGTTAATTCTTTAGAATACCCTTGTTAATTATCCATTAATTTTAAGAAGGGGGCGTGACCAGTAGCTTAGGAAGTTTGTTTTAGTTATTGAATGTGCTAAGTACGAATGGAAACCATAATCGGATTATTAGTGGTGTCATGTTGGTGCTTGGGCTGTTTATATGATTCTTTGGGTTATATGTGTTATTGGTATTGCTGTGGATAATTTGGATTGTTGTCGGATTGGGACGAAGTAAGGAAAATAGGGGAGGTGCTACCGAATTTTCGTTAGATTATTAGCTAGCTTACAAGAAAGTAAAGCACGATGTTTATCTAATTGCGGCACGATTGTTGCTTGTTATAGATTAATAGCTTGAGCAGTAAATATTGGACGTGCGGCTCAATTATACGGTATGTAACGCTGTCCCTTCTTTCTTTGCTTGGCATGAATTTTAAAAATAAGCGAATAACGGACAGATTAGATACTTACCTCTAAAGCGTCTAGGTGATGTATATTCTTGCTTCCACAATTATTCCTCCATATATCGGTTATGTCTAAGGCTATGATGATCTCTAATATCTATGGTAATGCTTCTTAGAGTCATTGAAATTTTACGTTTCCATATCGTATTAAAGGTTCATAATCTTGATAAAACATTAATCTTTGGTAATACTCCTTGTTGGTTCACGTTGATTGTTCTATTGAGTTATAAGAAATGATTTTAATTGCATATGGTTGCTCATAACATTCTGCTCGTGCATAGAGTCATTTATCATTTCATCGAGTCCCGGGCCGGGTAATGTTCGTGCGGAGTTTCTTGCATATGTCACCGAGTTCCTCACTAGAGGGCCGGGTATGTATATTATATATATGATTGGTGATGAGGATAGTTATGATGATGATGACGACGGAGATGACGTGATGATTATTTTGCGTAGCAATATTTTGTTTCGACTTGCCACATTGGTATCCTGTCATCTTTACCTTATGCTTTACATACTCAGTACATTGTCCGTACTGACCCCCCTTTCCTCGGGGGGCTGCGTTTCATGCCCACAGGTGTAGACGTGCAGTTCGGTGATCCTCCCGCCTAGGATATCTACTCTGCTGATTGGGAGAGCTCCACTGTTCCGGAGCCCAGTCGTTTTGGTACATAACTTTTGTGTAGTCTTTTGCTCGTCTATGGGTATGGCGGGGCCCTGTCCCGTCGAGTTTCACTAATGTACTCTTAGAGGTCTGTGGACATTATTTGGGTTGTATATATATGTTTTGGATAATGGTCTGGACATGGTTTGTTTGGGATGTCCGCTTGTACAGGGGCAGCCTTGTCCGCTGCGTACATCATTACGCTTTGAATAGTGGCGGCCTTGTCGGCTCGCGTATGCTGTTATGGTTGAATGGTTATGACTCCTTATGAGACAGGTCCTCTTATATATATATATGACGTTGGGGTTGGCTTGATTTTATTAAATTCCATATTGTCTTAGTTTCAGTTGGTCATACTTAGCAGGTTTGTATGTGGGTGTCAAAAATGGGAACTAATCACGGCCTATCGGGTCGGGTCGTGACATATAGGAACAAATATAGTTCACCAAGCCATGGAGAAAGTGAAATTAATTCAAAAGAGGTTAAACAAGGCACATTGTAACCAACAGTCCTATCGATATGTTAGGAGGAGGACATTAAAATATGAGGTGGATGGTTGGGTATACTTAAGGTTCCACCCATGAAGAGTGTTATGAGTTTTCTCAAGAAGGGGAAACTTAGTCTCCAGTATATTAGACCAAATAGAATATCCAACAAAGTTGGCAATGTAGCTTAGGAGTTGGAGCTCCCACAACAGTGAGCATCGGTCCATCCGATATTCCATATCTTTATGTTGAAAGAGTGTATGGGTGATCCTTCATTGATTCTACCAACTGAAAATATTGGGATTAAGGATAACTTATCCTATGAAGAGATTCTGGTTAAAATTTTGGATCGTCAAGTTCGCAAGTTGAGGACAAGGAAGTTGCATTAGGCAAGGTCCTTTGGAGTAACAAATTTATAAAGGAAGCGATTTGGGAAGCTGAAGAGGATATGAAGAAGAGATATCCACATCTCTTTGAATCCGGAGAGAGTGCAGATGAAGGTAATAATTTTATTTTTAATACTTCATGAACTATGAGTAAGAATGATTTTTATTTGCTTTGGATTGTGAAGTGTTGAACTTAATGTTACTATCCTTAGTAATGTAAAAGAAATCTCATTCGAGGACAAATATTCCCAAGGAGGACATAGTGTAACATATTGTAACTTGTAATAGCCATAAATAAGATAAGAAACTATAATTTATCACTTTTTGAAAGATAGGAAAAATTTGGAAAATTTCCTAAGTGTAAAAGGTGAGGTTTTGACAATTTTCAAACAAATATAACTTCTAGCTCGGGACGAGTTAGAGTGAGTTCTTTATATGATTGGAAATCCTTTGGAAAGATATTTACAATGCCTTGGAGCTCTCTGATTTTTGATATGGATGAGGGAGATATGCCTATTGAAAGTTAGGATACTAGATTGAGGGAGGTATCTATCCGAATTTTAGTAAAGGTAAACTTGTCTTTTCACCCCTACTATTTCCTATATCATCCTTAGTGTTTATTAGGGTTAAAACTGAGCCTTAAGTTAGTTTTAGTTAAAATTAGAATACACTTCGGGTCTGGGAGAAAAGAGAAGAGAACGATAAAAGAGAAACGACCTGAATTCATCAAAAGTGCCAAGTTCGTTGGTAGCGGAGTTCGTCGGAGGTGATCCCTATTAAGGTATGTGAGATATTTTTGTGTTGGGTTAGTTTAACCATACACAAATTTAAGTAATTCAATGAAATTTTTATAGATTGAATGATAAATATCGAAATTCTGGATGAACAATGGATAAATTCTTATTAGTTGAGTTGTAGTATGTTTTAGTTGATTGCATTCGTATTTGCAAGTTGTTTTCAGGTCTAATCTATTTGGTGTTGAGGTTATTAGTGATCCTAAGTGATTGGAGTAAAATCCATGCAAGTTTAGAAGGTTTAGAGGTTAAAAATAGAGAAGAAAAGTCAGAGTTACCGTCTAACATGCCCTATCGTGCTGGACCTACCAGAGCCCCTCAAGACAGTCCCTATATAAAATGCTTGGGGTCTGCACTCCCGCAAGAGAGCCTCAATACAGAGTATGTCCGACACTGGCACTCCACGCCTTTTAGAGACCCCATTTTTCCCCTAGTTCCTAAGTGATTTACCTACCATTTCTAGTAAATTCCAATACTCTAAGGTACATCTAAACATCATGAAATCATCCATAAACATGAATCATGATCCTTGAATCAATATTTAAATTCAAGGGAATTTAGGATCAAAGTCAAGGTATTTAAGAAGTCCAGTAAAAAGTTATGAAGTAAGTTAAAATAAAGTTTTTTGATGTTTCCAAGAGTTTTATTTAAACTTTTGAACTTCAGTTTAAGGCTCAAGTTTCGAGTTAAAGAAAGATCAAAAAATTGAGTTCATTTCTCAAACTATATAAGAGAACTAAGTATTCTCTAGAAAGTTATGACGTTTTTTAAATTTAAGTTAAGAGGAAACTAAGATTTCCAGATTGAATTTTCAACAAGAAAAGGGAACATTGATTCCAAAAGGGATTTGTAAAGCTAAAAAGGGTTGAGAAAATTATCTCAACCCAAATGAAGGAAGCTATTTTAAAATCATTAGCTAAAGTATATTTCGGGAGTAGAATTGAGCACTGATGTGGGGATGAGAGTTCATATTAACTCAAGTCTCCATGTAAACAATGTAGTTATCATGGGTATTAACGAGTCATAATTTTTAGATGATCACATAACTTAAGCTACTTGATTAACTATATTGAGGATTTCTATGTGACATCAATGTATAGGACAGTTCTGGCAGCGTGGGAACTTAAGCTCATAGTGGTGGTTGTCGGTTAGAGAATCTCCCACAAAATTATATTACTTTCATATATATGTAAAGTTGGGCTTCCTACTTTATTTTCTTTGATGAACTAAGTTGATTTACTTTTTTACAAGCTTTATATATATCCTATGTGTTTTAAATTGTTTTATATATATGCACGGAGTTAAATATTTCTTGAGTTGAGTAGCGGCAAGCTAGTTCATCTCATTCCCCTAAAGCTTCTCTTGTTTATTAGTATTCCAATTCGCATACTCATACAATCAATGTATTAATTCACGTTTGCCTGCATCGTCTTATGATGCAGCCGCAGTAACCAGGATCAACATCCAGCGCATCGTTGATCTAATTTAAGCACTCAGAGTAAGTGGTGAGTCTCTTTGTATTTTTTGAAAGATCCTTTTTATGCTTTATAGTCTATCTATTTCAGAATGTTGTGGGGTCTCTCCCAACATTCATCAAAGTATTTTTAGAGGCTTCATAGATGGATAGTTAGTTAGTTCGGTTGAGTCTCTTTTATTTCATATATTATATTTGAGACTTAAGTGTCATTTTGTCCAAGACGTTAAATTAAATTTACTATGAGAATATTCTTGTTTTAGTATTGGCTATGTATTCTATCTGAGTTAAGTAAACTAAGCCAAGGGTTCCCTCAATTCCAACAATGGTCATTCGGTTCCGGCTACGTCCAAGGTGTAAGCTCGGGGAGTGATAGTAACATAATAAATATTCTAAGTAATTACAATCATTGAAAATTATTCACACTCTTCTACACTCATTAGTTATAATATTATGAATTCTCATAGTTATTACAATAATTATTTCTATGTTTTAACTTTTCTTATATTTTGTTTGGTTAAATATATTAAAAATTATTTACAAGTATACGAACATTGTATTTGTTGGATGTAAGATTAGCAAGTGATTATATATACTATTTAAGCGATAGAATATATTTATTAATAGTAATTTATTGTTTATTTGCTTAAAAAGGAAAGTTTTCTCAGCTAACTATGGATAGGCAAATAAATATCTTTGTTTTACATACAAAGGTAATCAAAAATCAAATATGAGAACATACAAAAATAATGTCATCTATTTTGTTATAACCTAAAAACTAAAAATTCATATACAAAAGTAGTTCTAAAAATAAAAATGTAGTTGTTTTTCACATGTTCATATGACATCTAGAGAAATTGAGTGGAATACTCGTGCAAAGCACCTTTGGTTAGATGACAAGAAAAACACAACAAATATTGTTTATAAGGTCTAGTCCAGTGCTCTATTTTTTGTATAAATCTTTTTATTGTAACTAATTAAGACTAATTGTTTCAACATCTAAGTATATTAAATATAGTTTTTGTTTCAAAAATACCAAATATACCATTTACATAAAATAATAATTGATATAATATTATATATATAGAATATTTATAAAATTTATATGACAGGTGATAGTAGTGAGGACTAACGCTTTTGATTTTGTGTTCTAATTTTGGATTGTGTTGACTGATGTTGTTGTTTGTGGATAGTATTATATGGTATAGGGGTTGACAATAGTAATTAGTTAAGGTTGTTAGTGGTGATAGTTGATAATTAGTAGTGGAATTATATTAATAGGTAATCAACATTCCGAATGAGGATAATCATTAGTTATATATAGTGATTGTAATTATCTATAATGATAAGAGGAAGTAATAATTGTTGGTGATAATTACACATGATGATTAATGATGGTGATGATTGATTCTTTTGATTGATCATACAAAAAATTTGTTATGGGGAAAACACAATAAAATTAAAGAGTCTTCCAATATACAGTAAGAGTTCTAAGTTTCTTTCTTAGAAATAAACATGCATTATATTATTTTATATGAATAAGAATTGTCTATCAATATAAGTATAAATTAATGCTCCAATTCAAATTTCATAGGTCGTTCCATCCACGGGTCTTGTGTGGGTGTTATGTATTTGGTTACTGTCATGCGTGAAAATCTATTGATATCCATTAAAATATTTGAGAAGTTGATATCCTAGATATTATTGTTATAAGTAAAAATCACTTTATAATTATATATATTCAGGATCATTCAAATTAAATTAAGTCTAGAAAATTCTAAGTAATGAAGTTGACTGACTATTTGAACTTTAACCTTGTTAGTGATAGCATCAACTTCTTCTACATTTCTAATCTTTTCTTTAACTTGATTCATATAATCATCCTGAACCCACCGTAATGATCTTTTTTCGTCTTTCTTAATTTCTTTTGGTTAATACCTTATAAGATTATATATGAATTATACACATGCTTATCAATTCATAATGATAAGCCACTCTTGATAATTTCTTATGGTTTCTTTACAATTGAGATTTTGTATCAAAAAATTTGACCAAATAAATATGTTTTAACCCAATTAAGCCTAAAAAACAAATTATTTATCGCTTTATATATTGACGTAATACACTCGTCCATAGCACGTACAGTAAACTTGTATAAATAATAATTATGAAAACATAAGATACTGCAAATTTTAATTTTTTCTTCCATTAAATTTTACTTGTTTCTTGATGTATGTCGTTTATAATGTTATCTATAAAAATACAAAAGCAAATGAAATGGAATAAAAAAAATATCAAAGAAATGTACAGTAATTGATGTGATCAAATGTCCTAGTATCTTGCCATTTGTACATTTTTGGCACTTGCCCTTTTCTTTTAATTTACTTTCTTTGGTATATAATAATTTAATTTTCTTTTTCATATTTTAAATATTTAAAATATTATTTCATGAAAGAAGAAGAGAAAAGATATAATATTTCTACAAGTGTTGATGACACATAATAAAATCATAAAAGTAACAACATAAATTTGAGAAAAGTAAACTTGTATAAAATAATAATTATGAGAATATAAGATACTGCAAATTTTTATTTTTCCTTCCAGTAAATTTTACTTGTTTCTTGATGTATATCGTTTATAATGTTATCTATAAAAATAGAAAAGCAAATGAAATGGAATAAAAAAAATATCAATGAAATGTCAGTGATTGATGTGATCAAATGCCCTAGTATCTTGCCATTTGTATATTTTTGGCACTTGCCCTTTTCTTTTAATTTACTTTCTTTGGTATATAATAATTTAATTTTCTTTTTAAATTCATATTTTAAATATTATTTGATGAAAGAAGAAGAGAAAAGATATAATACTTCTTCAAGCGTTGATGACACATAATAAAATCATAAAAGTAACAACATAAAATTGTTTTGTTTTATTTCTTGAGTCGTTACTAATTATAACTATTTTGACCATCCCAAATGAGTGTTATCTATATAGTAATACTGAATTTAAAATATATAAATGTTTAACATAAGAGGTCTAAAACTAAAAAAAAATTTCTTCAAATTTAATGGACAAACATTATTTATCATATTCTCAAAAACAACATATCTAGTCAGATTTTATTGAAGGGTAAAATGTATGTATATTCAGCCAAAGATAGGAGTGTAGAATGTACATAACCATTAATAAAATTACAACAATAACATATTTATTATCTAGTCATAGAAGGATTAATTATATATATATATAAAACTAGTCAAAGATAGGAGCATGAAATTTAACCAAGTTAGACTATATATCCCATCAAATATAAAAGTGAAGAATGTATACAAACAGAGTACCATGTTTAATGTTAGAGAGTCATACATAGTAGTCTTTTAAAAAAGGGGAAAAACCACCCCCACCCCCTTCTTCCTAAAAATACATTTTCTAGGCTTCTTTATTTGTACAAGAAAAAAGCCGTTACAAATTTAATTTTCCAGTCCCTGACTCCACTCTTTTTTCCCTTGATTATACGTAAATTATTAATAAATCTGATGGTTTTCTTCACTATTATTGGATGTTTAAGGAGTGTGTGTGTGTGTGTGTGTGTATATATATATATATATATATATAAAACATACACATCAAACCATGTACAATTATTTGAAAAAATAATATGAATATTATTCGGTAAAAAAGTAACTAATCAATTATGAAATGATGACTAAGCATAAATTTCTACGAATATTTGGTAATCCCAAACTAAATCTAGCAAGAATGAAACTAAAGACAAAAAGAAAAAGAAGCATGTCTGTCGTTCTTGGAGAATGAGGACTCACCATTGTTACTGCTAAGCTAAAGATCTAGAACCAATCTATATGAGATCTCGATGCTGAGGTCCTGAACCTACATCATGAGAAGGTGTTGTGCAGAGTATGCGTCGGTACTTGAAAGGTACTAAGCATGTAGGAGAAAATGAAGTTGAATAAAATCCATGACTGAACAGGAATATATCTGAGAAATTATAAGCGATAAGCATGATACTATAATTAGAATACTGAAAATTAAATAATTGAATGCAATGATAAAAATTATAACATGCTGAGACTGAAATCTTAGTATAGCTGATAACAGGGTCACTGTAGTAAAATATAACTGTGGGAGCTACCAATAACTTATATAAAACACATGAGCTAAATATGGAGTTCGATGTATAATCCCCATCGAGAGGAAACAATATAAACTGCAAGAGGTATATATAGAGACACGACTGGTGTGATGGATAAAATGTAATGCCCATAGAGGGGCCTTATAAACCTATAGGTGCATGCAACCATGAACTAAAAGAACAACATAGCTTGGGTTCTGAACATAATATAAGAAACTAAGCAACAATATTATAATCTGATTTGGATCATTCCAAAAGATAAAACCACTTAATTTTTAACATTCAAGAATACGTGCAGTAGATAATATTATGGAAATCAAGATTCTAACCGAAATCTAGGGACCTAATATAGGAAATGAACACACTAATGAAATTCGAGATACCTATTGACAAATACGAAGGAAAAATATTTCAATGTCACAATTAGAACTAATGAAAACTCGTTGCATTCTTAAACTAGGGCTGGTTAACTTTCTCCTCTATTTTTCTCTAAGTTTATCTTGACTTTGGTAATTCATTGATAAGGTTTTGTTTTTATAAGTTTACTAGGATCAAAAAACAAAAACACATAGTTTAAGGGTTAAACATTGTAGTTTAGGGGTTCGACGAATATATAAGACCAAACTACACTTGAAAAAAACTTGTTGTCACGATCGGAGTCTAGACCCTAGTCGAAACTAGCATCATTAACCCTTCAGAGGTCGCAGACAAGCCTAATACGTCATCGTTCCATCTTCTAGATAAATTTTAGTGGAAAATTTGAATTTATTGGTTAGTTGAAGTATACTTAGACCTTATAATAGGAAACATTGTATTCGAATAACATAATCTACATAATTTCATAAATGTTCACAACAACCATCTAATATAAATATATCAAATAAATGAAATAGTTCATAACCACACTAAAGGTATACTTTCAAAAATGGCACCAATACAATGTCTGAAAAAAGTTAGAAAGAAACGCTAGTGGGACATCCTCCACTAGATCATGCCTACATCTAAGATAGAATATAAAGGATAGGCATCCTGTAAAGAAATAGGGACTACCAAGTCTGGATGAATTCTCCACTTCTGGATAACTTCAACATAGTCTCGTAATACACTAGTGTTCACCTGCACTTGCACCTAAAAGTAGAGAGTTGTATGAGATTAGTACTCACTTGTACTAAGTATGGGTATATGCAAGGACCTTGAGGACATGCATGATTTAGAAGAGCTCTCTCCTAATGATATGAATTATGGAAAGTCAAGTCAGTGGACTTGCAAAATCGGATTCGGAAAGTCATGCTATTAGACTAACATGCATCACCATATGTATATTGCACACAACACATAACATATTGCTTATTAGCACATAACATATTTCATATCATTCGTCCATATTCCATGAGACCTTGGAATCATGGACTTGACATTAGGACTTCCCAAAGTGAGGGATCAACATATGGGACCTCAACTAGGTATCCTTCTTTAGAAAACACAGACTCTGCTTCATTCATTCATACATACTTCATTTTCATTCATTCATAATCTAGTGTAAACATCAGCCATACCAGGATTTATTTTAATAATTTTATCGGGTTTGCTGTACAATGACCAAGAATGACTTAGTGTCATTACTTAAGTCTAGCTCACCTCTTGATTATCCTATCCTAACACCTTTGGTATCGTTCATTTCATTATGTACATTACTTGAGGGTGGCCACATTCTTTCTTTGGGAACTTTAACCTGAACCGACATAGATCATGTCAGAATTATGAACTCCAGTGTTTAACCCCACACAGAAAAAAAGAAGAATCACTGGCCAAATTGAACAAAAACATTCTAGCGTATATAGGGAATCAAACCCTTCTAGAACTCTATATTGGAAGTATAGGTTAAAAAATTAGGATGTATAAAGAGATTTATACCCGTATGGATGGATATTTTAGTCTCATGATAATTAAATGAACATCTACCTTCTCGAAAGAAGGAATAGCGACTCATAGATAGCCTATCGATGCTCAGCATAATGTTCTATTAAATTCATCTCATACATCATAGAAAGTCGCTTCTAGCATGAGGCATCATAGCTCATTAGATGATTTCTCATCTCATCATTACATATTAAGTGCGACTTGTCCTTACACTTACATATAAAGAGTGATTGAGACTTGTCTCCTAATATTCAAAACTCTCTAAGGTTAGTATTTTTGGTGACCTTATATAGGTGTAGGTACATCTTGTCTCACTTGCACTAGCCTCGTATTATGGTCCCACCCTGTTCTCTCTCAACATCTTTTCATTTTATCTTTACTCCCCTTTCATTATTTGTTCATCGTATAACATACATATGCTCTCTCGGAGTTCACATTGAGGGACATTGATTATAGGCGTAGCTTCATCTTGTTTCACTTGTAATAGCCTATCCTCATGTAGAAACTCTTTATTTGCTTATTCATTTTTTAGTATATATATGCTCTCTTAGTAATTTCATTTTGTTACACTGATTTTTTGGCGTAGATCGAGCTTATGTCACTTGCACTACCCTATAGTCATGTAGTAACTCTTTTCTTTATATGTTAAATATGAATTCATTATTAACACTTTATTTTGGAGTATGCTTGAGATTTTACTTTACATCATTCTACACTCCCCTTACGTGAATATTCATTTTGTCATATGCCAACGCACTTGGCCTTTTAGTATGTTTTACACTCTTAAATAAACCTCCTAGGTTCACATCATTTATTTACACCCATCTTAGGTTCACTTACTGATAAAAGTACGTTGGTCTTATGGATCCATTTGTACAAGCCATGGGGCTTCATTCGTAATTTATCTAAGTTACTTATACATACCCAAGATTATGTGGTACAAGACTTATGCATCTTGTTGGTATGCTAAGATCTTGATTTCGACTATTAGCGGAAACATTCATTAAATATTTGTTCACGTACAACTTATTTATAAATATAGAAATGGGAATGAGATCCCGATTTCGAATCCCCTGAGCAACGCTTAATATTATATTAAACTTGGTACTTGCATTTTTCAGATTTAGGGGACCCTAGGTCGATCACCATAACCCCATAATATTTTCTTTATTTTCCCTCCTCTCGTTCTCGTTTAAGGCAAAGAGATTGTGGGATCAATCTCTCACAATCTCATTCTTTTTCTCTTAATGTTTCTCTTAACTTTATACAAGAGGTTGTGGGTTCAATCCCCACTCTCCACATTTATTTTTTTCTCCTTTATTTTTCTCCTAACTCTCTCCTCAATTCAAGAGGTTGTGGGTTCAATAACCACTCACCACATTTAATTTTCATTTTGTTTTTCTCATGAGCTTTTTATGTAATTTGCATTTGGTGAGATCTTGAGTTCAATCTCATATGACATCAGAATTTTTAAAAAGTTTTAAAGCATAGCTCAGTTTTTAAATTTTTGGCCGAGACGAACATTTCTAGCAAGTCGGAAATTTGGTCTCTTTCAATCCATCTTTCTCTCAAGTTTTTAAGTTGATTCTTGGAGTAATTCGGGTAACATTTTTCTGGCAAGATTACCCTTATATGAACATCACACTTTTAATATTTACGTATATGAAAACATAACATTTATAACACACAAATTTCAAGCAGCAACATAATAAACTTACAACATACCCATGTTCCAACAATTAACGTAAAACACTATTCTGGAATTCATCATTCATTCCTTACATAATTTCCAAATACACATTCAATACATAATCGCAAGCTGGCCTAAAATTATCTACTAGAAGACATACCAACCCATGCTTTACATCTTTCGAAGGATCTAATAACAGGGGCATGCAAAGGGGACAACCGTAGTTTTTCCATTGCTATTAAACTGAACCTTAGAGGTCTCTTGGGAAAGGGGACAAGAGAGAAGAAAACACATACCTTAATGTTGTTCAATACTTGTTTCAATGCTGCGTATTCTCACAACACCACTGTCTCACCACAAAAATCCAATCGAGAAGAATGTTGTTGATTTTCATTTTTAACTTTTCTTTTCATTTGAGTTTTTGTATGTAAGTTATTCAAGAGTGAAAAACTATTATTTTCTGTTCTGTTTCTGATGAAAAACATGAGAATGAGAGTGAGAGACATAAAAATAAGAGGATTAGGAGAGATAGGTGAGACTTAGTCAAACTAGGACTCTCCATTATTTATTAATATTATTATTATTATTTTATTAAAAATATGAGTTTCCTTTAATTAAATTATCAATTAAATATTCATTAATTTAACCAATTCACTAAATACAATAAATCAATTAAATCATTGCTCCACCAAGGCTCAAACCCGGATGGAGCAAAAGTTAGCTTAACGAGTCAATTTTGGCCACCTCTACTTAAATTGCCCATTATCAATATTAATTAATTAATTAGTGTAATTAAAATACTACCCTTATCTTGGAAAATACCATTTTACCCCTAGACCCTCCAAACATAAGATTACCCCATTTTAAGTCTGGTTAAGACGCATCCGGGTAAATCTTCATATTCGGGTGCCCTATATGGCTGGACCCAAACTTTCCTAACTCAACTAACTCACCAAGTTAATTGGTTTTGCTGTGGCAGAGGTTTAAAGGTATGGTTCTACGTGCATCAATCTGTTTGAACCCGGTCTAATCTATGCATTCTAGATATGTTAGATATTACTTAGCATAGTCATTTTTGGGTTGTTACATTATCCCCACCTTAGGAACATTCATCCTCGTATAAGGTTACACATCATTTTAAAATAAAGAGGGGATTTTCGAAAATATGTTAACATACATGAGACTTTACTCTTTGTGAATTGGTCTTTCACACTTACTCTGGATAGTGCATATTACTCAAGATTATCTCAAGTTTCATATTTAAGATTGAGGAGCTTCATTCTCAATCACACTTAATTTGATGAACCTCACTACTCATGAAACACACAAAAAATCATTTCTACACTATACAAAAACAACAACATGACATGCAAACATGAACTCATTTTAAATCACAAAGTGCAATTATTACACATACGATTTTGGACTTACTACATCAAGTTGACTATTGCACTAAAACATAGAGTTTCTTAAACAAAACCAGCCTTAGGAGTAGTATATATAACCCCTTTGATAACATCTTGTTGGCCGTATGATTTTAAATTATATGGCTTTGTTGGATTGATCCATGACCTACCCATTTATACCCTATTTCATTTGGCAACTGAAACGTCACTACCCTGGTTTGAGAGTCTATGGTAGCATAACACTTACGGAGAAAATCCATACCAAAGCTATTCAATGTTTTTTTATTGGTGAATATATGATTTACATATTAGTAGGTTTTGCACATCCTTCAAACCCACTAGCAGCTTCGCATTGATAGACTAGGAACTCATTCCTAAACTAGTCTAATCAAAGCATACAACATAAATAAATGCATAAGTCATCAACCAATATGATCACTCCAACATATTAACTTCATACTAGTGTATAAAACCATACACATGAAAAACTAATTTAGGTTACTCACTCGAGACATCACCAGAGGTGTCTTCCCCTACACCTTAAACTTGAGTGCAATGAATCATTGCCTCCTTGGAGCTTCACTTGAACCATTCGGTTGAACTTTCTCCTTCCCTTTAACTCGAGCTCTCATATACAGACAATCCTTCATCATGTGACCTCGTTTTCTACAACTGTAACAAGCGTTAGAGCCCCTCCTACACTATCCTCCATGAAGTTTGTCACACTTCCTACAAGGTGGCCTCTCCCGAGGTTTATCTACTTTACTGTTTCTCTTAAAATCTGGGCTCAGAATTCCATTGTGTGGATTTGACATTAGACATGATTCAACAACTTTATCTGGATCAGAAAGTAATACCAAATTTTAATTAAGTTCTAACATCCTTGGATGAGACTGTTATTGATCATGTGATGTTTAAATGCATAAAGAGAGAGTCATAGTTCGAAATTGTTTGAGGCTATATTGCATTTGCTAAGATGACTTTGATACTGGTGATGGTTTGATAGTAAGATAATTGGATGGTGTGGTTATGATGTTTGTTGATATTAGGAGTGTCGACTTCAATGGAGTACTGTGAGAAGCATGTGAGGTTTGATAAGTAGTGTATGTGTGTAATGAGATCGTGCTTGGTGATTGTGGGTGGCTAAAAATTGTGATGTAGAGTCATATAAATATAACTGTTTGATATGTTCACTATGGGAAGAATATATCATGTTATATGGTGTTGGTTCAGTACATTTTTGGGTTGCTACCCACTTCGATGAAGACATATTTTGGAGTATGATTCTTTGCATATGCTCGTGCACGTTTATATATATATGAGTGAATTCCTAGTGGTGGAACGGATGTACCGATTCTCTTATGACATCTTTATAAGGTGGGATCCATTTTCAAGGTTTTTTATTTCACTTATGATAGATTTGGTATTGTTTGGGATAGTTGAAGTATACTAGTTATTCTAGACGCACAACCTTGCATAAGAGAATTCATAGAAGTGCTACCATAATACCTATAATTGTTTGATAGTCTTGATATTCATATCGTAATCGAGGTCACTTTCTTAATATGTGAGATTGAATGAAGAGAGCATTGGGTCTATCTTTACCATTCTTAAAGGTGGTCTACAATACTAGCTATTGATCTAGCATTTTGATAGTGTTGTTAGAGGTTTGTTGTCTTGGGTTTATCGCTAGTTAAGTGGTTACTTGATCTTGTTCTTCTTTGTGTAAAATAAGTTTTATTCTCCTTCGATTAGTACTTGATATCAAAAGATCAAATTTTTATAGTTTAAGCATGTGAAATGATTGTGTTTTGATAAAGGAATCTTCATGAGATCAATGATGATTTGGGCAATATCAGTATGTAGTGGTTGGTTCAATTTCGCTTTGGGTTGTATTAAGTATTAATATAGAATGTTATCTTTGTTATGTGAGAACAAATTTGTTATGATTATAGTGCTATAATCTAGTAGGTTTAAGTTTAGATTGGATTCATGAGTTAGACTGTGTCCTCAGTATCACTCTTGATTAGCAAATCATGCAACGGTTAATCTGAAACCTTAGTTCTCGGTAGTTGACCTTGATGAAATGGTCCTAAAGATTAGTTGATCACTTGGAGAGATGAACACAACTCAACAAATCATAACTTAGGCTTTTTGTTAACATTTGTTATTCATTTTTGTACTCTTTACGTCCGAGGACGAACATGATTTTTATGTGGATATTGTAAAGACCCTTTAGATCAATTTTAGAAATTTTTTAAAAGTATAATTTTTGTCCCTCGCGATAATTACTCGAGTTATTTTTTATCCGTTGATACAGTCAGTTTGGAAATTTTAAAGTATTTATTTCACTACAATTAGATAATTGAACAATATTTCAAAAATAAATAATTTAGTTGATAATAATGAACAAAATCTGAAATTTATTTAAGACCTTGTATTATTTGACCCATATATATCAAAATAAAATAGTTAAATTTATCACTTTTAGCACATAATTAATTTAGAAAAAGAAAATGGAGAAAGGGAGAAACTATATGTGCAGAGCGTCATGGAACCTTGACAGTTTGCATCAAGGTAAGAGGCTTACCTCTATATCCATGATAAATAAGTTACAGTGCATAACATATGTGAATATTGAATAATATTATATTAATAAAATTGATGCCCATGAATTGTGATATTGGGGTTGGAGGAGATAATTCTAACAACCGTCATTAATTGTGTAAAAACAGATTACATAAAAGAGTGGCATATTATTATGTGATATTTTTGTGGGTATAAAATGGGCATAAGATTACAACAACTAGGAAACTTTGTTTACTTCTAAACATCACCACTTTTATACATTGAGAGTGATTTAATTATTGTTACTAGTATTTTTTATTTTGGTGGCCAATGAGGGCGTCTGATTCTATAATGATAAGGAGGTAATTGGATATAAATATAGTTAGAGTTTTTGCAGGGTTACTATCTATATATTTTTTAAATTTGGAAACATTTATTATTGTTATTTACAATTCATGTTTGAGAATTTAGCCAAATAGTTAAATATTAGGGGTATTATGTTATGATAACTATTAGAATTGTAGTTTTTGGAGAAATTATGACTTAATCCTAGATATGAAATTTAGAAAATATGAAATTCGATATATTGATTGGAATCAAGATCTGGGAATTTTACCGAGTGAGTTTTTGCGTAATGAAAGGACACATAATTATATAGGTGTTTTCAGTTTCAATACCTTATTGTGCGTATTTATTTGAATAGATTGAAATTATTTAGAAGTTCAACGAAATGGAAGATTCAAGTCCTAGAGTGATTGTTCGACTATTTCAGGCAAGTGAATTTCTAAAGGCTTGCTAAGTATATAGAATTGGTGTATTTCCTTGTGGTATGTGTTAGGGAGTAATGGACTTGATGAAGGGTTTACTTGTCCACTTTGATAAATTCTAATGATAAAAAGGGATAATAAAAGAAAATGTTGTTAATTGTTTGGGTGTGATAGGTTGAGAATTGTACGAGTACCGGTGTTATAAAGGCAAAGCTCATTACTAATGAATATGGATTGTAATCCGAGAATGCCAAAGCATATGAAAATTAGATGATATATTATTTACTTGATATAATATTTCTGATTCTGTTCTTTGTTGAATCTATACAATTGTGATAATTGAGGTGATTATATGTCATAGTGACACTTGATTTATTAATATGTTGCATCGCCCCCTTTATTTCTTATAATATTGTACACAAGCATTGACATGAGATTGAGTAGGAGCAATGGTGTAACACATGAAGATCGTCCGTGTTGAGATCGATTTCTGATTATTTGGGCACGTGGATATTGTCCATGTGGAATTTAATAGATTTATGATAGTGCATTGATAAAATCGGCATGAACCCGTGTAGAACGTCTGTGTATATATATGGACTCCTATGGGTCATGAACTCGTGATAAATTTCTGAGAAGTATCATGTCACATCCCGAGTGCACCCCTTAGATGTAATTGGTGTCACCCTCCTCATCAAGGACTAATACTGGCCTCTTAGCTTACATCATTACATTTATTGATTAAAACACGGTAAATTTAAAATTTTTCAACATCTATCTTGAGGTTTACATAGACCTCTCCCATACACATAATAAATTCATATCAATTATACATAGACCCTTCATATAAGAATATTACATAGTCTTCTAGTTTTAATGTACATATTACATATATACACATTAAAACCAAATGTCAAATCTCATAAACAATCTATCAAGAATATATCAACGGGACTTATCTCATACATCAATGTAATAAAGCCACATATAGGCTATAAAATCTTTAGTACTCAAATAAAACAGAAAGAACTAGAAGTCTTATTACAAGAACCACATCAATAGATTGATAGTGGCTTTGCCCTTGGAGAGTGATGACCTATCCAACTTGGATGAGTGAGAATTCCAAGTCTTTCTTCAAAGTCATCTCAAAACCCCTGATGACGATCGAAACCTAAAGTGCTGGGGAATAAGGGAGAAAATGAGTTTAGCACATTACTTGTACTAAGTATGAGACCATATTCACCCACATCATAATATTATGATAAAGAGGGACATTTCAATAAAGTAAGCAATTTACATTGAAAACCCTTATGCACATTTCAAGAAATCATAACATGCAATAAGACATATTTATTAAGACAAGACCTTGTACATCACAACCAAAGCAAGACTATTACTCATGAACCCTCACTAAGTATACAAGTGCAATGACTTAGCTAAGCTCCATAACATTACTCAATCAAGTATACCCAATAAGAACCATAAACAATGTTTAACTTCACATATTATATGATTAAGAGTATATAACATTATAGCAATAGAGACCAAACACATGTTCATAAGTGAAACAAACATTGTTTAGTTTCATCAACATGTAAGATCATCATATACATATCATTTACATTTATAAGCATTTACATATATAAGAACATCCTCCTAAGACTCAATTCAAGGATAACTATTGCAATGTATCAGTAGAGTACCATACCCTAACCTAGACTAAGCGAAAACCCTTAGGTCATCACATTTAGAGTTTATTTCTTTAGTTCATTTTACGTTTTGGGAACATCTTGCCTTAACCTACTAGACCACATGAACTAATGTGGAATCCAGAGTCATGGAACCCTACACCGAAGGATGGCTGACTACTTGGCAAGATAGTACCAAAAGATGAACATAACATCTATTGTGGATCCACTAGCTAGTATTCTATAGGGCAACATAGTTCCAGAACTAGTAGATATAGTTGGGACCCTCTTTATGCTACATGCATTTTAGTCTCCAATATCATGAGTACGTTAGTGATCCTACCTTCCCTATATGGGAAGGGACCCTCCTCACTCTAGTTCACTCAGTGCTAAGCTAGAGTCCCTTTTTGAAATGTCTTTAATGCCTTTATTAATCATCATAGCTTAATGTAGGTCCTAGGTTTTATCACTCATATAATCATCATCGTATCTCAATAAGAATTTCATGAGTATTGTCCTTTCATTACAATTCATTCATGTGAGGTTAACATATTTACATAATCATATCATGATAAGTGACATTTGTAAATTATCACCATCCTTATAACATTTACATCTTAGAAAAAACCCATAATCCATAGTTAAATAAATTTCAATTAAACATGATACAAACCCTAGAATTGTTAACATAATATATACTTCAACACAACATCATCACTTAATCACAGGTAATCATAATTAAAAGAAAAGATTAGAGATCAAAAGACTTACCCAATCTCCTTCACAATTCCATGATCGAGGTCTTACCATAAACCCTCAAATTAAACCATCAATGACTGTAATATCATCACACAATAGTAACCAACATATTAATGAAGTCAATTGAATCACTATACAACAATTCATCACTAGTTCATAGCCTAGAATTAGAGACTAGATCAAGTTCATAATCTACTTCATAACCTAGGTCAATTACTCAAGCACTTGCATAATTTGAATACAATATATAACAATATACTCATAATTAGAATAATAACAACATAGGATAGTAATCACACACTAAACAAGCCAATTTAATCAGTACTATACAATTCAATTGAAGATCACAACCTAGGGTTAAGGGAAATAGGTCATCTTCTACAATTGAGACCACTACATTAACAAGTAACATAATTGAGTTATAAAAAATGTTTATCTACACATAATATACAAAATAAATCACAAACAAAGGAAATCACAAGATCAATTTCGTATTGGAAGAAAAACCCACATATAACTCAACATTTTGAAATCAATTTGGAGGAATCCTTTGGGGAAAGATATAGCAAAGGTGAAAAGAATAAAATAATATGTCGATTTATAAAGTTTGATTGAAAAAATTTACATTTACAATAAACATAACCTACCTCTAGCTTGGTCTTCAATGAAATTTCTCTGTGAGAAAGAAAGAAGAAAGAAGGGGGAGCTATTTGGGTTTGGGTAATTATAAGGGTTAGGTTAGATTAATTAGGATAGGCTATTTATATAAGTTTTTAATTAGCTTATTTTGACCTCTTTTAAACCCTAAAAAATTAACTAACCTCCTGATTAATTAATTAATTAATTTATCTAACTTAAAAACATGCAGCAAAATCAGTGATTTCACAGACGACTTTCTGTCCATACCCCGTTTTTCAATCGATGACCACAGGACCTTCCATCCTATTGGTCCACCATTTTATTATGAAGCATAATAACGTCCAGTCATTTAAAAATATTCTAGTGTTCCATTGATGGAGACAATCGATGCCCCGTCGATTGGACCATGATCCATTGGTGGCAAGTTGTTTGTGGACACTGCCTTGGGCAGCCTTCCACACAAATGCAAGGTCCTCCTCAAGAGCCCTTTGTTTATCCTTTGGGAGTCGTACCTGGATGTTTCGACTATGAATTAACTTTAATACATGTTATAAACCCTCAAAGAATATTTTGTTTTTTTTGAATCATAAAACATGTTCAATTTGGCTAAGGAACACTTGCACCTCAGTGAACTAGTTTCCGGACGTCATGGATGTTCCTTGACGTTTAAATTCTAGACATCCTAAATTACTCAAATACATTACAATTGACGTTAAAAAAGTTACATAGACTTATGACACTCATGTTAGGCTCTAGAACATGTCTTATACGTGCGGAGTATTACATTATCCCCCTCTCAGGAACATTCATCCTCGAATGACGTTAAAATTCTTAAAAGGAAGGAACATACTAAAGACTACCAGCCTAACCAAAACAAATATCAAAACATCAATCACAATCAAAATCAACACAACCACATGGCCTTTTATACATGCGACTCAAAACATCATATTTCAACTCATAAGAGTTCAACATTCATTTTATGCTTATTCATTATGCCAAGACATTGTTTAACAGATGTCAACATGCTCAATACAATTCATAAAGTCACAATATACATAAATACACCACATAAATAGAAAATTAGTAAAAAGAAAAATTTTCAAGTCTATAGGCATATCTCATTGTAATTTTATTGTAAGTGGAACATTTTTGCAATCCTTCATCAAAATAAAAAAAACTTCAAATTTAGTCATTTCTTTTATTATTAGTAAGAACAACTAACTTTCATCAGGAAAGAGATGAGGATAACGGGACTTCATTTTGGCCTCGCCCTGACATGTTACTCCCCCAACTAGGTGTTTTCTCCATAACACTTTTACGGAGGCCACCTCTCTGTTCCTCAAACTCCTAACTTGACGATTAAGGATTTCAATCGGAACCTCTTTATAAGAGAGGTTTTCTTGCACACCAAGACCCTCAATAAGAATAATAGACTCCGGATCACCGACAAACTTTTCAAGCATTGAAACATGAAAAGTCAGATGAACCGAAGATAGTTAACTAGGGAGTTTTGATTCACACGCAATCTTACCAATCTATTGCAACATTTCATAGGGACCCACATAACGAGGATTCAAATTCTCTTTCTTTCTAAATCTCACCACCCCTTTCATAGGCAAAATTTTTAGATACACTTTATCACCTTCTTCAAACTCTAACTCCCTTCTCCTATGTCTGGCATAAGACTTTTGCCGGCTATAGGTTGTTTCAAGCATTCCATATGATATGAAACTTCTCCAAAGTATTATAAATTAAATCGGGACCCAAAAGTGAAGATTCACCCACTTTAAATCATCCAATTGGAGATCTACATCTCCTACCATACAGGGCTTCATAAGGTGTTGTAGATATAGATAAATGGTAGCTATCCTTGTAAGCAAACTCCACCAAATTCAAGTTCTTATCCTAATTTTCCTTGAAATAAATTATACAAGATCTAAGCATATCCTCAAGGGTTCGAATAGTACGCTCCGTTTGAGGATGAAAAGTGGTGCTTAACTTCTCGTTGGTACCCAACCCTTTTTGGAATAATCTCCAATATCTATATGTGAATTGTGAACGCTATCCGATATGATGGATAACGGAATACCATGGTGACACACAATCCCATCTATGAATATCCTTGCATAATACTCCGCCGACAAACTAGACTTGATGGGAATAAAGTGAGCGGATTGGTTCAACGTATCCATAACCACCCACATGGAGTCATATTGCTTTTGTGTCCGAGGAAATCCAACCACAAAATCCATATTGATTTCTTCTCACTTCCAAGTAGGAACTTGGATTTCTTTAAGTAAAGCACCCTACTTTTTGTGTTAGGCTTTCACTTGTTGGCAATTTGGACATTTTTTAACAAATTCCGCTATGTCCTTGTTCAAGCCTTCCCGCCAAAATACTTCTATAAGGTAATGATAAATCTTTGTGAAACATGGATTAATGGAGTATCGGGACCCATGAGTTTCCTCAAGAATTTGTTTCCTCAAACGATCTACATTGGTAACACACAACCTTCCTTACTATATGAAGACACTATCCCCCCTAAAGAGAATGCCTCATTATGCTTACCTATAACCGACTTCTTCATCTCCATGAATGGTTTATCAATGTGTTATTTGGACTTCATCTCAACCACCAAAGATGATTCAAATTTATGATGGACCATGAAACCACCATTCAGAGAATCATCCAGTCTCACCCAATCTAGCTAACCTATGAGCCTCTTTTTCTAGGTCTTTCTTGGCTTCATCTACATGAGATACACTACCTCTGGTCATACGACCTAAGGCATGCTCAACCACATTGGCGGTATAGAACACTCATGTAAGAATCTTTCAACAATTCCAATAACCTTCTTTGTTGGAATTAACTCCTTTGGAGTAAAAACATATTGAAGACTCTTGTGGGTGGTATACACATCAACATGGACACCATACAAGTAATTCCTCCATACTCTAAGGCAAATAACACGATCGCTAACTCAAGGTCATGAGTGGCATGGTTTTTCTCATTCACCTTAAGTTGTCTATAAGCATAGGATACTACTTTCACATGTTGAATAAGCACACACCCCAAGCCCATTCGGGATGCATCACAGTACATAATGAAGCCCTTGGTACCTTCTGGTAAAGTCAACACCGGAGTGGTGGTAAGCCTATTCACATGCCTCCGACAACTCAAACATCACACTCTTTTGGGTCAATGTAGTTAAGAGAGATTCAATGGACACAAAACCCATCCCCATACCTCCTATAATAACCTGCTAGACCCAAGAAACTCCTATCGTCAATTGGAGTCAATGGTCTAGGCTAATTGTTAATCGGCTCGGTTTTCCTTGGATCAACCTCAACCTCCTACCTAGGGATGATGTGACTAAGAAATGCCACTGACCTCAACCAAATCTCACATATATTATACATGGGAAATTATTGGTTCTCCTTAAACGCTTGTAACACCAACCTCAAATGGTCCATGTGTTTACCCTCATTTTCGAATAAACAAAGATGTCGTCAATGAAGATAATGACAAATAAATCTAGGTAATTTCAAAACACCCTATTTATGAGATGCATAAATACCATCAGGGAATTAATGAGGCCAAAGGACAATACTAAGAAATCATAGTGAGCATATCTAGTCTTAAATGACATTTTGTGTATATCCTCACTTCTCACCCTTTGTTGGTGATACCTCGATCTCATGTCAATTTTAGAAAAGTAGTTTTCACCTTGGAGTTGATTAAACAAGTTGTCAATCTGACAGAGAGGATACTTAGTCTTACTAGTAACTTTATTGAGTGTTCAATAATCAATGAATACTCTAAGAGATCCATCCTTTTTCTTTACAAACAAAAACCGTAGCACCCCATGGAGAAATACCAGGTTTAGTGAAGCCTTTGTCTAGTAAATTTTTTAATTGAGAGTTCAACTCTTTAAATTAGGTCGAAGTCATCCGATAAGTAGAAGTTGAAATGGTGTTGGTATGTGGTACCAAGTCAATACAAAATCAATTTCTTTTTCAAGAGGGATTACGGGAAGATCATTAGGAAAGACCTCCAGAAATTTCATTGCTATAGAGACTAACTCAATGGAAGGATTTTCAAAATCTTAATCTTTGACTCTTATAATTTTATATAGACACCCCTTTGGGATCATTTTACAAGACATAAGGCAAGAAATCATACGACCTCTAGGAATAGAATTTTCACCCTTCCACTCTAAAACAGGCTCATTTAAAAAGTTAAACTTCACCACCCTTGTTCTACAATTTATGGAGGAAAAGCAAGCATGCAACCAATCCATCCCCAAAATGACATCACATTATATAAAGTTCTACTAATTAAAGATGAGTAAATCTATAGGAAACATTATAGGAAAATATATATATACCCTCTTTACAACCACCTACTCACCTACCTAGGTAGTTACAATGAAAGGTTCATTTAGAATATCAGGCCAAGGGAGAAACAAATGATAATGTAGCAGTTGGATTAGCTAAAACCTAGACATAATTAAAGAAGATTTGTAACATACCGATCACCACATCGGGAGAACTCTCTTGTACACCCCTTGAGCAAGCTCCATAGAAGCGATTCTTCTTTAAAGGATTCACATTAGAACTACAAGCTTGATCTTGCCTACTACACTTGTTCTGACCGATAATATTTGGCCATTCCCTAACCTTTTCGCCACTATTTCCACATAAAAAACAATCGTCTGACCCAATGAGCAAATAACTTTAGTTCTCTTGCCACACTTTCTACAAGTATTCTTCTTATTTAGTGAGCTAGTACCTTTTCCCTTTTGAGACTTAGAGTTAGACACCCTTTCATCAAGTTCCTTCATAAATTTTGTAGGACCTTGATTAGACGTCCTCTTCTTAAACCGAGGCTTGTCTTGAATGTCAAGCCTACCCTTTGAAGAACCCCTATCAAAATGACATTTTCCTTTTTGCATCTCTACTCTTGCTCTTATCTGTAGTATCTTCTACTTGTCGAGCATGAACCACAAGACGAGAAATGTTCATATTGTTATGTAGTATATCCTAATGACATTTTTCTTTTATGTCATCCGACACTCTCTTCACAAAGCGACTCATTTCATCTCTAGGATTGAAACAATAGAATAAACATATTTTTAACAGTTAGTAATATAAAAGAGTATTCAAGTACACTCATACCTCCTTGACGAAGGTTGATGAATTCCACCACTTTGGCTTTCCTCTTCTTTCTAGGAAAGAACCTAAAAAGAAAAACCTTCGTGATGATATCCCATGTCACCGATCCACCTCTTAAAGGCCTATTGTCTCTCAATTGTATATACCAACTTTGGGCCACATTTTTGAATTTATAAGTGGCTAACTCGGCCTTCTAACTAGTAGTCAACCCCATAGCGTTGAGGATCTTGTAGGTATCATCAATGAACTCTCTGGAGTCTTCCTCAACTTTTGACCCATTGAAAGTAGGGGAATTCATCCTTGTGAAATCCCTCAAACGGGAGGCCATAATGCCAACATGGTGGTTTCCTCGGGTTACAACCTCCCGGTTAGTTTGGGCCATTATCGCTTGATATTAAATAGTGATGACTTGTGATTGATTAGTAATGGCTTGGGCCATTTGTATAAAGGTAACCCTTATTTTACCATCCATGAAAGGAGTAGGATTGACTGGATCTTTGTCATCCTTTGCAAATTTTTTAAGAGGAGGGACATGATTGCCTTTGTGAGGAACTAACGTAATGGCGGTCCATTCATCAAGTCTTCGAGCGGCTTTTCTTAGACTATTCATTGCCTATAATCACAATCAAAGGATTAGATAATAAGCGCACATAGAATTAAGACTCTAAAGGAACGAAATTGGATTTCTAAGAAAAGTAGAATTTCCTACGCATCATATATTTTGCTATTCATAAGTGTGGCGCGCTTAACAATTATGAATAAGAACATACTTAGACATAGTTAAGTAAGACATCGACTCTTAATATATTCATCCTCATGCTCTTATACAAAGTTTTTCAGATCAGTGGAGAACCCCTATATGAAACAAGCGTCATCGTCCTCATGGAGGTTTACATAGACCTCTTGCATATGTTAAAATGCGAAAAATTTTAAAAAAATTCTATATATATAGTGAGGTTTAGATTGACCTCTCACATAGACATAATATATTCGTATCGAGTATATATATAGACACTTCATATATAAATGTTAATAGTCTTCTAGTTTTAATGTGTGTGTATATATATATATATATATATAATAACATAGTCTTAAAACCAGATGTTTCATCTCATAGAGCATCTAACAAAGAATATATCAATTGGACATATCCCATACATAATTGTAATAAAGCCACATATAGGCCATAAAATTTTTAGTACTCAAATAAATTGGAAGGAACTAGAAGTCTTATAACTAGACCCATATCAATAGATTGATAGTGTATTTGCCCTCGGAAAGTGAGGACCTATCCAACTTCGATGAGTGAGAATTTCAAGTCTTCCTTCATAGTCTACTCAAAAGCCTTCAACAAACGGAACCTAAAATGTTGGGCAAAAAAGGGACAAAATGGGTTTATCACATCACTTATACCAAGTATGAGACCATATGCACACACATAATAAATCATGCTAAAGGGGGACATTTCAATAAAGTATGGAATTTAATTTGAAAAGCCTTATGCACATTTAAATAAATCAAACCAAGCATTAAAATGTATTAATTAAGGAAACACCATGTACATCACAACCAAAGCAAGACTATTACTCATTAACAGTCACTAAGTATACTAGTGCAACGACTAAGCAAAGCCCCGTAACCTTAATTAATCAAGTAAACCTAATAAGAACCATAAAAAATGTCTAGCTTCACATATCATATATTTGAGAGTATATAACATTATACTTTTAACTATAGAGACTTAGTAGATGTTCATAAGTGAAACCAATATCATATATCATCATCCACATGTAAGATCATCATATAAATATCATTTAATTTTATAAACATTTACATATATTAGAACATCCTCCTAAGACTCCCTTCAAGGCTTACTAGTGCAATGTATAGGTAGAATCTCATACCCCTAGCTGGACTAAGATAAACACCTTAGGTTAATCTAGTTATAGTTCATTCCTTTAGTTTATTTTACCTTTTGGGAACATCTTGCCTCAACCGACATAAACCACATGAGTTAATGTGGAATACGGCGTCATGAAACTCTACACGGATTAAAGGCGGACTAATTGCCAAGGTAGTACCAAACTATGAATATAGCGTCTATTGTGGATCCACTAGCTAGAACTCCTAAGGAAACATATTCAAGAACTAGGCGATATAGTTGGGACCCTCTTTATGCTACATGGATTATAGTCTCCAATCTTATGAGCAGCACATTAATGATTCTACCTTCCCTTTTTGGGAAGGGACATTCCTCACTCTAGTTCACTAGGTGCTATCCTACAGTTCCTTTCTGAAATGTCTTTAATTCCTATATTAATCATCATAACTTTATATAGGTCATAGGGTCTAATCCTTATATATTCATCATCATAGCCGAATAAGAATTTCATGAATATTTTCTTTAAAATGCATACATGTGAGGTTAGCACATTTACATAATCATATCATGATAAGCAACATTGGTAAGTTATCACCATCCTTATAACATTACATCATAGCAACAAACTCACAATCCATAGTTCAAGACATTTAAATTCAACGTCATACCAACCCTAGCAATATTAACATAATGTATACTTTAAAACAATATCATCGCTTAATCACAAGTAATCATAATTGACGTAATTAATAGCGATCACAAGACTTACCAAACCTCCTTCACAATTCCATCATCAAAGTCTTACTATCAACCCTCCAATTCAACCCAACAATGGGTGTAATATCATAACACTATATTAACCAACATAATAATGAAGTAAATGGAATCACTAACAACAATTCATCATTAGTTCATAGACTAGTATTAGAGACTTAGATCAATTTCATAATCTATTGCATGACCTAGGTCAATTACTCAAGAACTAGAATAATTGGATTGCAATAAATAAAAATCTACTCATAATTATAATACTAACAATATAGTATAGTAATTCGCAAACTAACTAAGAAAATTGAATCAATACTAATCAGATTAATTCAGGATCAAAACCTAGGGTTAAGGGAAATAAGTCATCTTCTACAATAGAGACCAATACATAAATAAGTAACATAATTGAGTTATATTTTAAGTTAATATACTAATAATATCCAAAATAAATCATAAATAAAGCAATTAACAAGATCAATTTCGTATTGGAAGAAAACCCATATATAACTCAACTTTTCAAAATCAATTTGGAGAAACCCTTTGCATAATGCGATTCCAAAGATGAAAGGAATCCCATACCTCGTTGATTTATGAAGTTTGATGGAGAAAATTTACTTTATTTTCCCTAGAACCCACCTCTAGATTTGTCTTCAATTGGGTTTCTTTGGGAGAGAGAAAGAAGAGAGAAGGAGGAGCTATTTGGGTTCGAGAAATTTTTAGTGTTAGGTTAGCTTAATTGGGTTTGGGTCTTTATATAGGGTTTTAATTGAATTAATTGGACTTCCCTAAACCCCTAATTCATTAAATTAAAACCTAATTAATTAATTTATCTAACTTAAATACATACAACAAAATCACTTGTCTCACAGACAACTCCCCGTTCACGCCACATTTGTCAATCGACGACCACAGGACCCTCCATCCTGTTTATCTATTGTTTTCGTCAGATAATGTTTAAAATCCAATATTTGATATGTAGGTAATTGATACCCCGTCGAATGGACCACGATCCGTTGGTGGCAAGTCATTTGTGGACACTGCCTTAGGTACCTTTCGACAAAACTGCAAATGTCCTCCATAAGGGACCTTGGTTGGTCCTTAGGGAATCGTACCCATAATTTTTGACTATTAATTGAATCTCATACATTTAATACACCCTTTCACAAAATTTTATCACTTTGTGACTCTTAAAACATGGTCAATAAGGCTAAGGCACACTAGCACCTCATTGAACTAGTTTCCTATAGTCATGGACATTCCTTGACTTTTTGATTTATAGACTGCCTAAATGACTTAAATACATTATAAATGACCTTAAAATTGTGACACAACCCTTATAAACTCATGTTAGGATCTAGAACATGTCTTAGACTTTTGGAGTATTACATATTATGTATATACGGTAGAGAGAGTATTTGGTATTATAAGACATACCATTTCATGGAGTCATATAGCATTGCATCCCATCACATCCTTGATTCCTGATGGTTATGTAATATATTTGTTGTTTGAAAGTACTTGTAATTGATTATCTCTATTGATGAACTTTATCTCAGGTGTTGCTGATATTGTGAGTGCCTTTTTGTGGAGCTTGTAATTGATAGATTTTGAGATTGTTGTTGAGAATAGATGATTGTTAGAATGTTTTTCTAGATCTCGATTCTACGTAAACTATAATGTGTTAGGTTGAACTGGTTTTATGCAGGTTTAGTTGTAGAGGTTCAGTTGGGGTGTAAGGAGTACCCGTATTTATTCCCTTAACTTTTGTTTAGAGGTTTACTTGCTGAGTACCGTGTGGTTTTTTAATCACCCCTTGGTTCTACAATTTTTTGTCGGTTATTAGCCTTGAACTTTTTGATATTTTCTCTTCTCTTTTTTTTAGGCTTCTTATTGAGATTTGAAATGTAGTTGCTTCTCATTTCAGCGGACATTCTTTCTCCTTAATTATGACTTGTTCTATTCTAGAAACAAGGTCATTGGAGACTTGTACTTTTCTTTGAATTTTGTTTTAACACATGAGAGACTTGTACAGGTGACAATCAGGTTTTTAGGGTTTATTAAAGTTGACTTTATTTTGCGCATTTATCGTATTGGTTGGTATTTAGGCTGACGTGTCTTGTTGGTATAAGACGAGTGCAATTACATCTATTTTTGGGTCATGACAATCAAAATGAATATGTTTATTTCATATTACTGAATATAAAAATTATTTTGTCAATGATAAAACTTAAATGATGTGTTCACATTTTTTCACATTTGTTTTGAGTTTTTTTTAAAATCTAGGAAAATTTTAAAATAATATATTTTAAAGTTAGAAGATATTGTAAACATCATATGTATATATTTAAGTATGTATATGGGAATGTTTGTATTATGAAAATATATATCTCACAAAAAATATCTAATAAATAAATTATAAAAATTAATCTAATAGAAACTTCAACTGACGTAATTGCATGTCATATAAACTTTCATTTATTTAAAATAGTAAAATATTAATAAATAGTAGATCAATAAAAAAAAAGGTAAATCTTTATATAGTAATAATAATATTGTAACACCCCATGTCTTAAAGAGGCAAAACCAACAGATTTTCCAAAAGTTACAGGTGCAACCCACAGTAACAACCCACGAACTAAAGGTGCGCCCGGTCCATCCTTGAGGTCCATGGTTAACCACATGCAACCCCCTGATATAAAAAGTCCAGAAATAATTCGAAGGAACTACCCATGGCCAAACACAGGAACTATGACCAGGTTCATGGATTAAGGCCCTAGAACTTAGTCCCAAAACCCTTTTAACACTTGATAAGCATGGACCGTTGGTCCATCCAGGATTCGTCGGTGAGTTCTGTTGGTTGATCCAACTAGTGTAACAACCCTAATAATGACTATGTTAAGTAATCTCTAACGTATCTAGAATGCCAAGATTAGACCAGTTTCACACAAAATTATGCGCGAAGTACCAGACCTCTGAACTACTACAAAGCCAAGCCAACTAACTTGGTGAGTTAGTTGATCTAGGAAAGGTTGGGTCCAGCCAAGTAGGGCACTCGAATATGAAGATTTACCTTGATGAGTCTTAACTGGACTTAAAAAGGGGTAATATTAAGTTTGGAGGTTCAAGGGGTAAAATGGTATTTTCCAGGATAAGGGTAGTATTATAATTATCCTAATTAATTAATTAATTAATATTGTTAAGGGGCAATTTGAGTACAGGTAGCCGAAATTGACCCTTTAGGCAAAATCTTGCTCCACCCGGGTTCGAGCCTCGGTGGAAGCAATGATTTAATTAATTTATTGTATTTAGTGAATTAGTTAAATTAATTAATATTTAATTAGCTGATTAATTAAAGGAAAATCATATTAATAAGATAATAATAATAATATTCATAATAATAATACTACTAATAATAATGATAATAAATAATGGATAGGGAAACCTAGTTTAACTAAGTCTCCACCTAACTTTCCTAATCCCAATCCTCTCATTCTTACATCTCTAACTGTCATTCTCACGATTTTCATCAGCAAAATAACTTAAACATAGTAGTTCTTCATTCTTGAAGAACTTACACACAAAAACTCAAACGAAAAACTAAGCAAAAAATGAAAATCAACAATATTCTTCTCGACGGATTGAGTTTTGAATTTTGGTGGTGAGGCAGTGGTATCGTTTGAATAGGCTGCATCGAAAAAAGTGTTGAACGACATTAAGCTATGGGTTTCTTTTTTCTTGGCCCCTTTTCCAAGAGACCCTTAAGGTTCAGTTCAATCGCAATGGAAAAACTAAGGTTGTCCCCGGTTCATGCCCTTGTCTTTAGATCCTTTGAAAGATTCAAGACATGTGTTGGTATGTCTTCTTTTTGATAATTTTAGGTCTGGTTGTGATTATGTATTGAATTTGTATTTGGAAATTATGTAAGGAACCAAAGATGTATTCCGGAAGAGTGTTTTACATTAATTACTTGAGCATGGGTGTGCTGTAAATTAACTATGTTGCTGCCTGAAATTTGTGTGTTATAAATGTTGTGTTTTCGTATATACACAATTTTAAAAGTGTGATTTTCATTTAAGGATAATTTATCTGTAAAAATTCCACCCGGATTACTCCAAGAATAAAAATAAAAACATGAGAGAAAGATGGATTGAAAGAGACCAAATTTCCAGCTAGCTAAAAATGATGGTCTCGGCAAAAAATTCAAAAAGTGAGCTATGTTTTAAAAATTTATAAAAAATTGAGAGGGTATTGGGAATTGAACCCAATACCTCACTGCAAATTACATAAAAAGTTCATGAGAAAAACAAAAAGAAAATTAAATATGGTGAGTGGGGATTGCACCCACAACCTTTTGAATTGATGAGATATATAGTAGAAAAATAAAGGAGAAAAAAATAAATGTGCACAGGAGGGATTAAACCCACAACCTCTTGAATATATGAGAGAGTTAGGAGAAAGAAATAAAGGAGAAAAATAAAATAAGGTGAATGGGGATTGAACCCACAACCTCTTGGATAAAGTTACGAGAAAAAAATGAGTTTGTGGGGGATTGATCCCACAATCTCTTTGCCTTAAACAAGAAAGAGAGTAGGGAAAAGAAAGAACAAATCACAGGGGTGATGGGGATCGACTTAGGGTCCCCCAATTCTTAAAAATGCAAGTACCAAGTTTAATATAATATTAGTGTTGCTCAAGGAATTCATAATTAGGTTCCCTTGTCCAATTCCGCATATCAACAAGATGCATAAGTCTTGTACCACATAATCTTGGGTAAGTATGAGTCACTTAGATGAATTATAAATTAACCCTCATGGCTTGTACGTATAGATCCATAAGTCCAGCGTACGTTTAAAAGTAAGCGAACCTATGATGGATGTTATGAAATGATTTTAACCTAAAAGGTTTATGTAAGAGTGTGCAACATACTAAAAGTCCAAGTGCATTGGCATATGACGAAATGAACATTCCCGTAAGGGGAGTGTGGAATGATGTATAGTCAAATCTCAAGAATACTCCAAAACAAAGTGTTAAGAATGAATTCATAGTAATATGTAAAGAAAAGAGTTACTACATGAGTATAGGCTAGTGCAAGTGAGATAAGTTACATCTACGCCTAAAAATCAGTGTCCCTAAATGAAATTTCTAAGATGGTATATATATACTAAACAATGAATAAGCAAAGAAAGAGTGGCTACATGAGGATGGGCTAGTACAAGTGAGACATTTTGTATCTACGCGTACAATCAATGTCCCTTAAGGTAAACTATAAGAGATCATATGTATGTTATACAATGAACTAATAATGAAAGGTGAGTAAATACGAAATGAAAAGATGTTAAGAGAGAACAAGGTGGCACCATAATATGAGGATAGTGCAAGTGAAACAAGCTGTACCTACCCCTACATAAGGTCACCAAAAGTACTCACATCAGAGAGTGTTGAATATTAAGAGACAAGTCTCAATCAAACATTATATGTAAGTGTAAGGACAATTCACGACTAATATGTAATGATGAGATTAGCTTTTCAGAACAAGTTTTCAACTATTTTTCGAAATATCATATATCTCATATCAACACTTAAGAAAGTCTTAGTCGCCCCAATAATTCTATATATTTATGTGCACATAATCTCTATTACGATCCAGTGTCTATGTAACATATCATAACAACCAATGTAATTCCATCAAAAAAGTACTTTTAATCCTCTCAAAATCATCAATAACAAAGTAGAATTGTAGGTTCATATCATAGTGCATCCATAAGAAATCTACCATAATTTGAACAATCTAGCTCGACATAACCACATATGATCTTTCACACATCAATTATTGTACCCCAAATAAAGACTCAATATTTTTATAAATTTCAATGATAAAATCCTTTAAGTCTTTACCGACTTAATTTACATCCAAAGTCATATTCAAAGATAAAGGCATTAAACAGTACAACCTTTAAATACAATTCGATCAGGGTTTATAAGAGAGGTTTTATTCCTCCACTTCTCTAACATTTTTCTCGTGATACAAAATTCTAAATATTTTGGAATCTTCAATATAACAAACATTTGTTCTATTTGATGATTCGCTTAAAAATATTATTCTTTGGCTAAAAACCACAACATTTTTACCTTATCCTATAAATCGTAATATTATGTGAAACCCCCCTTAGGTATAAAAATTAAAAGTAACCAAATTTACCACTCATTTTTTAAGTAATTCCAAATGCTTCATACTATATGCATCAGTCCTTTCATACCTTACCAATTCGTACATTGAAAAAACACACTACCACAAACCTAAACTCATCATAAAAACATGAATTTAGAATCCAACTATGCAACCCAATCCCTTTATCTATCAATATTTGCTCATACCTCAAAGATTTTTATGAATTCGTGTATCTTAGATTATCATTGATTTCGTCTCGATCTATCTTTTCATATCTTTTGCTATAAATACTACCATACTCATTATCAAACTGAAAACCACAAAAAAACTAATCATTATACTCGATTTAAACGTCCATACACTTCTTTCTCAAGTTTTATCCAGTAGTTTTTAACAAATCTGATAATGTTGTGACACTATATATTACCATAACAAGAGAAAAACGGGTGAGATCATGTATCTCTGAACTCAATTCTCAACTCCTCTAAAGATAAATCCCTAGCCCTTGCAATCAGAAAAAATATTCTTACTTATATATGTTTCCAAGGCAACACTATGTCCCATTAATTTATTATTTTGTTATTATGACTCTAGCTCCTTCATAGTCTATTAAGCCGATGTTTCAACACCTCCTACAACTTTCATTCTAACCGTGATAATCACCAAATAATAGTAAATCATGACATTAGATACTTATTATTTGTCATTACCATACAAAAATTCATTTAACCAACAATATTTACCATATAGTTCATTTTAATCACAATCCATCACGAACTCTTATTATCACCATGCTCAGTTAGCTCTTTTCATCAACACGAAGTCAATTTTTTCATCAATATGACACATTAAATCCATTCGTATACAGCGAAACCAAATGACTAACCCATTCTTATAAGCACTTTCTTACTAACATCTTCCATTACCTTCCCACAAGTATACTCTTTGGGATTTATTTTACCCATAAGCTTGTCATTCTGATATTTATCCATTCCCTTCGACTTTAAAATGAAATCATCAGTCCTTATTTAGAACATTCGAGATACACTTCTAGACTTAAATCATTCATATCGTATCGATTATCCACCTCTAAAATCATTCTTATACACATGCTTAATTTTAAACATTTGAAGTACAAACCTAGCTTGTTGGTTTCTCAAATGTGAATACAACATCGAATCTCTTTATATGAGCATGCAATACAAATGATAACTTTTTTAGTGGATAGTAATCACACTTGACATCAGCCTATCCATTTCATATACCACTAGTACCACCATGTGATGTCTGTTAAATCTACTACTAGAAAACATCATACCTATTAAGAAGATTGTACCCAAATGGCATACACATGTCTACCTCATTAGGTAAACTAACATACACTATCAAATTATGTGGTCTCTCGTCCAAACTGACATCCATCCCTTTGTAAATCAGATCAATGACAATGGTAATATATTCTCTAAATTTTAGCGTAATATGACCCTTTTTGTATACACTAAAACCTATGAAAAATTCTAACCTTCATTGGCGCAACATCATTCGCTAAGAAACTCATATATGTTATGATGACTATACCAATTGCATTTCCAAGATTAATCTATTCATTATCTAGCCATTCTTTTAATCATTCCAATTCAATTGTAAAAACACTCCAGATATTACCTATACCACACAAGTACTAATCACACTACTAGATAACTAGTAAAAAAATAAGTATAAGACGCTCAAGCAGTCCCTTAAACCATTGTTAAATCTACTCGTTTGTTTATCTTGACACCATAACCTCATGCTATTTCTTCAGATCGTTGAACATTTTAAATTTAACCACAATTCATCTCCACAAGTGTATAACTTAAACCATAGTGACATATCAAACATCCAAAACATCAACAACACACCAAATATTGACATAAGGAACTACACATGACTCATCACATGTGTGAGAAAATAGAATAAAGCGATAAAAATCACAATAGAAAAAAGATGCACAATAGAGATGAAAGAAGTGAAGATTTTTCCTAGAAGTCACTATAGAATCTCGAAGATAAGTATAGATGTCTCCGTACCGATCCTCGATACTCTATTTAGACTCGACTTGTACACACGTGAGACCTATGAACTTGGGCTCTGCTACCATGTTGTCACGATCGAAAAATGGATGTGTTGGCACTCGTGTTATCTCTGCAAGACAAGTCTAAACCCAACCAATACGATAAATGCGGAAAATAAAGTCAACTTAATTAAACCCCCAAAACCTCGTTGTCACATGTAAAAGTCTCTAATGTGTTATATCAAAATTGAAAGAAAAGTACAAGTCTCCAATGAACTTTTTTCTACAACAGAACAAGTCAAAATTAAAGAGTAACAAGGTCTGCTAAAATGAAAAACAACTACCCCTTAAATCTCCAAAAAGAAGCCTCATAAAAGGAGAAGATAAATTATCACAAAGGTCTAGGATAATAAACTATAAAAAAAATTGTAGATGCAAGGGGTGAGTATCAAATCGCACAGTACTTGATACGCTAAAATTACACCTCCCAAAAGAAGTATAAGAGGTCGTAATCAAGTAGAGAACCCAAATAGTAGGTTGGTGTTGATCCCATGAGGAAAATGGTTTAGACTTAATTTAAATCTATAATTATATTTATTTTGCCAAGGTTTTTCTAAAAACAAGTAACTAAAAGAGGGTTTTGTGAAACAAGTTTCTTTAACACTACTAAATTAACAAGTAATCAAAATTAAAAATTAAGTTTTTATCAAGTTGTGAGACTAACTAGGTATATGTGTTTCCCATAAGTTCTTAACACTGTATACCTAGAAATAGCAATGCTTCCCTAGTGTTTCGTATGTAAAGTGATAAATAATGCATTTCGAAATCCTTGGTCCGGCATCTAGAGAATTTAACCCCGTACCTTGGTCAGGCTAGGTCTGTACAATTTACTAACCCATACCTTTAGTTACTATTAGACATCATAATCGATGTTTAGCTAAGTAATTATTTCGCATCAATCGACACTAGCCTAGATAGGTTCCCACTAAATATATATTTATAATTCTTTTCTTATTAACAACCTCCTTGGTCGGGAAAGTAGCAACAAGAAATATTCTAACGCGAGCACTCTCTAAAAACACATTTAAGAGAAAGAATTATCAATACATGCAAGAACTTATTTGAGAATTGCTTAGTTACTATGTCTACTTTTTTAATTACCCATGCTTACCAAAACCCTAGTTTTGGATTTAGTTACTCATGCAAGAACGATCACAATTCATAATTTTTATAGAAGAAATCATCAACTTACTTCTACAATAAAAATAAACCTAGAATATTAACTTGAAATTGATTGATAAATCTTCAAACCAAATCCAGAAATTGAATTATTTCAAAAGTTTGCAAAAAACAATCTCCAAAAAATAGAACAATACTAAAAATGTCTGACCGCAAAAATAAGGTTTTTATCCCTATTTATAGAAAATATTGTCCTAAATAAAAAGGAATTGAAATGAGGAAAGTTTTTTCCATAACGCGGCATTGATCGACGAACCCTGCTGACGTACCATATATGGAACGACGGACCATCAAGTGCCTCACTTAGTCCAGAGATTGAAAATTTTTCTCTTCTTTAGATAGCACCTTCTCTGAATCAATCAATACAACAACAACATTGTCCGTCGATGCACCTACGGTCCGTCGATGCCCTCTGTCTCTCCATCTTTATAATTTCTCCAACTTTGGGTACTAGAACTATCTCTGATCAAATCAATGGTATGCTAGTAATGTCCGTTAATTAATCGACGGACCATTAATCCCTTACATAGCTCCACATTTGGTAAGATTTCCCTAAGTTTCTCCATCAGTATAAACTACAATCGATGGTCACCACCTAGACACCGTTGATTGAACGATAGGCCATCGCTGGCCTTCAAAATTCATCTTTCTGCACTATTTTTGAGCTGCCTTCTATATTTTTATTCAGGATATCTTTCCTGCAAAACGAACATAAAACATGTTAACGATACTAGGAAAATACTCTTGACAAATAAAACTCTTAAGCAAAATGCATTCAAAGCACCGTGAAAACACAATACATGAACAACCTCAACTTAAATTAATTGTTTGTCCTCAAGCTACACACTATGACTCAAAACTAAACCTTTACAAAAGTATAATCTTATAAGATTTTTCAATTACATGGTTATCAATGCCGACTCTTTCTTTTATTTAACACGTGCACACACTCGTGTAAATAGCTAAAGTTTGGACCTTGGTTATAATGTTTATATTATCTTGCCTCCTATGCTATTATGTGTTGTGTGGTATGTTCTTGGAAGTATATTGTGGTCTAAGAGGGTGGCTGCCTCAAGGAGTAATTGATAGTCATTATGTCATTATGTTGACCAATGTACACACACTCTCACTTACATGCAAGTTATAGGTAGTTTAGATCATGGTGTCTAAATAAAAAGTTGTTGTCATATTAACTAATGTCTACTACTATCCATGTAAAGTATATGTATGTGAATTATGTTATGTATTCCTTGCTAGGATTACTTGATAGTTGTACTAGTATGGACAATGGTATGGGACCTTGTCTATAAATAGCACATGTGTATTTTAATAGGATAGTTCCTATGTTTGGTTTCTATGTATATGAAAGATGAATATATGAACATGTTATGAATATGATGTATATGAAAGGATGATTTATGAATGTGCATGGTGTCTTAGTGGGTATATATGAAATGATTTCTCATATAGTTTTGCCTATAGACTCATGCATTGATATATAAACTTTTGTGACTTAACGTGTAATGTGAAAGGTTTGCTCACATATATGTATATACACACTCACACATGTATGAAGATTTGTTCAAGAGAGGGGCCATGAATTGTGTATTGACGTGTACCCTAAACTAGATAATGCTTTACTTATGCTATGTTCATGTGAATGGATTCTTTACATGATCTAGAATCATGAACTTCCCTCTATGACCTATGAGTTAAGCATAAGAGGGGATGACTCTCCTATGAGTTAAGCATATGAGGGGATGACTCTTCTAAACCTATGACTTATAAGGTAAAAATATAATAACGGCTTTCAATGAAGGGAACTATTCTTAGCACCGAGTGAACTTGAAATATGAGTGTGTATATCTTCCCATGGTAGGTATGCAGGTCACCATAAATCTCATTAGGTGGATAACCACATTGCCTCAATGGGCATAAATAGGGTTTCCATAAGTGAATAGCTACAACGCCTAATATTGGCATAAAGAGGGTTTTCACATGTACCTCCAAGTTCCATAACTATGTTGCCACCATAGGATATTAGCTATTGGATCCACCTAGAAAGCTATGTGACATTTGGTTTTACTTTGGCTGGTAGACCACCTTCTCTCGGTGTGGGGTTCTATGACACCGGATTCCATGTTTAGCATCACATGGTCTATGTCGTTTATGGCTATAGTTTCCCTGAAGTTAAACGGAAAATGGAATTTAATGCCTCGGACCCTAAATAGAATTACTTAAGGGAGGTTACTTAGGATAGGTGGAAGTATTGAACCCATGTAGACATTGCACAAGAAGCTTCTAGGAAGTTCTAGGAAGGTTTTCTAATGCATGTAACTATGTATATGTTCCCTATGAATGACATTGTAGTATTTGTATTCTTGTCATGAAGATGTGCATAATATGAGTCTTTATACATGATATTTAACTTGTTGACTATATGATGATGGTATTGACTTAAGTATGTCTATGTGGTATTATACATCTATGATGGCATTTTTTTTCTTGTGTAAATGATATGTATGATTTTCCTTATGGTACTAATGTGATACATTGCACCAAGTATGCCTAAAGGGTTTCTTGGAAGACTAATGAATTAAAAGGAAGAGTCCACTTTAAAGTAAATTGAGTTCATTGTAAAGTGACCTTAAATTTGACTTAAATTCTATAAATGCTTTTCTATGTTGTTTTGCCTTTGATTGTGTTTCTATGAAGTATGAAAATGATATATATTCTATTGATAAAGTTTTTATGATTATTTATTCAAAATGACATGAAGTATGATTTCAATGAAAATGTCCCTTTTAAATACATGTTTTTGCGTGGTTGCCATGCTTAGTACATTCTTGTTCTAATCTCATTCTTCTCTACTTTTAACAGAAAGTTTAGGTTATGGATGATTAAAGGATATATTGAATGGTGAAGAGCTTGATAGGTTATTTCCAAGCTCAAGTAAAGGAATCCTTAATTCCAAGGATGTCCTAATGTGTTGTTATTGTAAACTCTATTAAATATTGTATAGTTTTGTATTATGTCTTAAGGGTCGTATCCCTAATGTACTCCAAAGTAATTTAGTCTAAGATGGCAAAGACACATAGAGTCTATATTTGTATTATGAAATATATTTTATATGTATATGAAGTAAAGTTTCTAGCATATGAGGTGCTATGAAAAGTTCTAAATTTCTCTGCTATATTTACTATGCCGATGCGATGAATGATAAGTATGGGCTTGTATAATACCTCCGAGAGGTCAAGTAGAAATGTTACTTCTAGGGGGTGCTCCCAGGTCATGACAAACGTGGTATCAGAGCAAGGTTTTTAAAAGTGGTTTACGGTTCAAGAAGTCTCATATAGCCACGTCTAGTAGAGTCTTGAATCGTTTGTTGTGAGTCGCGACACATCAAATGGTACAAGAGGCTATTGGAAGATAGATTTTCCCTTATTCATCATTATCATATCGTGCCATAAAACTTAACTCTATAAGATCTCTCTCTTATATTTTCTTGTCCAGTGGTCTTTTAGATGTGATTGCCTGATGAGATTGCTCTATGCTTGAGGGAGAAAAGGTGAGTGTAAAATGCTTATGTTTGTTTTATGGTTTGAATGATTTTGTGTGAAGGTGACATTTTTCCTTATTTGATGATGTATAAACTAAATAAGGCGAAGGGTTAACTAGACTTAGGTCGGAATATGTGACTCTATCTATGTCTTGCACTAGTTTGCCTTGATGGGGACCTTAGGAGGTTAATATTATGTTTGTGTATGATGATAAATGTAAATGTCTTTATGTGATTATCTCTATGCTTATAAACATGTAAATATCCTAGTTTGCTAACGATATAGAGTTATGCATGCATGAAGGTAATAGATGAGTGGTGTATGGTGCTTATTGTAGTTCCTGTTAGGTTACATGATTTAGTAGGGTTATGGGGAATTACTTGATCATTGCACATGTTAACTCTATGGGGATTATGATTGGTTAACTTATCTTACTATGTTTGAAATATGTCTTATTGATGATGTGATGCCAAATATGGCAATATGTGAAATCTATGTGAAATAGCAAGGTATGTCGAATAATGTATGTGATGAAATAGTTAAAGCATGGTAGAAGTTGTGGTGGTTAAAGTGAATTCTCTTAGACTGTTGTATTCCTATATGGTTTTGCATGATGGTAGCCAAATACTAGGATTCGAACATGGAATGTTTAATAACTACCTATGGAAGCATGCTATTATATGAATGTATGTGATTAAGGGTGTGTTTGGTATGAAGGAAAATGTTTTCGAAGAAAACAAGTAGATTTTGGACTTATTTTCTCATGTTTGGTTAGTGAGTCGAAAATATTTTTTTGGAAATGACTTTTAGTGTTTGATTTATGAATAAAAGTGTTTTTGAGAACATGTTTTATTTTTTAAAGAGTAAAAAATAATTTATGAAATTAAAAATATTTTTTAAAATCAAAATAATTATTCTTTGGAGGTGGGGTTGGGGGTAATGGGTTAATTTTTTGGGGGTGGGCGTGGGGGTGGGGGGGGGGGTCAGGGATCAGGTGAAAAAATAATATTTTGAAATTGAAAATAGTTTTTCTAAAATCGATGTTTTTCCCAAAAAAAACGAATGTAATTTGAAATTGGAGGAGAGTTTTGGAAAATGTTTTCCTTAATTTTTTTAATGGAAGTCATTTTTTTTAATTTTGAGGAAAATGAGTTGATATGGAAAACATTTTTCATAACTTTTGTCCTAACCAAACATGAGAAAATTGGAAATTATCTTCCAGAAAATGTTTTCCTTCATACTAAAAACACTCTAAAAGCGTGCGTTGTCTCCTTTTGTATATAAGGGATACTTGATAAGTTGCTAGTGTAATTGGAGTCCCTTGTAAAGAGTTGATCCTAGTTTTGATGAAAGTATGCATTCCTATGAAGGATGAATTGGTAAAGCTTTGTATCTTATATTTCCATGCTTTTCCCCTCAATTGTCTAAATGTTGAGTTTCTGGATATTTGGAAGTATGCTCACTATAAAGACTAGGCAACTTATTGTAACATGTTTAGAAAACCAACTAAATTGTCCTTTGATTGAAATATGTGTAGAATTGCTTAATATGAACATGATAATGAATGTGAAAAGGAGTTTTGCTATTTTGAAATGAAGAATGAGAGGCTTATAACATGATGAGTCATAGAGTTATTTCTAAAATTTTTATTGAGTTATGAACCTCCTTGTTGTTTTCCTCAAATGATGTATGACCTTAGTGTCTATTGCATTGTAGGAAGACTTAATGTGAATTGAACATTATGATTGAAAATTGATGATTGAAAATGATTTGCCTAAAATGAAATGGTTTAGAATGACGTAGTGTTGCGAAATTGAATTAATGAAAATTCCGTCTAAAGTATTAATCATTTAAAGTGATGAAAATGAAGGTTGTGTACTTAAGATCCTCTATAGGTTGGGCTAAATTGCTCTTAATTGGGTTTACCCGAAGTGGGGGATGGTGATTGAGTCGTTGAGTTGTAGAAATTGTATATATTGTACTTCTCATTCGTACTTCAATTGGAAAATAATGATTTCGTAGTAAGCTTGTTCATGAATATAGTCTTGCATAATGTTTGAATTGCATGACCTTTATATGATTGGTATGAATTGATTGACACTATCTTGGAGGCACGGTGAATTTTCCAAAGAGAACGAAAGGAATTTTTTTATAAAGTCCATGTTTTGTCATGTTAAATTACATCTTGATATGCCAGTTGTGTATTTGACTTGATGAGATAAGACAAGGAACATGGAAATTGTAACTTGTGAGGTGGAATATTTTAGCCTTGTAATGGAAGTTGAGTCTCTTTTACAATGAAATATGTTGACTCTCTTGAAAATTAAGTGACTTGATGTTTTGGAATGTAAAATTGTAGGCTCATTCTTGAAAAGTGAAAGCATGTTTAACTAAGTGTCCATGTGTGTAACTATAATTTGTGTTATTTTTTAAAAATGAGGTAGCTACTATAAGGGTGTGTATTATGTTATGAAATGAAATATGTGGAATGGATTCCTATTTTGTTGTGATGTACTTGGTGTAACTTTTCACTTAGACTTCACAAGGAAGAAACCATAAGCATGTCTTGATTAAAAGTTGAGAATTTCCCATTTTAAGAATAATTTGACCTTGTACTTGCTAAGCTGTGAAACTCATGATGCATGTAAGTGTGTTGAGGAGAAGGACATTCCTCCATGGACACCACTAAGTATGGTACGATTGAGTATGACATTAATAGCGCTAGGTCTAACTAATGAAGATCTTTGTGATTTAACTAACGCAAGTTTATGTTCATTTAAGTATGAGTAATTAAGTAAAATTAAGTATGGGTCAAGATTTTCTTGTAATCAATTGAGATGTAATGATCATGTTATGATTTGGAGAAGGATGTTCTTCTATGAGCATGAAAAGGATCTTTGTATTTGATGTATTAATGAGTGAGAAAGTAATGGTTTTGCTTGATTGTGTGAATTTAGTGATAAAGTTATTTGATTATATTTTAGATGTTATGAATTGCTCTTACATGCATTGAAGTCCTTGTTTGGATTAAAGAGCCCTAAGTGTAATTCGAGGATGAATGTTCCCAAATTGGGGATATTGTAAGACCCCAAAAATGAGGTAAGGTGTGTGGAGCCCAACATCTTTTTCATACAGTTCTAATTTCCTTAATATGCTTAAAATGTAGTATATATGCAGTAGCTAAAATACTAGAGGTATTGGAAGTCGAACGTTAAGGGAAGACTAAGACGTTCGATGACTAAGTCATCTACATGCCTTATATTTGGTTCTATGTTTTTATGGGTGTTTCATGATTTTCTAAGGTACTAAAATGTATTGTTATATGGTTTATAGGAAGTGTTAAATGTTTGAAGTGATTTGAAAGTCGAACGTCAAGGGACGACCAAGATGTTTGACGACTAGTCGATTATATGCCTTATATATGTAGGTATGCCTAAATATTAATGAAATGAGACTAATAAGTATAAAAATTATTTAAAATTATTTTTAATGTTTTATATGAATTTTTGTGAAGTTTTGAGGTCAAACGCCCAAGAACGTCCAAGGCATTCAAAAGATAGCCCCTAAGACGTTCAATGTATGTCATGTTGTGGCCAAGGCTTTTTGGACATCTTGTAGGTTGTTGTTTTGGATGAAATTTATGTGTAAGGTCTATAAATTATTAAGGTTTGTAATATAGTTTGTAACGTCCGGGTACAACCTCTAAGGAGTCCCACAAGGGGCCCTAGAAGAAGAACCCAAAGCTGCCTAAGACACTGCCTGGGCAGTGTCCATTACTGGACCCAATGATGGATCGTTTTTCCACCAACGGCCTGTCGAGCAGGTCTAGTCGAGGTAAATATTCCTTGGTCAGGAATTAAGCCAATTTTGGCTAAGTGTCAGGCGATGGATGCAAGGCACGACCCGTCATGGCCTCAACACCCCGTCACTGCCATCATTGCAAGTGGCCTACAACTGGCAGCTTGCGTCTGTTTCATCTAAAGGGTGAATGGGAAATTCACCCTACGTCCTAACCTGACCCTAATAATTTTATTTAGCTATTTTTGGGTGTATATAAATCATCAAAAACGTGATCACCCCATTCTAGAATCGTCTCACAAGATTGAAAACTTCCCGTCTAAAAGCATTTAACTTCAAAACTCCATTGTTGGTGAAGCTTAAGAGCTTCTTAGAGCTGGGTTTTCTATGGATGAATCTTAAATTTTAAGAGGTTTTCAAATATACCAAGGTTTGGTGATCTTCATCTCTAGTTATCTTTTCATCTAACGAGCCATTCTCAAAGATTTCAAAAGAGAAAAATATGATAAAACACTTTACTCTTCAATCTGCCATGGGTTCTTTCTTAAACTAATTTCAAAGGCATAATATGAATGTATTGATGATTTTATACTTATTTGGAAGTGGTTTTAAATCCAATTTCATGATGAACCCATGCTTCATCACCAAAATGATTTAGCCTTGCATGGGCCTTATGCTCTTGATTTGTTATCGATTGAATGATGATTATATTACATTGAAGTGAATGTATACGCTTTTATTTACATTAATTTATGTTTAATTGTTGTTGAAGTATCAATGAGGATCAATGTATGAAGATTTGAACATGAATAGCCTATGTTTCTAAGTGTTATCTTCAAATCGATTGTGGAATTGTTTCTGTAAGGCTGTGATTATATATGAACTGCTGTATCTAATTTATTATGGTGATATAATGTATGAATTTTTAATGTATAAATCCCGAATAAATAATCCAAGAAAGGATTGCATTAATTGATCTAGATTTCTTTAGGCTATGAAGTCAAAAAGCTAAGTGTGTGATGGATCTTTAGTTGTCGTTACATCAAGAATGATTTCTTCTTGATTTATTACCTAATTAGATACTTCATAATGAATATATTGTTAATAAAATATGAATTATATTCAAAGCCTTAGAGAGTTCATAGTATTGGTAAATTCTCCTATACTCTTGCAAATCGTCAAGCTTAAATGCTTATGTTGTAACCTTAACCTTGAGAGTATGTGATCATGATATCAATATGGTCAAATGTAGGTTTAGATTCCGCCTTATATTTATATTATATACGAAACATGATTTAATATCAATGCAAGGGAAATTAGCTAATGATCTATGTTATTCTACTACCCTGGTATGTTGATTTGTTGTATTATGTTGTACTATAATCTTGTATTGACTTGTACATAGTTTCTTATATGTTTGAAGTATGTTTATATACTTTCATATGTGTTTTATTGATGAATAAGGTTTATTGATCAATGATTATCAAAGGGTGAGAAATTGGTAAGAATGTTTATTCCCTGTACTCTTATACTTCTCTATTTCTTTATAGTAATGTTGATGAAGGCTTGTATGAAATTGTGTGGTATGATCCACTTATGGTGACAGTTTTTACTTTATTGTAATTATATGTGTTTACCATGGACTTTAAGGAAAGTTGATGAATATATGATTAGAGATTTAGATGATCACTCTATGATGTAATTCTGCCTATCTTCCTATCTAGTTGTGATCTAGGTTATGTGTCTATTGTATGACCATGTGTATATTCATGGTAGGGTATTGTATAGGTACTGACATTGATGTGTTAAAATGGTTAGTATCCCTACTCATGTACCCCTTATATGAAAGTGTAAATAGCAAAAGTTAGGAGCCTTAGTTGTAATGTTTATCTTGTCTTGCCTCTATGCTATGATGTGGTGTGTGATATGTTCTTGGAATTATATTGTGGTCTAAGAGGGTGGATGCCTCAAGGATTAAATGATATCCATTATGTGAGCATGTTGACCTATGCACACACACTCTCACTTACATACATGTTACAAGTAGTATAGGTCATGGTGTCTAAATGAAAGGTTGTTCTCATATTCACTAATGTTTACTACTACGCATGTAAAGTATATGGATGTGAAGTATTATATGTATTCCTTTCTAGGTTTACTAGTATGGGCAAGGGTATGGGAACTTGTCTATACATTGCACATGTGTATCTTTATAGGATAGTTCCTATATTTGGTTTCTATGTATATGAAAGATGAATATATGAACATGTTATGAATATGATGTATATGAAAGGATGAAGTATGAATGTTCATAGTGTCATAGTGGGTATATATGAAAGGATTTCTCATATAGTTATGCCTATAGACACATGCATTGAAATAAACTTGTGTGACTTAGGTGTTATGTGAAAGGTTTGCTCACATATATGTGTACACACACACACACACATGTATGAAGATATAGTTAAAAGAGGATCCTTGAATTGTGTATGGATGTGTACCCTAAACTATATGATGTTTTACACATGCTATGTTCATATGAATGGATTCTTTACATGATTTAGGTTTATTAACCTCCATCTATGACCTATGAGTTAAGCATATGAGGGGATGATTATCCTAAACCTATGATTTATAAAGTAAAAAATATAATAAAGGTTTTCGAAGAAGAAAACTTATCTTAGCACCGAGTGAACTTTAATTTAAGTGTCCTTTCACATGGTAGGAAGGTAGGTCACCATAAATCTCATTAGGTGGATAACCGCAATGCCTCAATGGGCATAAATATGGTTTCCATAAGTGAATAACTACAATTCCTAATCTTGGCATGAAGAGGATTTTCACATGTACCTCCAAGTTCAATAACTATATTGCGACCATAGGATACTAGCTAGTGGATCCACCTAGAAAGCTATGTCACATTTCGTTCTACTTTTGTCGGTAGACCATCTTCTTTCGGTGTGGGGTTCTATTACACTGGATTCAATGTTTAGCATCACATGGTATATGTAGGTTAAGAATATAGTTTCCCTAATGTAAAATTGAAAGTGGAGGTTAATGACTAGGACCCTATATAGAATGACATAAGGGAGGTTACTTAGGACAAGTAGAAGTAATGAACCCATCTAAACAATGCACAAGTAGCTCCTTAGGATGTTCTAAGAAGGTGTTCTAATGCAAGTCACTATGTATATGTTTCCTATGCATGACATTGTAGCATTTGTCTACTTGTTATGAAGATGTGCATGATATGAGTCTTTATACATGATGTTAATCTTGTTGACTATATGATGAAGGCTTGACTTAACTATGTCTATGTGGTATTATATTTCTATGATGGTATGTGTTGTCTTGTGTTGATGATATGTATGATTTTCCTTGTGGTCCTAAAGTGATACATCACACCATGTATCCCCAAAGGATTTTGTACAAGACTAATGAATTAAAAGTAAGAGTTCGTTGTTAAGGAAATTGAGTTTATTGTAAAGTGACCTTAAATTGGACTTAAATTCTATAATTGCTTTTCTATGATGTTTGGACTTTGATTTTGTTTCTATGCAGTATGAAAAAGATATAAACGTTATTGATAAAAGTTTTATGATGATTCACTCAAAATGGCATGGAGTATGCTTTCAAAGAAAATGTCCCTTTTAAATGCATGTTTTTGCATGGTTGTTATACTTAGTACACTCTTGTCTTAATCCCATTCTTCTCTACTTTTTACAGAATGTGTAGGTTATGGATGCTTAAATGATATCTTGAATGGTGAAGATCTTGACAGGTTATTCTCTAGATCAAGGAAAGGAATCCTTAAGTCCAAGGAATTTCTAATGTTTACTTATTGTAAAGTCTATTAAAAATTGTATAGTTTTGTATTTTGTGGGTCATGTCCCTAATGTACTCCAAAGATATTGAGTCTAAGATGGCAAAGAGACTTTTCTATATATGTATTATTAATTAGATTTTATATGTATATGAAGTAATGTTTCTAGCATATGAGGTTCTATGAAAAGTTTTAAATTTACCGCTAAATTTACTATGTCGATTTGATGAATGATAACTATGGTCTTGTATAAGATCTTTGAGAGGTCAAGTACGCCATGTTACTTCTCAGTTGTGCTCCCCAGTCGTGCAATGTGCCTTGGTATGTGTCATGTAGTTTTAATAGTCGAAATTCTATGAAACTTTGTAGGAAGGTGTGAAACATGTATTAGAATATACCAAAGAGTCGAAAGATCCAGGTACGACTCCCCTAGGACCACCCTAAGGGTCCTTGAGGAGGACCCTTCCAAAATGGCCAAAATTTGTCAAATGACGGTGGCTAGCTACGAGACCAGTCGATGAGATGTTGTATAGGCGACGAGGAGTCAATGGCCTCTTTACTTGATTCCTTATACATTTTCCAAAAGGTTACCAAAATATGGTGTCTCATACCATCAACAGACGTGTAGTTCAGTTGGTGCAGGTGGGCACCGACTAACCTATGGACCATAGGTCAGGGTCTCACAGGTGAGGTATGGTTTTACTATCAAGCTTTTCATAAGTCCATTAAATTAGTTTGTTATTTAGGGGTTAAGGTGTGGTTAATTAAGTTAGTTGAGGGACTATATAACACCTCACCCTCATTAAACTAAACTAACACAACACAATTCTCAAACTCACATCTCTCTAACATGTCTCTAGCTGCTCTCCTCCCTTAACTTCAACCTCCATTGAAGAACACTATGTCTCCAATTCAAGGACGATTGACCAATGTTTCCTTCTCAAATTTGTGGAAAAATCATTAGTACGGTATGATTTTATTAACCTTTTTTTTCCTTTTCACAAGAGGTCCATTCAAAGATGATTTTCAACTTCCACAAAACAAAGGTTTCAATCAAGACATGGGTTCTCATTTCTAAACGAAATTATTAATCAATTGTGATGGATTATAGACTTTTATCATTGCTTAATCAAGTATTAATGGTAAAATATTGTTAATAAATCAAGATTGACCTTTTGAACCCTTGTTCTTTCCTACATTCATTATGTCTTGTAAGTCTATAGAAATTGTGATAGAAGATGATTATATGAATATGTGGAATAGTAATTTCTATGTATTACTTCATGAATTTTACATTGTTTATGCATTTTATAAGTTATTTTTGTTATCGATGTGTGAAGGCAATGAAAGGGAAATAATGTGTGAAGATTGATTCTTATTGAATCTGATTATGAAGTATGAGTTATTTAGATTGTAATGCTTCTATGCATAATGTGTGGTTGTGATGTTGATAATAATCATTCCTCATCCTTAACCCAAATAATTTAATTCGTAATAAAGTATGCAAGTATGATAAGATATGATTATTATATGATTGAAAGTAACTTCTCATGATTATAATAAAGTGTTGAGTGAAAGTTTTACTCAGTTGTATGTGGTCTTCTAAATTTAAATTATAGTTCTCGCTTATGAATATATATGAGCCATTATGATGAATTGTTCACATAGTGGTCTAGAAGATACTAGTGTGATCTTGTATGAAAAGTATGGTGACTTCTCAAAGTAATAGATTTTTATTACCGGAAAGGCATGTAAATGAGATGGAGGCATCACATTTAGTATGTCCGACTTCCCACATAGGTTTCTTCACGTTTAGTACGTCTAGATTCCCAAGATATGTGTTGTCTCATTAGATGGAACCTCTACGTTAGTAAGTTAAATTTTTCAGTAACAATCTCCTTGACCCTTAACTATGTTACCACATAATACTATAGCTTAGTGGATCCACCTATATATCTATGTAAATTCGTTACACCTTAGGCAAGTGTTAACCATCACTTTTTGGTGTGGGAGGAGAATACTAGATTCCATATAGCTCACATGGTCTCACGTCGGTTATTGCACTGTTTTCCCTAATGTAATAAAGTAAATGAATAATTCAAGTATCCACACTATTATTAGGGTTGTATGAAGGTTACTTCATAGGGTAAGGGATGTATGAGACTTCTATTACTTATTGCACAAGTGTGATCCTAAGGGATGATTGTAGTGGTAGGTTGTATTATCAATTTTTTTTGTTAGCATGTTAAGCTTTATATGACCTTATGAATCAAGCATGATATGATAAATTACGAGATAATGTGTATGCATATGGAAAGTGACTTAGTATGATGCATAGCTATGGATGGGCTTATGATGTTCTATTTTGGGCATTACACAAGTATCTCCTTAGGTTGCTTATGTGTTGGGTTAGTATCATGTTGGGTTGACTTATAATTTTACATACATACATACATACATACATACATGAGAAAAGGCACAATTTAGTCAAAACTACGGTTTATGTTCAATAACGCAATTATACATACATACATACATACATACATACATATATATATATATATATGTATGTATAATTGAGTTATTGAACATAAACCATAGTTTTGACTAAATTGTGCCTTTTCTCATGTATTGATGATTTTTATGCATAGGAACTATACTTAGTACATGTGGTTTGTACTGACCCATATTTTTTCCCTTTTGCCCAACATTATAGGTTCCTACCAGTTGGTTCCTAGAAGTCCCATTGAAGAATACTTGGACTTTTTTCTCCAAGTGTTGGGAGGTCCTCATGTTCTAGGACGTTACCTATATATACAATCTACCTTTAAAGTCGTATTGTCTTATAGACATTATTCTTTGTTTTATCATTTGTATAATGATGTAAGCCTATATTGGCTTGTTGAGTTTGTATTGGCTATTTCCAAGCTTTTTACTTGTTTTGATGGTTCAATGTGAGATGAGGTATTAGACTAATTCTTATGTATCTTATGTTGTATAAATGATAAGACTATGTATGCTTTGTATAAGAGGAGTCCAAATACCCCACATGTACTATGCGAGAGGTATATGTAAACCTCACAATATGGTTATGTAAAAATAATAATTTTCCGCACTTTTTAACCTATGAAATGTAATGAGAATGCTAAGAGGCTAGTCTTAGTCATCTACGAGGACGACGATGCTGGTTACGTCTAGGGGGTGCTCTCCGATCGTGACAGATGTATACGCCCTATAGATAGGACCCAATATATTCTACCATAGATTTAAAAATATACTGGCATGATGATTGAAATGATGCCCATGAAGGGGATTTTAAACCTACGTTGCTAGTAGTTCTAAGGTTATTTTGGTGCGTTGAAACCTAGTCCAACTAGGTATTACGCTACTCCTTATAGATTAAGTGATTAACATATTATAGATTCAAGTTTTTCTATATAATGGATAGGTCAAACTGACATGCAAACTAACAATGTGCAATAATATACTTATAAAGACACATTTCAAAACTAAGGAATATTACCTGAAATAACTTAAAACTTTTTGACCTGCCATTTCTAATTTAAGAACTAAAGAAATACGTTGCTACGGTTCAAGAATTCATTCAGTAAACTGAGTAATAACATAATAGTTTGATTTGGATCATTCTAACAGCTAAAACCCCAACAATTCTAACAATGAAGTAATCTTAGGTCTAGATGATATTAAGGGAATCAAGAATTTGACTAAAAACTAGGGAGTCAATTGGTGAAAGTAACCCACTAGTGAAATCCCACACACCTAGTAACGAATTCCATGGAGAAATCTTTTAATTTCGGGGATGAAACTAATGAAAACTTTTTTTGTTTTTAGAGCTAGGGTTGGTCGACTTTTTTCTCCATGCTTCCTTCTAATTTTATCTGATTTTATTAATGATTTGACTTAGGTAAGTTCTAGTTATGTTTGTCTAGAACTTACCAAAATAATAAATTTCATGGGTAAAATGATGCGGTTTAAAAGTCTAACGAAGAAGGAAAAAACAAAAATACCCCTGACTTAAAGTTGTAGACTGTATAACCACGACCATCTTCACGGACTGTGAATGGGACCACAGACCGTGAAGTTGGTTGTGATCTTCACTTGACAGAAATTCTTAAGGATCTTGTTTATTGGAAATATCACGACCCATGTGAAGTATTACAGATCGTGAAGTCTTCCATGGTCTTACTTTGGTTGTGGTCTAGAGGTCTTGGATTATGAGTCCACTAGCTAGGCTACCATGGACGCTTTCACAGCCTATGTGAAGGACCATGGACTGTAAAGTAGTCCATGATATTCACTTGGGTTTGGGGTCTAAGGGACTGGCGAGGAGGCTACTGGTCAAACTTTAACGGTCACTAGAAGACCATGGACCGTAAAGGTCCTTGTGGCCGTCACTTAGGATTTAGGTGTATGAGGCTAGTCTTGTGGGGTCTACTGTGTAACCACCACGAGCATCATCACTGCCCGTCTTCAAGACCACGACCTATGAAAGTGCCCGTGGTCTAATCTTTAGTCCTGATAACTTCTAAGGCATGCCCATGGGCTGGTCTGCAAGCTGTGGATCCTTTCTGGTCCGTGAACCCTTTCGTGGTCCAGTGCACTAGATAATTTCCTGTAATTTTTTTCTGGGTCAGATTATCAAGGTTTTACAGTATGTAACTGACAAATTGACTTTATGTTCTGTTTGCAGTTAAAGTACTTGGAAGGTACAAACAAACTAGATTAGAAAAACTTTGTGCTATTTGTTTCAATGAAAATGGAAAATTAGTTTTAAAAATTCTATTATGAGTTGTTCAAGTTAATAAAATTAAGATTCAAACTAGTGAAAAAGTGTAAAGATTTTATTATATCAAATACTTTATTTTGAGAAATTAATTTTTCCTGTTTTTTGATTAATTGTAGCACCAACATTATGTGTAGAGTAAAAAATCATTATTATTACGATAAATTCAGATTCATGAGAATTTTTTTATGAAATCATATTGATCACGACTATATACTCGATATTAGTTGTGTTAAACCGTGTGATAATCTTGCTGATTTATAAACTAAGGCCTTACCAAGATAGAGAGTCTGAAACACATCAAGTGGATTAAATTGAAGTTGATCGATTATGAGTAATATATGAGAAATTTAAACCTAGGGAGAATGGATCCTATAACAAGGTTCAAATGGGAGAATGAATTATATGATGACTTATTGACAAATTCACCAATTTTAATATTTTTCAATCTCTATGATGTGAGTGCATTTATCCTATAATTTTGCGGTAGTTGAGTGAATGAACTCATAATGGGATTTTCTATCTTGTATGAGTAGGATGTAAAATTATAGGAGCACCCTTGACAAATTTCACCAATGTGAGTGTGAAAATAGGCTACTTTCTACGATGATGAGATTGTTCTAGAAAACACTCATCAAAACTGGGTAAACACAGAGCCATAATATGCTGGCTTTGAAAGCTTAAGTCAACAACTTGTTTATTGTGTCAGCAGTATACTTTATTTCCTAAGCTTTCATAGTTCATTTTTGAGACCATTACTGACTCCAGAGTAAAGGTTACTATTATAATATGTGAATGTTCAATGCAGAGTACACCTTAATTATTCATAATCGTCTACCTTCAACTAAATTGTGGAATACTCTCCTATTTTAATATTAAAATTTGAGGGGGACTGATGCTTCAATATGTGTATTATTTATCTTTCGTGATCAACGACACTAACTTACAGTTTGAGTGTACGAATCAAAATGACTAAAGTAACCCAACCAAGGGTTGGGTCATGTCCCAAGGGAGTGGTAGTAAAAGTAGTAGCTAGTTAGAATTTCACGCTAAATAGTGATAGCAAAAAACATTTTCGACTAGTAAACCAAAACAATTTTAATTGGTGAAACCAAAGTGTCAAATATCAAGAAGGGGTCTGTCACAAGTAGTAAAATTTGAAAATAAAAGAGAAACAAGTATCAGAGAGAGTTCTTGGGGTGTGACCATATTATATGTTGAAACAAATTAATGTGTACATGCATTTGATAAGAAAATTCACAAGACAATGATGACTAAGATAAGCTTTACGTGAAATTAAATTTCATCTCGGGCAACTTTCGCTATATATCAAATGGGTTCCTTTTTGACACCCACTAGTCTAAACTAACAAGCCTATCACTTACCCACAACTGACAATTTGATAGAGGGTGCTTGGATATGGGACTAGGGCTCATCCTCTCAGGGTGAACTTCATGTCAACCCCCTCATTAGGCCATCAATCTAGTGGATTGGTGTCACGACCTCCCTCTCAAGCAAGCCGAAAACACATGGTTGGTTTATGTTTGCAACTCAACCCCATTAAATTAAACCACAACCACTATGTGAAATCACCATTGAAATACTTCTGAACCTACCAACAAGCAATACCCAACAATAAAGTCAACACATATAAAACACCCCAATAATGGGTTATTAGCGACACATGAAGAAATAATCAAATATATTTAAAATGATAAAGAATTCAAACAGGTATAAGAGATTTAACCTTAAAAATGGCAAAGGAATGTAACTAGACAAGACCCACTTCAAAGATCGGGATAAGAAATTCATTATTAAAGATTCCTCGAAACCTTTTCTAAACATGAGAGAAAACTTAAGAACAAGGTTTCTAAAAATAAAAATATTAAGAGTCTAATTTTTCACTATCTAAAGTTTCCTCCAAAAATCCCTCTCTTCTCAAAAAATTTCTGTGTATAATATAAGTGTTTAGTTTTTATATGCTTCAGATTTTGTGCTGGTGGATCTATTTTGCGTCTTTAGTTGCAAGTCGAGTGATTCAGCGATCCGCTTTTATGGTTCGTCATCGTTTTTGCCTTTCCATAATATCCATGTATGTTGTAACGTTGGGTGGAATAACCCTACTTTGCGTAATTATTCGGTGAAGTGTCGATTATTTTTTTCGTCGCCTTTTGATCCACTTCCTTTAAGGCTAACTTGCTATAACATAAGGCAAAATTTTTCTATAGGGTGTATCGCCAACGAGGCTTGTCTATGTACACTTTGCATATTCAGATGTTTTCTTCAAGTTTGTGCCTAAGTTTCCATGCTTCTACAAAATCCTGAAATACCTGAAACTTAGAGGTTTTTATATGATAGAGAGATAAAATACACAACTGACGACAACATTTGCATTAAAATAAGTCCCTAGACGAGTAAAATTTGAGGACTCATTTACACCTCTATCATAATCTTTTGCTTGTCCTCAAGTAAAACTTAAGTTCAAGAGTTCAAACAGCATGTCTCAAATACTGCTACACAATGCTCAATCATAAATGTAGACAACACGACCCAACCTACTCATGTATATGTCAATTTTGTACTCAGAGATTTATGTTTTGACATACCACTAAGAGAGATTGTTGAGATTACAATACTTGCTACTAATGCAAGTTCAAGCTTAACAAAACAATTTACATACCCTCACACAACGAATGATTTCATGTTCACACATAAAGATTGATAAACTTAGTATAAGATTTCTGATGCAACGCTCACACTCATAAAGATAAACATAATGCATGTTTTCACCCATACGTTTGCTCTTATTTATAATTGACCTTCTGTTCGGTTCACTCAAGATCAAAAAGGTCTTTATAGGCTTGTAACGGGACTGAGTGCAACGGTGGGTCATTTTTGTTTAATGAATTTTCTCCAATGGGATGTTATTTCCTTAAGTTATCTCCTATCTTCCTTTCTCAATCCTTAGTCGAGTGCTTCTAGGTCATCTTTAATTTCCCTTCATGGATTGCTTTGAAAGCTGATTTTTTTATATTTCAAGATTTTATTTCACGAACTTTTTTTTTGTATGGATGGATTTCATTTCTATGCAATACCATGTTTTTGGGAGAATTCTTTTCCACTTCTTGAGTTCTTCTTTCCCTTATTAGCACACCCCCAACTTAGGCTTTGGCGTTTGTTTGTAATTTTAATTATACCACATCTAAAAAAGGGTTATAGGTAGCATATAACGTAAGGTTTAGGTTTCATAAAGATTTTCCACGGAAGAGTTAAGGATCAAAGGTTGTTCAAAATAGTTTCACACACACACGGTGTCACTACCCGAATCAGGAATCCGGATCGCAACCGGCGTCGTTGACCTCTCAGAGGTCGCACACATGCCTCATCTTGCATTCATCACATTGATATGCTTAATTTTAGCAGAAAATTTAAATCTTTTCAATGTATGAAGTATACATAGACTTCATATAGCTATTTCATAAATTAATAATATACTAAGCTCAAGATTAATGTAACAACAATCTATCATAAGAATCAACTCAAAAAAGAATAAGAATATATCATAAATACGTTTGCCAAACACTACCTTATTACAAAATCTTTGAAATGAAAGTACGAATAAAATGATAGGGAAGAAATCAACTAGCTTTGTTTAAAACTAAGGCTAGACTAAAAGTGTAGCATCCTCAAAATCAAGAGGACCTACAAAATTGTCCTGAGAAACACTGATGTCAAAACCGTTGCAAGAGTGGTCAATCTGTCTCTTAACCTGCATGTATAAAATAGTAAATAGTACGGGTTATTGCACCACTTGTACTAAGTATGGGTTTATGCACACATACACATAAGGCTATGCATGATAAGAGAAAGCTCTTCCTAAACAACATGCTATTTCTTGAAAGCCTAGTCACTAGAATTTCCTAAATCGTTAGTTGTGAATTGTGGTATGAATATGATGCATTTTAATGCATTCAAAGCACACAAATCATTTTCCAAATTATTACCAGATGTTAGTATCATCAACATAATTTTAGGACAACTCGGGTGAAGATTTGAGATTTTGGATCCTCTTAGGCCAGGAGCTCCTCCTTGTACACTTAGATTATTTTTCAGTCTTTTCTTCTTCTTGTTGTGTATTTCAAAAATTCTTTTGGTCTTATGTTTTACTTACAAGTGTAATGATTCATTGTAGTCCCATACCCACAAGGAATTGTTGTAAGTAATCCAAGGACTAAGGAATGATTTCCCTACCTTATAGTGAGTCATTCTTTACACTATATATTCATTACCTTTCATAAGCAATTCTTTATTGATCATACCATTGATTTCATTAATTTCATGTTTTATGTATTATGCATTTCATATACACTAGACTTTTAAATCGTTGATGTATCCTTAAGACATTTCAAATGAGGGCCCAACATATGGGACCTCAAACTGAGGGCCTTCTTTACCAAACACAGAGTCGTCTTTATTTGTTCATTTGTACTTCAAATTATTAATTTAATTCATTTGTATGATAATGTAAGCACAAGATATTCCTAGGATGAAGTTTAGGACTCTCATCAGGATAATGAATTGCAATGACCAAAAATCACCTCATGTAATTTCTTTAATCTTTTTTTACCGCATGAATTTCTTGCATAAATACCTTTGATATCGTTCATTTCATTATATTTCATACTTTGAGAAACTCCAACCTTAACCGACATACATGATGTGAAAATCATGAAATCCGGTATCTTTTCAACATCGAAAAGAGGTGGAGTCACTGGCCAAGATGAAACCAAAACATGCTAGAGTATATAGGAAGTTGAACCACGCTAGAACACAATGTTGGCAGCATAGGTTCAAATAATAGGAGATTTAAGGAGACCCATACCCGCCTAACTGGACAATCTCATCTCATGACATTTACACGAACTTCTACCTTCCCGAAAGAAGGAATCGCGACTCATACCTAGTCTATTGATTCTCAATATAAAGTTCCATTACATTCATCTCACACAGTATAGAAGTTGGCATCTACAATGAAGGCATCATTGCTCATTAGATGATTTCTCATCTCATCATTAGTATTAACTTGAAATTTTCCATACACTTACATTTAGAGTATGATTGAGACTTGTCTCATCATATTCAACACTCTCTAAGGTGAGTACTTTTAGCGACCTTTACTTTGGCTTGGTTGAGGTTTGCCTCACAATTAATCTTAGCCACTTATCATGTTGTCACCATTTTCCTTAGCATCATCGATTAACATAATTACTCACATCATTAAGTGAATGTCCATTTCTTCTTTATCTTTTAGTGTTGACTCAAGCATTATGGAGGTTTTCTTCTAGATTGAGTTTAATAACTCTATTGATGACCGGTCATCCTTACATTACATTGATGAAATGTGAATTCTCCATAAATATCATCTTTTGGTGTTAATGAGATTGGTCCCACACATTCTAACACCTTCATACGTGAGTATTCTTTTAACGTACTAGCTTAGATGTAAGTGAGTCTTGTATCACTTCCTTTAGCACCCCATTCTTGTCACTTACTTACTTCATACCCTTTAATTATGTTATAACTCACGTTACATATATTCTTTATTGTAGTAGATGCATATCACCATTTATGGATGATGATCACTTCATTCAATGAGTTTCATATGTTCATTTCATAGTTTTAGAGCATGTTGGGAGTTTTCCCAATGAGTGACATTCCCTTGATTATGAGTTCATTGAATTAGTTTATAAGTTCTTATATTATCATTTGAAACTCTAACTACACAAAATTGACATATGATTAGTATTAACTACATAACCATTTTTGTTAGCATGTGCCAATTTTACGTATATTCATATTTAAATTTAATATGTATGAACTATTAGCAAATATTTTAATTATTTAACATAATATTATAGCCATTTACATGCATCACTTTTAGATAATGTATGGTTAGCCATTTTATTAGCATACAATTACTATTGGCATAAACAATTGGGCATACATTTTATAGCCATATTTGTTACCATAAGAAAATTTTCAGTTTCAACATGCTTAAGTTTTTAAACATTATACATTAGCCAATATTTTAGTTATTTAACATAATATTATAGTAAATTCCCTACAACTTGTTTGAAAATGTAGTGTTAGCCAATTTATTGGCATAAGGTTAGTATTGACATAAGCAATTGGCTATATATTTCATAACTATTTTGTTGGCATAAGCAAAAGTTTCATTCAATCATGCTCCATTTGGGATACATTATTCATTAGCCAATATTTTACTTATTTATAGAAAACATTAAAGATAATTCCCATTTAAATTTTGAACAATGTTTTTATTAGCCATTTTATTGACATAAGCCAAACATTCACTAAAATTATGATTTCATAGAGATCTTTTTAGCTAACCATATAAGATAACTTTTGGCATAACGTTTTTTAGACATCATGGTTAGTTATTATCATTTCATACTATCCAAAAACCATACACATTAAGCTCATCCAGCACCACATACCAACAACTCTAACCTCTTTAAACATTGAAATTTTAACAAGGATACTAGGGAAAGGAGTTCGACAAGAACGACGGGAAACAACCCTAGTTTTCAAGATCTTTGAATCATTTGAAAGAAATTTCTCTTGGAGACATAAATCCAGGAGAGAAAACCATACCTTAAGTAGAACTTAATCTACGAAGACCACGTTGAACAAAACCTTGAAATCTCCCGAGAGAAATCAATAAATGTTTTGCCTTTTTCTTTTGTTCGTTGCTCACTATTTTTGCGTCGCCATTACTATGAGTTTGAACGTGATTCTAAGTCTTATAAACTGATATTGACTCATTCAAGTTAGGGTTTAATAAATTATTTAAATAAATTAATTAACTAATTACTAAAAAGCCTCACCTAAGTTGACTAAAGATAAAAGAATGTTGACTTGACCCAAAATCTGGAATTTTTGTATTGACTATGGTTTTGGTAAACCTTTTTAAATTATTTTGATTAATTAAATACTTAATTTAATAAAATTAGGGACCTAGTGTTAGTACTAAAGTATCCTTAAGTCATTGGAACCATAATCAACCATTTAGGACCATTCTAGGTTAAGTACTAGGATGTTTCTTGAATTGTACTAGGTTAGCATAAGAATTTCGGTTTGATCCCTTTAATTTAATTAATTAAATGTATAATTTAATGAATTAAGTGACCTATGGTAGCTACTAAGTACTCTTAAGTCATTATAACCATAACTATTCCTTTTGACTATCATAGGTTAGGTACTAGTTTGTCTTTTTCTTGTCTTAACCGAAATATGGAAATTGTTTTGTGATTTACGTTTCGCCCCTTTAAATTACATAATTAGGTTGATAAATTAATTTATTAAGTATACTAGGGTAATAAATAAAGTACCCTTAAGTCTTTAGGATCTTAACTAACTTTTTGGACCATCCTTTGTTACGTACTATGTTGTCCCTTTCTTGTCTTAACCGAAATCGTAAAATTTCCTTTTTATTTTAGGTTATAGAAATTTTAAATTTATTAATTAATTTAGAACATAACCTAGGAGAATTAATAAAGTACCTCTAAGTTTTTTTACCATAACTAACTTTTTGGATCATCTTAGGTTAAGTACTAGGTTGTTTCTTTAAATAGTACTAGGTTAGTGTCAAACCGGTTTTGGTCCTAGGTTGTCGGGTGCACTAATGGGTTTATATTAGTTATTCCTAGATTATTAGCTATTTAGGAAAGTTATTTAGTACCTAGAATTGTTTATAAAATTATGCCCGACTTAGAGTGGTCCGTTGTTCACCTTTTCCCCTAACTACCGTAACCGAATTTGGTTAGTGTGGTCCCATCCTTTGGCCGCTTCTTCACATGTCTTGCACATGTTCTTCAACATGTGTTGGTTGTACTTTCCTAACAAATAAATATTTATGGTTTCTTTGGGAATGTTTATTTATTGTCCCAAGGACCCTCACTATGTTTTTCGGCAGTGTTCATTCTACATGATCATTTTAAATAGTTATGTACTTAGGGTACTAGGATTGACACTTGGATGCGTAGTACCTAATGTGTTTGCAACTGATAAATTTCTGAATTTTAGCTTAGGGTCTTCATTGCAGGTACATTTTTTAAAGAATCTCATTATTACTTAGATATATGGCTAACACCTTTAAAGCAAATATTTTCTAATATACCCAATATTTTTCTTATTGGGCATTATATAGAAATTGGCTATTACCCCTTAGTCACATTCCTATACTATGGTCAATATTACTCAATATTGAGCATTGGAATGTCTATCTATCTCCAATACGCATTCTTAAAGACCTACTGGTCTCATCACTTGATATAAAATTTTCTGAAATGTTATATTATCCCCCCCCCCCTCCCTTAGGAATATTCGTCCCCGAATGACAGTACACATCACTAAACAAAGAGGGTGAATTTCGATGTTACTTTTTCATACTTAAACTTTTCTCTTTTGTGAATATCTAATTAACACTTATTTGGATGACGCATATCATTCAAGATTATTTGAAGCTCTATTTTTTTTATTACGGAATTCCCTTCTCAATCACACTTAACTTAATGCACATCCCAAATCATGCAACACATGAAACATATCTATGCTACACAAAAAAAACACATGAAGTGCAAACATAACTTCATTTTAACTCACATAGTTCTATTATTAGGCATAAAATTAGTGACCTATCACACCAAATCAAATAAAGCACTTAAACTTAGATTTTCCTAAACATAAACCAGACTTAGGAAGAGTATAACTAACCTCTTAGATAACATATTTTTGGATTTAAGATTTGAGCCTAATGACGCTCCATTTGATTTCAAAGGAACTTGCCACTCTTCCATCTACTTCTCTACATACCTCTTCGGCCTTAACACTTTCTCCTATGGGAGTACTAACTAGAAACGCTTAATGTAAGATCTTAGGAAGTAATTCAAATTGATTAGCCACTTAAGGAGTAACCATAGACAATGTAGATCCTGGATCTAATAATGCATAAACATGAAAGGAGAAGAAAAACAAGTTACTATTAACCACATACCCGGACTTCTCTTGTTCCTCTTTTCCTTTCAACGAATAGAACTGGTTTCTCTTGGGGGGTTCGGCTACAACATAAGGATTTGGCCGAGGCTGAGCATCTGCCTTGGCCTATTGGATTTGAACCACACCCTTCTCATTTTAACCCAACTCATTTTGAAAATGAAGCCTTACTACCATGTTTCTATCGTATATTATATCATAACACTTATGAAGCAAATCCATGTGTAAGCCATATTCTTGAGTTGGTACGTAGCCAACTTATCCTTCTTCTCATCAATACTCATAGAAGGCTTTTAGGCATTACAATGCATTCACCTCTATGCGAATAACCACACTTACCATACTTCTTTCGTCCACGTTGGCCATTTTCATTATGGCCCCTTCTTGTCCATCCTAATTCTTGTGTTTATTCTTCTACGCATTCACACAAGAAGGATGTTAGATACTTTTAATGACAGAAAGTGTCCAAGCTCTAGATAGCACGATAAAGAGTAGAAGATCGGAGAAAGTCCTATTATCGTGTAGTCTCTAAGTCATGATTGTGGCACACTTCAGTGTTATAATTTAGAAACTACGTAACGTGGAAGTATTGAGCTTTAAATCGTAGTTAATTTAACCTCATGATATGATACCAAGTTTGACACGATCCGGATTCAGGAATCCGAATCACGACCTGCGTCGTTGACTTGTCAGAAGTCGTAGACAAGACTTATCTTACATTCATCACATTCATATGGTTAATTTTAGCGGAAAATTTAAAAATTTTAAATGTATGAATTATATATAGAATTCATATAGTTATTTCATAAATTCATCATATACTAAGCTCAACATAAATGTAACAACCATATATCATAAGAATTAATTCGAAAAACAATAAGAATATATTATAAATACATTTGCCAAACACGACCATATTATAGAAGCTTCGAAATGAAAGTACCAAAGAAACGCTAGGGAAAACATCCACTAGATTTGTCTAAAACTAAGGCAAGACTAGAACTGTAGCATCCTCGAAATCAAGAGGAACTACCAAATGGTAATGCAAAATGCTGATGTCCCAACCGTTTGAAGAGTCGACAATTTGTCCTTTAACCTTCATCTATAAAATAGTAAATAGTAGGATTTAGTACACCACTCTTACTAAGTATGGGTGTATGCACACATACATATAAGTCTACGCATGATCAAAGAAACCTCTTCCTAAACAACATGCTATTTCTTGAAAGCCTAGTCACTAGACTTTCATAAATCATTAGTTGTGAATTGTGGCATGAATATCATGTATTTTAATGCATTCATAGCACACAACTCATTTTCTATATGATTAAAAGAAATTAGTATCATAAACATAATTTTAGAACAACTCAGGCAAAGATTAGAGATTTTTTATCTTCTTAGACCTAGATCTACTCTTCGTACACTTAAACTATTTTTCAGTCTTTTTCTTCTTCCTGTTGTGTAGTTCAATAATTCTTTTTGTCCTATGTTTTTCTTACAAGTGCAATCTTTCATTGTAGGCACATACCCACAATGAATCGATGTAAGTAATCCAAGGACTAAGGAATGATTTCCCTACCTTTTAGTGAGTCATTCTTTACACTGTATATTCATTACCTTTCATAAGAAATTATCTATTGATCATGCCATTGATTTCATTACTTTCATATTTTATATATTATACATTCATATACACGAGACTTTGGAATCGTTGATGTATCATAAAGACATCTCAAGTGAGGGCCCAACCTATGGGACCTCAACCCGAGGGCCATCTTTACCAAAAACAGAGTCTGATTCATTCCTTCATTTGTACTTCAAATTATTCATTTCATTCATTAGTAGGCTGATGTAAACACCAACTATTCCTAGGATGAAGTTTAAGACTCTTGTCGGGATCATGAAGTGCAGTGACCAAGAATGACCTAATTTCATTACTTGTATCTGACTTCACCTCCTAATTGTCTTGCACAAACACCTTTGGTATCGTTCATTTCATTATCTTTCATTCTTTGAGCAACTCAAACCTTAACCGACATAGATCATGTCAACATCATTGAATCCGGTGTCTTTCTCACACCGAAAGGAGGTGGAGTCACTGGACAAGGTGAAACCAAAACATGCAAGTGTATATAGGGAATTCAACAGTGCTAAAACCCTATGTAGGGAGCATAGGTTCAAAGACAAGGATATAAAAGGATACCCATACCCGCTTAAATGGACAATCTCATCTCATGTGATTTACACGAACCTCTGCCTTCCTGAAACAAGGAATCGCGACTCATATCTGCCTATCATTGCTCAGTATAAAGTTCCATTATATTCATCTCACACTTCATAGAAGTTGTCTTCTAGAATGAGGGAATCATTTCTCATTAGATGATTTATCATCTCATCATTAGTATGAAGTGTGAATTGTCCTTACACATAAATATAGAGTTTTATTGAGACTTTTCTCTTGATATTCAACAATCTCTTAGGTGAGTACTTTTAGTGACCTTTACTTAGGCTTGGTTGAGACTTGCCTGAACATTCATCTTAGCCTCTTATCATGTTTTCACCATTTTCATTAGTATCATAATTAACATAATTACTCACCTCATTACGTGAATGTTCATTTCTTCTTTATCTTTTAGTTTTGACTCAAGCATTATGGAGGTTTGCTTTTAGATTGAGATTTACTTACTCTATTGATGACTGGTCATCCTTACTTAACATTAATGAAATGTAAATTTTCCTTACATATCATCCTTTGGTGTTAATTAGACTAGTCTCACACATTCTAACACTTTTATACATGAGTATTTTTTTAAAATAGTAGCTTAGGTGTAAGTGAGACTTGTCTTACTTTCTTTAACACCCCATTCTGGTCACATACTTATTTTAGACCCCTTTATTTATGTTATAACTCATGTTACTTAATTACTTTATAGTAGTAGATTCATATCATCTTTTATGGACGATGAGCACTTCATTCAATGAGTTTCATGAGCTCATATGTCATTCTTTTAGAGTATGTTGGGACTTATGACAATGAGTGGCATGACCTTGATTATAGTCTTATTAATTAGTTTAGAAGTGCTTATATAATCATTTGATACTCTAACTGCACAAGATTGACATATGATTTGTGTTGGCCTCAACCTCTTAATATTAAACTACATAATCTTTTTTGTTGGCATGTGTCAATTTTGCATATGTTCATATTTAAATTTAATATGTACGAAGAATTAGCCAATCTTTTAATTAATAAACATAATATTATAGCAATTTACATGCAACACTTTTAAACAATGCATCATTAGCTATTTTATTGGCATACGATTAGTATTGACATAAATAGTTGGGCATAGATTTCATAAGCATATTTGTTGGCATAAGCGAACTTTCATGTTCAACATGCTTATGTTTTTAAACATTAGCCATTCTTTTAGTTATTTAACTTAATATTATAGAAAATTCCCTACAACTTGTTTGACAATGTAGTGGTAGCCAATTTATTGGCATAAGATGAGTATTGCCATAAACAATTAGCTATTGATTTCATAATTGTTTTGTTGGCATCAACAAAAGTTTCACTCAATCATGCTACATTTGGGATACATTATTCATTAGCCAATCTTTTAATTATTTAGAGATAACATTATAGACAATTCCTATTTAAATATTGAACAATGTTTTTATTAGTTATTTTATTGGCACAAGCCAAACATTCACTTAAAGTATGATTTCACGAAGATATTTTTAGCTAACCTTATAACATAATTTAAGGAATAACGTTTTTTTAAACATCTTGTACAACATCATATTAACATTTGATGAAGATATCGTCTTTATAACGTATATTAACCGTAAGTATGTACAACAGACCGTAACATCTTCATACATAGCATTTTCGGACACATTTTTGACATAGTATCATTCTTTTAATTCACATAATAACACTTAGCATCAAACAAGTCCAATAAATAGATTCATTCAATCATTATTTAAATAAAAAGCATACACATTAAGATGATCCAGTACCACATACCAACAACATGATTTCTAACCTATTCAATATTGAAATCGTAACAAGGATACAAGGGAAAGGAGTTCAACATGAACGATGGGAAACAACCCTAGATTTCAAGATACTTGAATCATTAAAAATAAGTTTCTCTTTGAGTACTTTAGATCATCCTAGGATAGGTACTAGGTTGTCCCTTTCTTGTTATAATCGAAATCTGAAAATTTCCTCTTTTTTTTGTTTTAGCCTTTTTAAATTAATTACTTAATTTAGCAGGTAATCTAGGGGAATTACTACAGTACCCCTAATCTGTTATCACCATAATTAACCTTTTGGACCATCCTAGGTTAGGTACTAGGTTGTCTCTTTATCTAGTACTAGGTTAGTCTCAACCCAGTTTTGGTCCTAGGTTGTCGGGTGCACTAATGGGTCCATTTAGGCTAGTCCTAGGTTATTTAGTTATTTGGGACAGTTAGTTAGGACCTAGAGGTTTCTAGGAAGTTAGGCCCCACTTGGAGTGGTCCTTTGTGCACGTTTTTCTCACTAACTACGCTAACTGAATTCGGTTAGGGTGGTCCCCTCCTTTGGCCGCTTCTTCACATCTCTTGCACATGTGTTTGTTGTACTTTCCTAACTAACTAATATTTATGGTTCCTTTGGGAATGTTTACTTATTGTCCCAAGGACCCTCACTATTTCCTTGGGCATTGCTCAGTCTACATGATCATTTTAAATAGTTATTTACTTAGGGTACTAGGCTTGACACTTGGATTCCTAGTACCTAATGTGTTTGCAGCTGATGAATTTTTGAATTTTAGCTTAGGGTCTTCATTGCAGGTACATTTCCTAAACATGCTCTATAATACTAATATATATGACTAAAACCTTTAAAGTTATTATTTTCTAATAAACCAAATATTTTGCTCATTCGAGATTATATAAGTCAATTTTCTATACTCTACCCATTATTTCTAAATATTGGGCATTGGAATTTCTATCTATACCTAAAACACATTCTTAAAGACCTATTGCCTCTTCACAAGGTATAAAAATTTTTAGAATGTTACACACGGGTAGGCCACAAAAGAGGTATGTCAAAGTTAGCTCGCACTATTAAGAATTGCATAAGATCGAAGAGCAACACTCTAGAATTAAACAACGTCATCTACTTATCGAAGGTCTTGGAAAAGCCTTTTAGCATTGGTGCATCACATTTTCATAGAATTTTAGTGAAAATTTTAAAACTTTTCATAGCTTAACATAATTCTAGAACATCACTTATTTTATAAAATATTATATGTCAATAGTTTAGACACTAAGTCGCGTCTAGCGATCTTAGAATCAACTTAAATAGAATAGAATAGATAATAGAATAGAATAGGGACATAACCCTTAATAACATAAAAGTATAACCTATACTATTACATGAACTTAAATAACATGTTGACATGAAGGAACTTGAATCATTGAGGTTACACTTGAACCCGGGAATAACTATCAATACTCTTCATTCTAGGAAAGATCCTCTACCCATCACCAACTACACTTTGTGTAAAATAGTGAAGAACAGTGGTATTAGTATAAGAATGCACTACGTATGATAACCATATAAAAACATGAGTTAAAGAGAACATTTTAGTTAGAAATCATGCTTCATTTCTATTCGTAAATGTTTTATACGGAAATGGAAAAATATATCTTTGAAGAGTTTTTTATTTTTAGGAGTTGCCACTTAATTTTAAAAAAAATCAAGAAAACTATTCTTTCAATTTGGCTAAAATAGAATGTCAATTTAAAAGATTTTTAGGGGGTTCGGGGATTTATATTAAAGTCTTAGGTTTCGAAACAAGCGAAGACGTTCCACTAACTCGCAATTATCTAATAACTAACTATTTATCCAAGGCTTACAATTGTGATAAAAATACTCTTTAGAGTTGTTTGAAAAAGGAAAGCCAAAAATCATTTTAGATTGTTTTTGAAAGTGAAAATTTATTTATCTAATTTAATTTTAATTTGAAAAATCCTTTAAAGATATTTACTTGATTTGGTCGAGTCATTAAAACCAAAGAGGTATTTTGCGGAGGTTCAGATTCTTCTAACGTTAGGCTAACGACAAAAAAACAGTTAAATATTTAAAAACAAATAATGTGAGAGAGGGAAAGAGATTTGGGTCCAGATCCGGGTTCTCTTAGCCTTGACCGGTTTTTGGAACCACCTATTTTGGGTTTTTGACCCTCTTGTTTTATACCTGTCCTAGACTAATCAAATAATAATACAAAGTAAATCCAGAAAAGTAAAAGTGGACAAGGGCTTAGGACCAAAAAATAAAAAAAATACAAAATGAAATGAATAGATAAAGTGGGTCTCCTTTGACCCAACTGCTTCAAATCTCCGACTTCTTGATTTTGAAATTCTACACACTTAGGACAAGTACATAGATTTTAATGGATTGGCTGACTCGAAAAAGCATGAGTTTCCATGAGTCTCTCGAAATGCGCGAGGAATGGAAGAGTTGGTGATAAACTCGAACTTTTTTCACATGCGACAAAGTAGTTAACAAAATTAGTATCTAAAGATATGGAATAATGAAGATATAACCCCAGATATGTGGGATTTAATTAAGGTGAATGTCATTCAATGAAATCAAATTAAGGCAGAATGCGACCCTAGAAGAAGGAAGTAGTTGACTATGTCACAAGGAAAGTTTTACCCCTAAAGGGTGTTATGATATTTTGCAAGAAAGGTAAGACCAGTCGCCAATATATTGGTCCTTAGTTAATATCAAAGAGATTGGCATTGCAGATGGTAATATAGAGCTACCATAAGAGAGAGCAACAGTCCATCCGATGTCTCACATCTCCATATTGAAGGACTGCATGGGAGATACTTTACCTATCATACTACTGAGGATATTGATATCAAATATAGCTTGTCTTTTGAGAGAGTCCCGGATCATAATCAAGATCACAAAGTTCACATGTTGAGAACAAAATAAGTAACAAGTCAAAGTTCTATGGAGAAATCAGTTTGTGGAGGAGATACTTGAGAAGCTAAAGAGGATAGGAAGAAGATACACCTACTTCACTTTGAATCCAATAAAAATTAAGACCATGTTACTAAATTTCTTCTTAGGAATCTTTAACTTATAAGTAAGCCTGTTATTGTCATTGCAGTTGCTTGTTGGGTGTTTGAACTTGATGTTACGACCCTTTGTCTCGTACGAATAACTTCTTCCGAGGACGAATGATCCCAAGGGGTAAATATTTTAGCATTTTCACAACTAAAAAGAAGTAGAATGAAGTTCAAAAATCATGAAATATCTATTTTTGGAAAGTATGAGGAAATTGAGAAATTTTTAGGTATGTTAAAAGTGAGTTTTTGGTAAACTTTAAATGAACATATATCCTATCCCTTGATAATTTACGTGTATTTTAAGATATGGGTGAAAAACCATTGGAATGATCATTCCAACAACACCATGTTTGTGCGATTACGAGTTCGTATAAGTGAGTTATGTCTTTCGGTAGTAAGGATGTGGGATTAAGGATAGTCCAACTCGGATTTGGGAAGGGAAAAGTTATATTTTCGTTACCCAATTATTACATTTCACTTTTGGGTAATTAATTGAGGTCTAAACTGATCTTGTTCATTTACACTTTTAGAAAAACAAGTTAGGGTTTTGATAGAAGAGAAAAGAAAGGGAGAAAGGAGAAGGATGTTGAAGATTTATCATGTTCAACTAATTTAACTCGTGGATTTTGTAGGAGGTGATCCCTAAAAAATATGTCAGATCACATATCGTTAGGTTAGTTCACCCTCATGCCAACCATGTTTCAATTCAACAAGATTATGTTTTAGAATGTAAAGAAAGTGAGTTCTTGGTGAACGTTGTTGACGATTTCATTGAATTCTTGATGGTTGTGTAGTTTATGTTTCTACGTGTAATTTCTGGTTGAATCTATTATATACTATTATTACTAATTAGCCTATGTTTTTAGGGAAACAACAATGTAAGTGTATAGGGTTTAGAGATGCAAATGAAGGAGAAAAGTCGAGAACACCTTGGTAAAGGGGTTGGAGTGTCGCACTCTCAGAGCCCTAAACGAAAGACTCTTTCAATATGATCTTCGGGAGCCGCGCCGCGCCAGAGATCCCAAGCTTGATCTCTGTAAGATGAGGTTTGGGTCCCCACACCTCTTAGAGCGCCAGGGACGCCATCTCTACCCATTCTTCTTCCACATTTTCGTATCAGTTCATTAGTGATGTACCTATGTTTCATAGTTGATTCAACACTCTAAGGTATTTGTAAAAATAATGAAATCATTAATAAATATGAAATAGTGGACCTTGAATCCATAAACTAATTCAAGAAAACTTAATACAAAAGTCAAAGAAGTTAAGAGTCAAGTCTAGAAGTGAAGAAGTAACTCAAAGAAAATTTCTTCAAAGTTTTCAATAGTCTTTAAAAAAGTTTTAACTTTGTTTTAAGACTTAATGTTTCAAGTTAAGCAAAGAATAAAGAGTAAAGCTTAATGTTCGTTTCTTCAAAAGTATATAGGGACTTTGTATTCCCAAAGAGATTTAAGATGTTTTCACATTTAAATAAGAAAAGAAACTAAGATTTACAAATAGTCTTCGTGATAGTTTAAATAAAAAAGAGTAAGCTCTTTCGAAATAAAGCAAGAATGGAAACTAATATTTCTAAGATAACCTTTCATCTATGTTTTTGAGCCCTAATCTCAAACCATAGAAGAAGTTGTTTTTTTAATATATGAGCTAAGTTTATTTTTGGGAGTAGTATTGAGCATAATTATGGGGATGCGAGCTCATATTAACTACAGTATCCATAAACCATCTAGCAATCATAGATAGAAAAGGACCATACTGTCACGACCCAACCCGATAGGCCGTGATTAGTGCCCGTTTTGGACACCAACATACAAACCTGCTAAGTATGACCAACTGAAACTAAGACAATATGGAATTTAATCAAATCAAGCCAACCCCAACGTCATATATATATATATATAAGAGGACCTGTCTCATAAGGAGTCATAACCATTCAACCATAACAGCATACGCGAGCCGACAAGGCCGCCACTATTCAAAGCATAATGATGTACGCAGCCGACAAGGCTGCCCCTGTACAAGCGGACATCCCAAACAAACCATGTCAAGACCATTCTCCAAAACATATATATACAACCCACATAATGTCCACAGACCTCTAAGAGTACATTAGTGAAACTCGACGCGACAGGGCCCCGCCATACCCATAGACGAGCAAAAGACTACACAAAAGTTATGTACCAAAACGACTGGGCTCTGGAACAGTGGAGCTCTCCCAATCAGCAAAGTAGATATCCTAGGCGGGAGGATCTCCGAACTGCGCGTCTACACCTGTGGGCATGAAACGCAGCCCCCCGAGGAAAGGGGGGTCAGTACGGACAATGTACTGAGTATGTAAAGCATAAGGTAAAGATGACAGGATACCAATGTGGCAAGTCGAAACAAAATATCGCTACACATATACTTTTTAAGTGAAAATCATGCATATGTTTAACATTTAAGGTGCCCAGCTTCCCTAGTAAGGGGCTCGGCAAAATAATCATCACGTCATCTCCGTCATCATCATCATCATAACCATCCTCATCACCAATCATATATATAATATACATACCCGGCCCTCTAGTGAGGAACTCGGTGACATATGCAAGAAACTCCGCACGAACATTACCCGGCCCGGGACTCGGTGAAATGATAAATGACTCTATGCACGAGCAGAATATTATGAGCAACGATATGCAATTAAAATCATTTCTTATAACTCAATAGAACAATCAACGTGAACCAGCAAGGAGTATTACCAAAGATTAATGTTTTATCAAGATTATGAACCTTTAATACGATATGGAAACGTAAAATTTCAATGACTCTAAGAAGCATTACCATAGATATTAGAGATCATCATAGCCTTAGAAATAGCCGATATATAGAGGAATAATTGTGGAAGCAAGAATATACATCACCTAGACGCTTTATAGGTAAGTATCAAATCTGTCCGTTATTCGCTTATTTTTAAAAGTCATGCCAAGCAAAGAAAGAAGGGACACCGTTACATACCGTATAATTGAGCCGCACGTCCAATATTTACTGCTCAAGCTATTAATCTATAACAAGCAACAATCGTGCCGCAAATAGATAAACATCGTGCTTTACTTTCTTGTAAGCTAGCTAATAATCTAACGAAAATTCGGCAGCACCTCCCCTATTTTCCTTACTTCGTCCCAATCCGACAACAATCCAAATTATCCAGAGCAATACCAATAACACATATAACCCAAAGAATCATATAAACAGCCCAAGCACCAACATGACACCACTAATAATCCGATTATGGTTTCCATTCATATTTAGCACATTCAATAACTAAAACAAACTTCCTAAGCTACTGGTCACGCCCCCTTCTTAAAATTAATGGATAATTAACAAGGGTATTCTAAAGAATTAACACACCAAACAAGGAGATTACTAACAAAATTATTTGCAGCTGCTGGCCAAGAGTTGCAGGGTTGGTTTCTCCATTTCCATGGCTGCCTAAGACAAGTGGTGCAGAAGAAGATGATATGCAGCAATTCATTTCACCACTTTATATAGCATGGAGTGGATTTCTCCACCTCATTTAATAGTATGAAGTGGAGGCAGCCCCCCTCTACACCTGTCCACTAAGGCCAGCCCACAATCTGATCCCTTTTTAATTTTTGCCTTGAGTGGTGGGGCCCATTGGATTAAATCAATCCAAATTAGCCACTTATTAATCCCTCACTTAAAGTTAATGGCACTTACATTAACCAACTCACACTTAATATCACATTTGGAAATAACATTCTTGCCTAATATTTCTTTACGTCTTCTAGATCACGATGCGCACTACGTATAAAAAAAATACGAGGCATAACATCCTTCCCCCCTTAGGAACATTCGTCCTCGAATGTTAAGTTAGCGTCTTTCAAAAACTAATTCCAGCGAGGTCTCTCTAAAAGTTATACCTATCAACCTGCATTCCGTAACTTACAGATGCCTCACAGCTACATAATCTCATTATCTATCAATATAGTCAAGCTAGGAATTGAATTACCTACAGGTACGGGGAACAAGTAAGGATACTTATTCTTCATTTCGTCTTCCGCTTCCCAAGTCATCTCCTCCCTATAGTTATTTTGCCACAACATTTTGACGGAAGCCACATCCTTAGTACATAACCTTCTAACCTGACGATCAAGTATAGCCACGGGTTTCTCCTCATATGACAACTCCTCTGTTACCTGAATATCATCTATAGGGAATACTCTAGAAGGATCACCAATACATTTACGTAGCATCGATACATGGAAGACTGGATGTACCGCCTCCAAATCAGATGGTAGATCCAACTCATAGGCAACCTTGCCTATCCTACGAACAATTTGATAAGGCCCAATGTATCTCGGACTGAGCTTCCCCTTCCTGCCAAATCTCATCACACCCCTCATGGGTGATACCTTCAGGAATACCCAGTCACCAATCTGAAACTCCAAATCTCGACGCCGATTATCTGCATATGACTTCTGTCGACTCTGGGCTGCTAATAATCTTTCTTGAATAAGCTTCACCTTGTCAACAGCTTGCTGAATCACATCCGGGCCTATTAACTTAGTCTCGCCAACATCAAGCCAACCAATAGGTGATCTGCACTTCCTCCCATATAAGGCCTCGTACGGTGCCATCTGGATACTAGAATGGTAGCTATTATTATAGGCAAACTCAATGAGCGGCAAGTGGTCATCCCAGCTGCCTTTGAAGTCAATAATACAAGCCCGCAACATATCTTCTAGTGTCTGAATAGTACGCTCAGCCTGCCCATCAGTCTGAGGGTGAAATGCAGTGCTAAGGTTCACCTGTGTCCCCAATCCCTTCTGAAACGATCTCCAAAAGTTGGCTGTAAATTGAGCTCCTCTGTCTGATATAATGGACGTGGGAACCCCATGAAGTCTCACTATCTCCCTGACATATAACCTCGCATAATCTTCAGCCGAATAAGTAGTCCTGACTGGAAGAAAATGGGCCGATTTCGTCAGCCTATCTACAATAACCCATATAGAGTCATACTTCCGTTGAGTGCGAGGTAAGCCTGTAATGAAGTCCATATTAATCATCCCCCATTTCCAAGTTGGGATCTCTATCTCCTGTAATAATCCACTAGGCTTTTGATGTTCGATCATGACTTGTTGAAAATTTGGGCTCTGAGCAACAAACTCTGCTATGTCCTTTTTCATGCCATCCCACCAATATAAGCATCTGAGGTCATGATACATTTTTGTTGACCCTAGGTGAATAGAATAACGGGCAGAGTGTGCCTCTCCCATAACTTGCCGTCGTAGCCCCGCAGTATCAGGTACACACAATCTGCCTTCATATCGTAACACTCCATCAGGTGTAACCTTAAATGGGGTCTTTTCCTTTTGAAGAGCTGCATCTCTATACTGTGCCAGAATAGGGTCCTTGTATTGGTGTCTCTTTACCTCATCTATGATTGAGGACTCAGCAACCTCTCGAATAGAAACTCCACTATCTTCCGAATTAGCTAGACGGACTCCAAGGCTTGATAGCCGCTGAATCTCCCGAACCATATCCCTCCCTTCTGGTTGTACATCTGTCAAGCTACCCATGGACTTACGGCTAAGAGCATCTGCTACAACATTCGCTTTCCCTGGATGATATAAAATATCAACATCATAATCCTTTAGCAACTCTAACCACCGCCTCTGTCGTAAGTTCAGCTCCTTCTGTTTAAAGATATATTGGAGACTCTTATGATCTGTATAGATGTCCACATGGACACCATATAAATAATGTCTCTATATCTTCAAGGCATGAACCACGACCGCTAACTCCAGATCGTGAGTAGGATAGCTCTTTTCATGCTTCCTAAGTTGTCGGGAGGCATAGGCTATAACTTTGCCATGCTGCATCAATACACATCCTAGCCCAACACCCGAAGCATCACAATAAATAACATAGCCGTCTTGTCCCTCTGGAAGAGTAAGGACTGGAGCTGTAGTCAATTTGTCTTTCAATAGCTGGAAGCTTCGCTCACAAGCATCTGTCCACTGGAACATGGCTGCCTTTTGAGTTAGCCTTGTCAAAGGCACTGAAATTGAGGCAAACTTTTCTAGGAATCTCCTGTAATATCCTGCTAACCCCAAAAAGCTGCGTACCTCAGTAGGTGTCGTAGGTCTGGGCCAAGTCTTTACTGCCTCAATCTTCTGCGTATCTACCCGAATACCATCAGCTCCAATAATATGCCCCAAGAATGCCACTGAAGTCAACCAGAACTCGCATTTAGAAAATTTAGCATACAACTTCTGGTGCAGAAGCACCCTAAGTACCGTCCTTAAATGATCTGCATGCTCCTCCTCTGAACGTGAATAGACCAGAATATCATCTATAAATACAATAACAAACATATCAAGGAATGGTTTAAATACTCGATTCATTAAATCCATGAACACCGCTAGAGCATTAGTCAGCCCAAAAGAAAGCACTCTAAACTCATAATGCCCATATAGGGTCCGGAATGCTGTCTTTGGAATATCTGCCTCCCTTACCCGCACCTGATGATAACCTGACCGCAAGTCTATCTTTGAAAAACACTTTGCACCCTGCAACTGGTCAAATAGATCGTCAATCCTTGGGAGGGGATACATGTTCTTTATTGTTACTTTGTTCAACTGCCTATAATCAATGCACATCCGCAGCGACCCATCCTTCTTCTTCACAAACAGTACTGGTGCTCCCCAAGGTGACGTACTAGGCCTGATGAAGCCCTTTTCTAGAAAATCCCTCAATTGCTCTTTCAATTCTTTCAACTCAGCAGGTGCCATTCTATAAGGAGGTATAGATATAGGCTAGGTATCTGGCAGTACATCTATAGTAAACTCTATCTCCCGTTCTGGAGGAAGGCCTGGAAGTTCCTCGGGGAATACATCAGGAAATTCATTAACTACCGGGACTGATTGAAGAGTCGGTGCCTCTGCCTTTATGACATACACCCGAATCAGATGGTAAATATAGCCTTTTCTAACCATCTTCCCAGCCTTGAGGTATGAAATGAACTTACCTTTCGGCGATACTGTACTTCCCTTCCACTCTATAATCGGTTCCCCTCGAAATTGAAATCGAACTATCTTTTTTCTGCAATCAACATTAGCATAACAAGCAGCCAACCAATCCATGCCCATGATAATATCAAACTCAATCATATTTAACTCTATTAGATCTGCTACGGTATGACGACTATATATAGCTACTGAACAATTCCTATATACTCGCGTAGCTATGACAAAATCTCCTACTGGTGTAGCTACCTCAAATGGTTCTATCAACTCAGACTCTATTCCGATCCTACTAGCAACAAAGGGAGATATATATGATAAGGTGGAACCTGGGTCTATCAATGCATACACACTTCGGGAGAATAGTGATAATATACCTGTGATCACATTAGGTGACGCCTCTTGATCTTGCCTATTAGTCAAAGCATATATACGATTTGAGGGACCGCTAGAACTAGAAGCTCCACCACGTCCTCTACCACGGCCTGCTGGTGCCTGAATACCCTGCCCCGTAGGGCGTATAGCCACAGAAGAAGATGAACAAGCAACGGACCCTGTAGGCTGTGCCATACCACCTGCACTACCTCTAAGGTGACACTCCCTCATAGTATGACCCTGACGGCCACAAGAAAAACATGCACCTGTAGCCCAACGGCATTCCCCAGGATGGGACTTACCACAACGAGAACACCGAGGCAAAGGTGGCCTCGACTGGCTCAAACCCCTGCCCATCTGTGACCCTGACGCCCTAGAACTCTGACCAGGTTCTGAATATCCCATACGATCGAACCCCCTACCCATGAAACGTGGGGGTGCACTCTGTGCTGGCTGGGAAAAAAATCTAACATGCTGCTGAGACTGCCCGCTTTGTAACTCGTCAGGATAACCTGCTGATCTAGCCCTCTTATGCTGGCCTCTATTATAATCTCTATCTGGCTGACGTCCCCGGTGCCGATCCTCTACCCCCTGTGCATATGCCTGCACCCGAGCAATGTCCATACCTGGCTGAAGAGTCACTGCCATACAACCGTCAATCAGATAACGATCAAATCCCATCACATAACGATGTACCCTGTCTGCCATATTAGCCACAATAGTAGGCACATGCCTAGCCAATGAATCAAACTCGAGGCTATACTCTCGAACGCTCCTGCCATTTTGCTTCAACCGCAAGAATTTATCGACTCTAGCTCGCTTCATCTCTGGAGGCAGGAAGTGGCCCCGGAAAGCCTCCACAAATTCATCCCATACCGCTGGAGGGGCACCCTCACCCCTAGATAACTCCCAAGACTCATACCAATTAATAGCTACATCCCGCAAACGATACGTAGCCAACTCAACAGACTCGGTCTCCGAAGCCTTGATTATCCTCAATGTACGCTACATCTGACGAATAAACTCTTGCGGATCATCCTGTGGCCTTGACCCAAAGAACTCTGAAGGATAAAAACTTAAGAAGTCACGAGCCCTTAAGCTATCAGATCTGTCCGCATGATCAACTCCTAGTCCATGCCTGCGAGCCTGATCTGCCACTAATCTAGTCAGCAATTGAATCGCATCTCTCATGGCCCTATCCTCCGCCCCTGACTGAGGAGCTGGAGGTTCAGATGTTGGGGCCTCGGGGGCTGGTGGTGTCCCCCGAACTGGAGCTGCTGCTGCTCTAAGCTCTTCTGGCGGTGGGGGTGTAGCAGAGCTCTCCGACTGGAGCATAATACCAGGCATAGACTGGGCACGGGCCCTAGTAACTCTCCGGGTCTGACTAGTACCTTCTGCTACCGATTTCCCTTCTGGGCGGCTATCGCTTTCTTTGGAGGGATAGCTGAAAACACACGGATTCGTTAGAGAGGGATTATCCTGTTAATATAGCTCTATCGCACGATCTAGAATAAGAAGAAAGAATTACATCCTAAATGTCCTGTAGCTTCCTGTTTATAGATATGGTGCACAACACACCGATAAATAAGACTCTACTAGACACGGTCTGTAGACACTTCCGAGGAAGAACCTCTCTGATACCACTCTTTGTCACGACCCAACCCGATAGGCCGTGATTAGTGCCCGTTTTGGACACCAACATACAAACCTGCTAAGTATGACAACCTGAAACTAAGACAATATGGAATTTAATCAAATCAAGCCAACCCCAACGTCATATATATATATATAAGAGGACCTGTCTCATAAGGAGTCATAACCATTCAACCATAACAGCATACGCGAGCCGACAAGGCCGCCACTATTCAAAGCATAATGATGTACGCAGCCGACAAGGCTGCCCCTGTACAAGCGGACATCCCAAACAAACCATGTCCAGACCATTATCCAAAACATATATATACAACCCACATAATGTCCACAGACCTCTAAGAGTACATTAGTGAAACTCGACGGGACAGGGCCCTGCCATACCCATAGACGAGCAAAAGACTACACAAAAGTTATGTACCAAAACGACTGGGCTCCGGAACAGTGGAGCTCTCCCAATCAGCAGAGTAGATATCCTAGGCGGGAGGATCACCGAACTGCGCGTCTACACCTGCGGGCATGAAACGCAGCCCCCCGAGGAAAGGGGGGTCAGTACGGACAATGTACTGAGTATGTAAAGCATAAGGTAAAGATGACAGGATACCAATGTGGCAAGTCGAAACAAAATATCGCTACACATATACTTTTTAAGTGAAAATCATGCATATGTTTAACATTTAAGGTGCCCAGCTTCCCTAGTAAGGGGCTCGGCAAAATAATCATCACGTCATCTCCGTCATCATCATCATCATAACCATCCTCATCACCAATCATATATATAATATACATACCCGGCCCTCTAGTGAGGAACTCGGTGACATATGCAAGAAACTCCACACGAACATTACCCGGCCCGGGACTCGGTGAAATGATAAATGACTCTATGCACGAGCAGAATATTATGAGCAACCATATGCAATTAAAATCATTTCTTATAACTCAATAGAACAATCAACGTGAACCAGCAAGGAGTATTACCAAAGATTAATGTTTTATCAAGATTATGAACCTTTAATACGATATGGAAACGTAAAATTTCAATGACTCTAAGAAGAATTACCATAGATATTAGAGATCATCATAGCCTTAGACATAGCCGATATATAGAGGAATAATTGTGGAAGCAAGAATATACATCACCTAGACGCTTTAGAGGTAAGTATCAAATCTGTCCGTTATTCGCTTATTTTTAAAAGTCATGCCAAGCAAAGAAAGAAGGGACATCGTTACATACCGTATAATTGAGCCGCACGTCCAATATTTACTGCTCAAGCTATTAATCTATAACAAGCAACAATCGTGCCGCAATTAGATAAACATCGTGCTTTACTTTCTTGTAAGCTAGCTAATAATCTAACGAAAATTCGGCAGCACCTCCCCTATTTTCCTTACTTCGTCCCAATCCGACAACAATCCAAATTATCCAGAGCAATACAAATAACACATATAACCCAAAGAATCATATAAACAACCCAAGCACCAACATGACACCACTAATAATCCGATTATGGTTTCCATTCATATTTAGCACATTCAATAACTAAAACAAACTTCCTAAGCTACTGGTCACGCCCCCTTCTTAAAGTTAATGGATAATTAACAAGGGTATTCTAAAGAATTAACACACCAAACAAGGAGATTACTAACCAAATTATTTGCAGCTGCTGGCCAAGAGTTGCAGGGTTGGTTTCTCCATTTCCATGGCTGCCTAAGACAAGTGGTGAAGAAGAAGATGATATGCAGCAATGCATTTCACCACTTTATATAGCATGGAGTGGATTTCTCCACCTCATTTAATAGTATGAAGTGGAGGCAGCCCCCCTCTACACCTGTCCACTAAGGCCAGCCCACAATCTGATCCCTTTTTAATTTTTGCCTTGAGTGGTGGGGCCCATTGGATTAAATCAATCCAAATTAGCCACTAATTAATCCCTCACTTAAATTTAATGGCACTTACATTAACCAACTCATACTTAATATCACATTTGTAAATAACATTCTTGCTAATATTTCTTTACGTCTTCTAGATCACGATGCGCACTACGTATAAAAAAAATACGAGGCATAACACATACATCCTAGATTAATCCTTTCACAATAGACTAGTTGGTCTACTTCGTGAGTTAGCTTCCTATATTGATGGCAAGGTGTAGGATTGTCCTTGGCAACATTAGGCTAAGTGTGATATCATCAATATAGCTTATAAGTTATGGTTGTTTGTTATAGAAACTCCTACAGTAGTATTTGCATGGTTCTTCAATGGGTTGTGATTAGTATGAATGGAAGTTTCGGACTTCATTCATGCATTGCACAAGAAGACTTTGAGTGGAAGCATGATATTTTTTTATGATATTATGATTATTAGTTGACATCATTTTTTAATGATTTTTCATTATCTTTATATTGAACTTTTTAGATGTGTTTTGTAATGAAATGAGTTCAGTTAAGTATTCAAGGTTTTTTGAAGAGCGAAGGTAACAGTTTCATTCATTATCAGCTTCAGCGCTATGTTATTTTACCATTCCAACTAGTATACTCATAAATTCAATGTAGTGATGTCACTTGGTTATATCATATAATGATGCAGACACAACTAACTAAGATCAACATTCAACGTACCATTCATCTAGTGAGCAGTTTCATGTGCATTTGTAATCCTCTCAACTTTCTAGAGAATCAATTTTGATTTCTTTAAGTATCAACTATAGTTTATTTGGATGTTGTGGGGTTTTTACCAAAATCAATCTCAGTTTTAGTGGCTTCATAAACAGTCAGATGTTAGTCATTTGAGTCTTTTCATTATCATTTATTATGTACTGAGACTTGATTTTCCATTTTGGTAAAGTAGAATGTTTTATCTTTAAATCTTTCTAACTTATCCTTTATAATGTTGAATAAGTGCATTCGAATTGTATTATTAAAGATTTAAGTATCCTTTGAGTAATAAGTTAGGCTAAGGGTTAGCTTAGGAACAACAATGGTCTTCGAATATCGGTCACACCTAAGGTGTAGGATCGGGGCATGACATGGCAAACTATGTACAAGAGTACTAGCTTTAAGGGTCCTAGGATATTTGAAAAGCCGCGCTAAGTAGAGTCCTTTTCATATCTGTGAAAATCACCATATTTAATAAGAGAGAGGCTACGAAGTGTTTAGGAAAAAAACTTCTCTTACTTGATTTTCGTATGGTGTGAAAGGTATGATCTAATTCCTCATTTTTAACTCAACGTTATGTGTTTTTACCTCATGTCTGCTTGTACAACTTGCAGAAAAATATGAATACCTGCAAAGTTAAGCAACTACTCTAGTCGCAGATTAGGATGTTTTGCATGAAAATATTTGTAGTGCCGTTCTACTTTTGGCGTGTAACAAACTAGAACAACCGGAAGGTTCCACTTCTTGCATATAGTAGTGGTGGATATGTGGTATTATGGATTCGTAATTTTTATACGATGATCTGCCTATGTTTTTAGGATCACATATTGGTGAGGATCCCTAAAACCTCTTAAATGAGGCCAAGAAGAAATTTCGGATGATGCAGTTTCCATGGAGCGATAGGGTGGACTTGGCATCTTAAAAGCTTAAGATGTAGCTAAAATTTAGCTTACTTAGTGGAAGGAAAAAATGGGTACAAACGTCGTTCTTATTACTTTGGAGTGTTTTTATGAAGCATTTCTATACGAATTCTCTCAAAGAGAGTTGAGAGAGGAAAAAGATCTTGAATTCATGAATTTGAGGCAGGCTAAAAAAATAAGACAATACATTATTACAGACTCAGGTCACAAAACATTGTACATATGCTCTTCATACCGTTTCTGATTCCAAGGGTCAAATAAACAAGTTTCTATATGAGGTATAAGACTTTGTGAAAATAGCATGTAGGAATCCTATGTTGCTGAAAAAAACTGAACATCTATAGGCTCATGATTCATGCTTAGGAGGTTGAGAGAGATAATCTGACGAAAATTCCAAGGATAATAAGCAGTCTAGAACAGGAAACAATTAGTATTCTCAACAAAAATCATATAATGCAAATCACTCACAGTTCCAGCCAAAGACTTAAGTTCAAACACCATAATCAACTAGAATTAAATCTTCCATATTTTTGACATATGAGAAAGTTAGGTCATCAAGATATACGTCTTAGAGAAGTATTTCATGAACCATGACCTACCCAACTTGTCTAAACTATGTTCAAAATCATCCAGACAAAGTGTGGTAACTAACAAGCAATACTATTCAAAATTATAAGAAGGACGTGCATTGAATGGATATCGCCACCAATCATTGTAAGATTCTTAATTACCAAATTTTTGCAGGTACTGAGCATCAATAGGTTGTGGAGCAAACTTGAAGAGAGGAGGCCGAAGATGAACATGAAGACGACTTGGATGACGTTCAATAATAGAAAAACATACAGGAGCAAAAGAAAAAGGGGTTGACAGAACTATGCCTCTACAAAAAATAGAAACACCAACTCCTCCTTTTCATAAAAGCCTTAAAAAGAATGTTTAAGATGGGAAATTTGCTAAGTTCATCACCATGCCGAGAGCTATCAGTGTACATACCATTGGTGGAAGTCGTAGAGCAGATGCCATGATATGATATGTTCATGAAGGACATGGTCACGAAGAAAGAAGTTGTAAGTACTGATTTACTAACAATGTCGGTCACTACATTGCTATTTCTAGTAGGTATCTTGTAAAGAAGAAGTAGGATCTCGACGCATTCACCATACCATGAACCATCAGATAAATTGAATGATTAAAAGCCTTATGTGACGTGGGGTAGTATAAACTTTATGCTGCTATCTATCTAAAAGAAAATAGGGTTAGAAGTTCCAAAAACTACAACAATGAGGTTGATGATGGTCGATAGGTCAGTGAGACAACCTGTGGGCATCTTATATGATGTGCTTGTAATGGTTGACACCTTCATCTTTTCATCAAACTTCGTGAACATGGAATGTGAAGTGCATTTTGAGGTTATCATAATTATGGGGAGAACATTCTAGCCACTAGAAAAGCATTGGTAATTGTAGAGAGTGGAGAACTGAAATTCAGGTTAAACAAGGAATAAGTAAAGTTTAAAATCTGTAGGTCAATGAATTTTCTGCATTACATCAATGTGGTGTCTGCGATAGAGGCTTTCGATAAAAAATAGACGGGATGAACCATTGAGGAGAGGCACGAAGTTTAAACCTGAGTAGCCTTGTTGATAAATTTTAAAGTTTATTTCCGAACAGACTACATGCACATCGTAAATGCTTCACAGGGTATGGGAGCACACTATTATGATCCAAATAAACTTGACCAACATATGAAAAGCAGGCCAAATCTTTCAGTTGAACCATTCATTGAGGAACAACATGTGCTGGCACCTTAAGTATGTACATTTGGGAACTAACACCAGTGGAAGAGGTGGTAAAAAAAGCGATCATCAAGTTGTTAGAAGTTGGAATTGTGTACCCTCTTTCTGACTATCATTGAGTCTACCTTGTGCAATCTGTGCCCAAAAAAGGTGGTATGAAAATGCTTGCAAATGCGAAGAATGAGTTGGCCCCACAAAGACTAGTCACTAGATTACGAGTGTGCATAGACTACATAAAGATGAACAAATGTACCTAGAAGCATCACTTCCCAATGCAATTCATGGACATGATGCTTTAAAATTAGGCTGGAAAATGGTGGTACTATTTCTAAGTTTTATGCTCTTGCTACAATGAGATATCATTTATTCTTTATGATAAGGAAACAGCCACTTTTACATGTCGTTATGAAACTTTTTTTTAATACCCTTAGAGGGGTAGGGCCTTAGCAACACCCCCAGGACATAACATTTATAAAAAGAAAATATACAAGGAGGGGGGCATAAACCAAACCTCCAGAAATATGATGGTTTGGAGCCGATTTCCCAAAAGAGGGTTAGACTCCTCCCCTTAAACAAAAGATGTTGCAAATATACTAAGTACCTATTAGAGAGGACTCCTCTCTTTACATAGTATCTAAGAAACATAAACAAGGGAGACTCTCCCTTTACATTTGCAAAACAATAAAAACCTAACCTATTCAAAGAAGCTATAATTCCTTGACCTATAGCTAAGTTGAAAAGATGTAATTAAGGGGGCTCTTTGATCTTCTTCGGTTTCTTCCTCCAAAAATTTGGTATTTCCATTAAGTCCAGCTAGTAGTATGCCTTGGCTTCTTTAGCTAGTTGTTGATGTCTGAAGAACACTTGAGGTGTAGTTGTCTGATGATTGTGTTTGGATAAAGCATCAGCAACCCAGTGTGCTTCCCTATAAACATGTGTGCATTTGAATCTTTGGGTTTGGCTGATCAAGTTCTGTATCCTGCCTAAGGGAAACAAGAAATTACATTGAGGGCTTGCTTGTTGATTAATCCATTTGACCACCAGTTAGAGTCCATCTCCAATACAATGCTTCTGTATCCCAACTCTAGTGCCCAAGTCAGACAAAAAATGGCTGCTTCAATCTCAGCTTTGTTATTTGTTCCTTCTCCCAGGTTTGCTGCAATGGCCATCAGCATTTGTCCTGGCTTATCTCTCAAAATGCCTCCAGTTCCCAGCCTTCCCAGATTTTCAAGTGCACTGCCATCAGTGTTGATTTTAATCCATTCATCTATGGGCTTGTTTCAAGTTACCATACTACTTTGGTTTCTTGGATGCAAGTTTCACATTTCTGCATCAAGTCTGTCCATTTTTATGGCCAGCTAATGTGTGGAAAGGTTATGCTAAGCATCTTATAATTATCTTTATAAATTGCATACCTCACCCTACTAAAATTAGTGATTTTTCCCCCATATTTGACTGCACATCTGTTCTTCCACCGGTTCCAACATATGAAGATGGGAGTTGCCTGAAGCATTAGCTTGTGTGTTTGATTCTTTGCCCTTTCTGTCCACCAAACTTGAAGTTGTTGCTGTAGTGAATGGCCATTTTGATCAACTCCTGCTGTACCTGCAAAGCTCCTTCATACTTTGACAGCAAATTGACCTGAAATGAAGATGTGATTGATGTTGTCCAAACCTGCATTACCAGCACAACAAAGTCGTTATGACACATTTGCATTTAAATGCATGCCTTTGTTACTATGTACTGCACCCGTAACTTTCCATAGGTGTATGATGTATATCTTGTCTCACAAGTTTGAGGACACTAAAGAGGTATTCATGGATTACTTTTTGGTGGTACATGATAGTTTTGATAACTGTTTGCTCAATCTTTGAATGGATTTTCAATGATTCGTGGAGGCTAATAAAAGTTGAATTGGGGGAAGCTCCACTACCACGGTTCAAAAAGGTGTAGTTCTTGGTCATAAGGTGTCACGAAATGGTTAGAGGTTGACAAGATAAAATTATGGTGATTGAAAAGATGCCTCAATCTATCTGTGTGAAGGGTGTTCGCAGCTTTTTAAGAGATGCTGAGTTTTATAAGTGATTCTATCAAAGACTTCACGAAAATCACAGAGTACTTGTGCAAGATTATTGGGAAGAAGGTGAAATTTTCTTTTAATGAGGTATGTCTATGAGCCACTGAATGCCTGAAAAAGAAGCTCATTTTTGCCATAGTGATCATTGGCCCAGATTGGGCTGAACCATATGAGGTATTGTGTGATGCTATTGGTGCTACCTCAAGCGTTGTGGTGGGACGAAGAATAACAAGATGTTATATCCAACATACTAAGCTAGTAAGTTACTTAATGGAGCACAAAAAATTTACGGTCTCACAACTGAAACTACTGGAGGTTGTGTATGCTTACGAGAAATTTAGAGCCTACTTGATGAGTACTAGAGTTATAGTCTGCACGGATCATGCATCTCTGAGACATGCAAAAAAAGATGTAAAGAAAACATTCATGCTTCAGGTTTTTGATTTTGAGGTTAAGGAATAACTCAATCTAGGTTGGAGGCCAAAAAGAAAGAGGAACTTCAGTTAGAATCAAATGAAATATTCTCGAGCAGATATTAGCTGCAACTCTTGATCTTATTTCTTAGTTTGCATATTTTGGTAACTTCTTAGTTACTGATTTTATGTCATAGGGGCTCACATTTCAGCAAAGGAAGTGGTTCCTCCATGATGTGGGTATTTTTTTGGGATGAAGATGATTTGAGAGGGTATGGGCTGATTATATCATCAGGCGATGTATTTATGAAGATGAGATGTTGCACATTATAGAGGCTTGGTATTCCTCTAAAGTTGATGGCCATCATAGATGCACTCCGACAGCACACAAGGTCCTACAAAGTGAGTACTGCTGGCTGACTGTTCATTAGGATGCAATGGATATACTAAGAAGATATGATGTGTGCTAGAGGCAAGGAGACATCTCTCAACGCCACAAGCTACCCATGACACCTATTCTAGAGGTTGAGTTATTTTCTATGTGAGAGTTCATTTCATGACAATCTTCGAGCGACAATAGGTAAAAGTATGTATACATTACGGTGTACTATTAGTCCAAATGGGTTGAGGCAGTTGTTTTGCTTGAGAATTATGGAAAAAGTGTTGCTTGCTTTTGATATATTGCGAGTTCACAGTATTTATAATGCAATTATCTTGAGAGTTGGTGGGGGCCTCAATCAATTTTTGCATTGACTTTTATGTTCTTTCCTTGTTTTACAAGAAATAATTTCAGTCGCGGAGAATTGAAGACACACAGGATAAAAGTGCATAATAAGAGACCTATAGACGGTAGGTAGAGTTACCCCCCGTAGATGATGATCATACAACTGCAGGCCAGACATTGCTGAAGATCACAAAATCTTGACAAAGTATAGAACTATAATAGTGATCTATGGACAGTAGAGTGTTCTACAGACTATACTATAACTCTGTTGAAGTTATAAGAGAAGGGTTCCAATGTCTGATGCTGAAAAGTGTAAGTGTGGAGTAACGGAAGGGAGTTATGGACCGTCGTTTGACTAATGGTCCTACAGTTGAACTGTAGATTCTAACAATGATTTTCAAGAGTGAAATTTTGACTATGTCCTAAGACACGGAAGGGATCTACAGAGCGTAGGTCAATCTGCTATATCAAAGATGCATTTGCAACAATTATTACCTTATTTTTCTTTCTTTTTAATTTAGGACTTGTTTTTCTATATATAAGTTATGTAAACTTCATTTTCGAGGAGTAGCCATTATTGTTCTTGTTTAATTAGTGCTTATGGACATTAACTTGAAAACTTTTGGCAACTGTCGATTTCTAAAGTACGTTTTTAGGATTTTTGTTTTGCAATCCAAGTTTAGATTATGTGATTATTCTTAATCTAATGCATGTTCATGATTCTTTCATCTAAAACTATGAATTGTGTTCTTGCAAATATGGGTAAGTTAATCCACAACTAGGATTTTAGGAACCATGAGGGATTAACAAAGAATGCATAGTAAGTAAGCAATCCATGAATTATGTTGCGACAATCAATGATAATTCTTTTGTTTCGAAGTCTTTTTAAAGGTTTCAAACATTAAAACTCTCCTTATTGCTACTTTCCGAACAAAGGATATAGTTACTAAGAAAGAATTATCAACATAAATTTAGTGTGATACTGTATAGAAGGCGAATGTCGATAGGTGTGATGGTGTAAACTAAGCCAGAAATCGATGTGATGTCTAATATGATTTAAAGGTAATGGCTAGTAAATTTTAAAATCACAACCATACCAAGGTGCAGGGTGAAATTCCTTAGATGTTGGACCAAGGATTTATGATATTTAACTTACAACTTTGTATTTAATACACTAGGAAAGGGTCGCTAATACTAGGATTACCGCGTTATGAGATTATGGGAAACACTTATGCCCTAGTTTGTTTCTCATCTTTATAAGAACTAATGTTTGAATATTGATCACTAATTAGTTACATTACATTTAAAATTCATTTCACAAATCCCCCATTTTATAACTTGTTTTCAGAAATACATTGGCTAAATGAATATAATTGTTAGTTAAGATTAAGTCTAAATCACTTTTCTACAAGGATCAACACCAAATTATAAGTTTGGTTATTTAGTTTATAACGATTGGGTATGCTTCTTTAGGGAGGTGCAATTTTAGCTTACCAAATTTCTAGGCCTCTTCCAGGCAAAAAGCTTTTACATTATGCTTAACGACATTATTTAACTTTAGTCAATTATTTCCATATTTTACTTTTTCTGTTATTTTTGTCTCTCTCATATTTTAAATCTAGTGTATACAAAGTAAATAAAGTCAAAGAGAAAAAAATATTCCATATGATGTGGAGTTCAACCGAACATTGCATATAATGAATAATCAGGGATGGCAAGTTTAACCAATCGGAGGAGAATTAGGTAATGGTGTTGGGATGCGACCTATGAGGATGGTTGATGAAAATAACCAAGTTCTAGCTGAAAATCATCTGGGAGATGCATTGAGGGTACAAGATCCACAACCCAAAAAAACTCTAGGGTCAACTTCAAGATTATAATTCAGATAGTCCACTTCTCCAACCCCCTGTACCAGTAGGCCACACCTAGCTAGTTACTAGTAGCTTGATGCAATTGCTAACAATGAGATGCTTATTTGCAGGGTTTCCGTTTGATGAACCTCATGCGCACATATAAAATCTCATAGTGGTTTGCAAAAGTTGTATAGGTCGACCAGACTAGGATATGTATGTTATCAGGGGATTATTCCCTTTATTGTTTATCGGCGATGCAGCACTTTAGTTTGATGGACTCCCGTACAGCTGAATGTACATATGGGAGATATTGAAGGAAGCTTTCTTAGAAAAATTCTTTCTACTGTTCAAAAAGCTGAACAAGAAGAATTAGCTCAACAACTTTGTGGCACTACTTGGAGAGTTTATGAGTATTTCTTCGGATCGATTCATCAATTTCATTAGAAGTGTTCCAAATCACCACATTGATGATGAGTCACACAATGAACATTTGTATTAACGGCATGATTGTAATTTAAAGGTAATGCTTGACACTATTGTGGGGTTCATATAGCTAATGCACCTTTGAGTATATTGAGGAGAATCTGCAGAAGATCTTCAGAAACAACTATAACACCCCATAGCCAAAACATACCAAAATTAATTTTTCTTAAAAATCAGCAGGTGCTACCAACGGTGCCATCGACCGAACGTAGACTGAACGGCGGTCCGTCCTGCACAACCGTCTATGGGATCTGAAACTCCAAAAAAATTCGGCCTTGAAAAATTGGTTAAGTCTTGGACAACGGACGGATTCATGGTTCGTAGTCAAAACGACGGTCCGTAGTCCGTGACCTTTAATCAAGACTACCTTCAACCACTCTCTGACAAGAGCTATAGATGACCAACATGGTTCGTAGGTGGACCTACGGTCCGTAGGTGGAAGATTTGCAGCTAGTTAAGGGGAAATGAAATAGGGTAAACTTTAAATGATTTTAACTCTTAGCACAAAATGATTAGATCTTCAATGACCTTCCAAAAGATAGATAATTGAATTATCTTTCAATAGCCACCGACATTACTAAAATCAGACCTCCGAGCAATAATTTATTCCCAATTTTGTAAAGGTCTATCGAAAAGTCCCTCACGATGGACCCAACGACAGGGCGTCGCACGTACGACGGACCATCAGTCCTGGCCGTCGTGAGGCCCGAAATCAACCTTCCCAGAGGTATTTTTGACCTTTCCCACACCGTTTAAACTCTAAGTTATGTAGTTTTTACCCTAAATCATCAGATTTTTGTCAGTTTAAGCCTAGAAAAATAATTAAAACATATCCAAGTCAACTCATTAAATTAAAACTTATAAAAATAGAAGCAAGAGAGGAGAAAAAAAGCTCAAGAACCCTAGTCCGAGAACGCCACAACATACAGTAGTTCCAACCCTTAAACGTAAGTATTTTTTCGTGGATTTCATCACCAGGTACGTGGGATTTCATTAGTTGGTTCCTTTAGCCCATTAGGTCCTTAGTTTAAGTTGGTTCTTCAGTCTCTTATCATGATTAATTATTGGGTTTCTAAAACTTTGATATAACTTCATGAATTTATTAAATATATGTTCCAAATCAGATTATCGCATGAATTTCAGAACCCTAGCTTTGTATTTCTTTAGTTCATAAATAACACATGCTAGGTCATATATTTTAGACACATCAGAAATACATGCCTAGTTGTAATTGCATAATTACAAGATTAATTGTTGCATTCTAAGTTGGCACGTTTAGTTTCAAGCTATCTTGTATTTATAGAAATTCAGATATAATAAGTTAATTTTTAGAATTCATTGGGAGTAGCATAATACCGAGTTGGACTAGGGTTTAGCGTACCCAATAGTCCCAGAACTACTAGCCTAATAGGTTGTCAGTCCCCTCTGTGGGCAATCAGTTTAGTGATCACGCCAACATTCCTTTATACCTCTGGCATGGTATATTGTGTCCTGCCGATAGGGCGTATACATCGGACTCCGCATTTAGCTCATGTGGTTTTATTATCGGTTATTAGTATCTCCTGCAGTTCAGTCGGACTCTCTGCATTGATAATTTATCGGTATACTCAGTATTGAGTTTCACTATGTTATAAATTGCTCATTGCATCCTGTTAGCTCAGAAATCAGCACATAACGTCAAGATTATATACTTGTTTTTGTTCGTGTTCAGTTATGTTTTATTTCACCAATACTGTATCCTACATGCTTAGTAACTTTCAAGTACTGACGCATACATGAGCTACATCATATCGTGATGTAGGTTCATGTTCTCATCATCCAGATCACGAAAACATCAATTTCCTGATCTCTAGTTCAGCAGATTTAGTGGTGAGTCCTCATTCTTCGAGGACAACAGTCATGAGTTTCATTTTAGTCTAGTTTAGAGGATATTTTAAGACATAGTTAGATTCAGGTTAGTATTGAGTTAATATTTCTTTTGTATTAAACTCATTGTTTTCAAATATCTTAGTTATAGAATATGGGTATTCCCCATAATTTCATTTTAAGTATGATTTAGCTTCCGCAACACTTTATTATCTTTAGTATGCTCATGATCATACCAGCAGGGTTAGCTTGGGATCACTTGTGGTCCTAGGTTCCGTGTCCGTCTCTTAGGGGTAGCGCAGGGCATGACAAAACCTTGTATCAGAGCACTAGGTTCAAGTAGTCCTAAGATGTCTTAAAAAGACGCACTACGTAGATTCTTTTTCTAGGGTGTGAAATACACCACATCTAATCTTAGGGAGGATATAAAGTGTTTTATGAAAAACATCACTTTCTTGTTACTCTTATCGTGTTTAAGGTATGATCTTAATCCAATCAATCTTGTCATTCTACATTTCAGATCATGCCTTCTCATAGAGCTTAAGCATGGAATTCTAATGCACGCAATGCTAACGCAGTTCCTCTAATACCAGATATGGAAGTTCAAATGCAGAGTTTCATAAAGGCAATTCAGCTTTTGTCTCTGATTATGAACAACAAGAACAATCAGTAGGTTTGAGTTCCTACTAATAGAAATCATCAATTAGTGGCAACTAGAGTTTGTTATTTTGTTAGGATTAATCCGCCTAAGTTTTCAGGATCACAACTTGGTAAGGACCCACATAAGTTCATTGACGAGGTCGAGAAAATATTTGGTGTGATGTCAATAACTGGTAGTTATAGGTGAGATTGGCATCCTACCAACTCAAGGATGTGACTCACATATGGTTCACTCATACAATAGTTATGAATTTGTCTTTTGTAACTCATTATAGAAGTCCAATGTAGTGTTATTCCATCAACTCTCTTAGAGCCTTTCTCAGTCTCTACTCTAGTTGGTGACCCATTTATAGCTAGAAGGGTATACAAAAATAGCCCTGTCATAGTCTCTCAGAAAGTCATCTTAGTAGATCTAGTAGAGTTAGAAATGGTAGACTTCAATGTCATTCTAGGCATGGATTGGTTACACTCATGTTATGTCTTAGTCGATTGTAGAACTAGGATTGTTCGTTTTCAGTTTTCAGACGAACCAATATTAGAATTGAAGGGTAGTAGCCTAGAGACTATGGGGCGATTTATTTCTTACCTTAAGGCCAAAAATATAATATGTAAGGGTTATCTCTATCATCTAGTTCGGGCTATGGATTCTAGACTTGAAACCCCATCTCTTGAGTTAGTTCCAGTAGTCTGTGAATTTCCAGAAGTATTTCCAAATGATCTTCCAAAAATTTCTCCCGAAAGGGAAATCAACTTTGGAATTGATCTCCTTCCATATACCCAGCCTATTTATATTCCTTCTTATAGAATGGCTCCAGCAAAGATTAAGGAATTGAAAGAGTAGTTGAAAGATCTTCTAGATAAGGGTTTCATCACACCTAGTATTTCACCAAACGGTGCACCAATCTTGTTCGCAAAGAAAAAAGATGGTTATCTCAGAATGTGCATTGACTATAGACAATTGAACAAGGACACAATCATGAATAAATATCCCATCCCTAGGATTGATAACTTGTTTTACCAACTTAATGGTGCTAGTCATTTCTCAAAGATAGACCTCAGATCGGGTTATCATCATCTCAGAGTTAGAGACAATGTCATTCCAAAAAAATAGTCTTCAAAACTCGGTATGGTCATTATGAATTTGTAGTTATGTCATTTGGACTAACCAATGCTCCTGCATATTTCATGTATTTGATGAACAAAGTGTTCAAACAGCACTTAGACTTGTTCGTTATCGTCCTCATTGATAATATCCTCATTTACTGTAGGAGTGAGGAAGAACATGCAAGTCATTTGAGAGTGGTTTTGTAGACTCTAAAAGATCACCAGTTATTTGCTAAGTTTAGAAAATGTGAGTTTTGGTTGCAATATGTTGCTTTCCTTGGTCAAATTGTATCTAGCGAAGGGATCTGCGTAGATTCACAAAAAATAGAAGTAGTGAAACAATGACCCAGAACATCCTATGCTACAGATATCAGAATTTTCTTAGGTCTAGCAGGTTATTACAGAAGGTTCGTGGAAGGATTTTCATCCATAGCCTCACTATTGACTAGGTTGACTCAGAGGATTGTCAAGTTCGAACGGTAAGATGATTGTGAGAAAAGCTTCGCAAAATTGAAAACTATATTGACTATAGCTCCTGTCTTGACTCTACCAGAGGGTTCACATGGTTATGTGATCTATTGTGATGCATCTTGAGTTGGCCTTGGTTGTGTGCTGATGCAAAGAGATAAGGTTATATCTTATGTCTCTAGAAATCTTACTCATGACATCGAGCTTGCAGCATTGGTCTTTGAACTCAATATATGCAGACACTACTTGTATGGTGTTCATGTAGATGTGTTCATCGATCATAAGAGCCTTAAGTATGTGTTCACCATGAAAGAGTTGAATCTTCGCAAAGGGAAATAGCTTGAGTTCCTTAAAGATTATGATATGAGTGTGTATTATCATCCTGGAAAGGCAAATGTAGTGGCTGATGCTCTTAGTAGATTATCTATGGGTAGTGTAGCCCATGTCGACGAAAAAAATGATTTAGTGAAGGATGTTCACAGGCTTGCTCGCTTGGGAGTTTTCCTTATGAGCATATCATACAGCGGTGTAATAGTTCAGCATGGGGCAGAATCGTCTTCGGTAGTGGAGGTTAAGGAAAAGCAAGAGAGTGATCCGATCTTGCTTGAACTAAAAGGTTTAGTCAACAATTAGAAAGTGGAGGTTTTCTCCCAAGTGGAGATGTTATACGTCGCTACCAAGGTAGATCGTGTGTTTCTGATGTGGGAGAGTTGAGGCAGCATATTCTTGCAGACACTCATAACTCCAGGTATTCTATTAATCCAAGTGTCACTAAGATTTACCATGATCTGCGGGAAGTCTATTTGTGGAATGGCATGAAGAGGGATATAACGAACATTGTGAGCAAGTGCCCCAATTGCCAGCAAGTCAAGGTAGAACATCAGAAACCAAGAGGTATGACTCAAGAGATCGATATTCCTACTTGGAAGTGGGATGTGATAAATATGGATTTGATCACAGGGTTACCTCGTACTCACAGATAGCATGACTCAATTTGGGTGATAGTTGATAGGATGACTAAGTCTTTTTGGTTTTTGGCGGTCAAGACTACATATTCAGTAGAGGACTATGCCAATCTTTACCTTACTGAAAGTGTGAGGTTTCATGGGGTTTATTTGTCTTTCATCTCAGATAGAGGTCCTCAGTTTACCCCTCATTTATAGAAGTCATTTCGAAAAGGTCTTGGTACTCAAGTTAACCGTAGTACAACATTTCACCCACAGACGAATGGGCAGGCAAAGCGTACTATTCAGACCTTAGAAGATACGTTGATGGCTTGTGTAATCGATTTAAAAGGTAGTTGGGATGATTACCTTCCTCTTATTGAGTTTGCCTACAATAATAACTACCATTCCAGCATTCAGATTGCCCCTTAGATGTAGATCTCTTGTTAGTTGGTTTGAAATAGGTGAAGCAGCTTTGATAGGGCCAGATTCAGTTCTTTATGATATGGAGAAAGTGCAACTCCTTAGATATAGACTTAAGACAGCCCAAAGTAGATATAAATCTTATGCAGATGTAAGGAGAAGGGAACTAGAGTTCCAAGTTGATGATTGGATTTTTCTTAAAGTGTCACCTATGACAGGGGTTATGAGATTTGGAAAGAAAGGGAAGTTCAGTCCTAGATATGTAGGCCCTTACAAGATCTTGAAAAGGATTGGAAAGGTGGCATATGAATTAGAGTTGCCAGCAAAATTAGAAGCAGTGCATTCGATCTTCGACATCTCACTCTTGAAGAAGTGAGTGGGTGACCCAGCCTCTATAGTGCCATTAGAGAGTGTGGCGGTGAAAGATAGTCTTTCTAATGAGGATGTACCAGTTGAGATTCTTGAACGTCAGGTATGAAAGTTGAGAAACAAAGAAATCGCTTCAGTCAAGGTTTTGTGGAGGAGTCAGTCCATAGAGGGAGCTACTTGGAAAGCAGAACCAGCCATGAAAGCCAAGTATCCTTACATTTTTCCTTCCGATTCCACTCTATGTTGAGGTAATAGTTCCTCTTCAGTTTTACAGTCATTCATGCGTAAATTCAATTTAAGAATCATGTTCTCTTAGTTTGTACTTTCATTTTTAGCGTAATTGCATGTACTCAGAAATCAATTCAGTCAAAACTCCGTTCTCAGTGTTTAGAAGTGGGGTTTTCATCTCTCTCCCTCTATTTCAACTAGTTTAGTCTTCATTCAAGGACGAATGTTCCTATGGGGGAGATAATATAACACCCCGTAGCCAAAACAGACCAAAAAATAATTTTTCAGAAAAATTTGCAGGTGCTACCAATGGTGTCATAGACAGACCGTAGCGTGAACCACGGTTCGTCCTGCACAACCGTCGATGGGATCAGAAACTTCCGAAAATTTCAGCCTACAAAAATTGGTTAAGTCTTGGACGACCGACAGACTTACGATTCGTAGTCTGTGATCATCTATCAAGACTCCCTTCAAACACTCTCTGACAAGAGCTATAGATGACCAACATGGTTCGTAGGTGGACTTACGGTCCGTAGGTTGAAAATTTGCAGCCAGTTAAGGAGAAATGCAGTTGGGTCAACATAAAATGAACATAACTCTTATCACATGATGAATTAGGTATCCCAGGACATAATCACAGATATATAATTTAATTAGCTTTCCATATCCACCGACCTTGCTAAAATCAGACCATCGAGTAAATAGTTAAGCCCATTTTATTAAAGACCTGATGAACAGGCCCTCATGACGGACCCAACGACGGGGCGTCGGGCGCACGACGGACCGTCAGTCCTGGCCATTGTGAAACACGACAGCAACTTTCCCAGAGGCGTTTTTGACCTTTCCCACTCCATTTAAGCCCTATGTTACGTCGTTTTGACCCTAAATCATCAGATTTTACTCATTTAAAGCCTAGAAATATAATTAAAACATATCCAATTCAAATCATTAAAGAAAAACTTAGAAAATTAGAAGCAAGAGAGGAGAAAAGAAGCTCAACAACCCTACTACAAGAATGCCACAAGCTCCAGTAGTTCAAGCCCTGAAACTTAAGTATTTTTCCATGGATTTCATCACAATGTATGTGGGATTCACTAGTGGGTTCCTTTCACCCATTGGGTCCATAGTTTCAATCATTTCTTGATTCTCTTATAATGATTAAACCTAGGGTTTATAGAAATTTTATATAACTTCTTCAATTTATTAAATATATGTTCCAAATTAGATTATCATGTTATTACTCAGATTATCGTATGAATTTCAGAACCCTAGCTTTGTATTTCTTTAGTTCTTGAATTACACATGCTAGGTCATATATTTTAAACACTTCAGATATACATGCCTCAGTTATAAATGCATAATTATCAGATTAATTGTTGCATTCTCAGTTTGCATGTTCAGTTTCAATCTATCAAGTATTTACATAAATTCAGATATAATCAGTTAATTTTAAGAAATCATTGGGAGTAGCATATTACCGAGCTGGATTAGGGTTTAGTGTACCCAGTAGTCTCAAAACTACTATCCTAGTACGTTATAAGTCCCCTCTTTGAGCAATCAGTTCAGTGATCACGCCAGCATGACTTTATACCTCTGGCAGGGTATATTGGGTCCTCTCGATGGGGTGTATACATCGGTCTCCACATTTAGCTCATGTGGTTTTATTATCGGTTATTAGTAGCTCTCACAAATCAGTTAGACTCTCTGCATTGACCATTTATCAATATATTCAGTATTCAGTTTCAGCATCATATAAATTTGTCATTCATCAAATTAGCTAGGAAATCAGCACAACACGTTCATATCATTATAGTTGTTTTTGTGCTTGTTCAGTTATGTTTTATTTCAGCTTTACTCTATCCTACATGCTCAGTACCTTTCAAGTACTGACGCATACGTACACTACATCTTCTCGTCATGTAGGTTCAGTTTCTCAGCATCCAGATCAGGCATAGATCGATTTCCTGATCTCCTGTTTAGTAGATTCAGTACTGAGTCCTCATTCTCCGAGGAAAACAGTCATGAGTATCATTTTAGTCTTTAGCCATTTAGTTTCAGTTTTTGCTAAATTTAGCAGGGGTTTTCCCAGTATTTCTATTCTAGTGTAGAGGCTATTTTCAGACGAAGTTAGATTTAGCTTATTGTTGAGTTAATATTTATTTTGTATTAAACTCATTGTTTTTAAATATTTCATTTATAGAATATGTGTATTTCCATCTTTTCATTTTAAGTATGATTTAGCTTCCGCACTAGTTTATTATCTTTAGTATGCTCATGATCATGCCAGCAGGGTTAGGTTGGGATCACTTGTGGTCCTAGGTTCCGTGTCCGCGTCTCAGGGTTAGCTCTGGGAATGACAACTACGAACCTTGGAGCAATAGAATGTTTGATATTGGGAGAAAAACATTTAGTCCAAGCCACAAGTAACCAATCTGCAGTTGATATTCGTGAAGAGATGGTACAGAGTAATTGGGGTTAGGGTTGAAGCATGTGAGAGGAGGTGCTAAGAAGGTAAATGTTCTGAACTATTTCACTAGACCTCTTCCACCGTCTAAGGAGTATTTCTACGAGGAGGATGCTTAACTTGTGAATGATCATATGGGGGGGTTCTCGACCGAACTCCCAAGGTTTTAACATGGATAATTTGACAAAAGGTCAAGGAAATAAAGGTCGGAATGGCAACTACAACCTATAGGGTCAATATGTTTTAGATAAGAGCTACACTCACAATAACAACTACAAATAAAACAATTATGGAAATAGAAACGATCGGGTTAGACCTTACGTTCCTCCTAAAAATGGAGAATTTGGAACTAGACACGCTAGAGGTAATATGTAATGTGTTACGGAATAGATATAGAAGATGATGAGAAGGTTTGATGCGATAAATAAAATTTTTGAGGAGATGCCATGTAACATTTTAGAAAATGAACTCATCTAGTGAAGAGCCCATTAAGTTTTAAGAATAGATATTGGTGGTACATACACATTCCAATGCCTAATATTTAGAAATATTGGGCATATAAGAAAATATTGTCTTAAAGAGTGTTAAAAAAATTTCTATGTATTAACAACTATTGGCTCTAAGTAAAATACCTAACTAGCTAAATAACCAAGGATTAAAAAACGAAATAAACTAACAATTGCACCCGACAACCTAAGACCGAACCGGGTAAAACTAACCTAGTAACTAACTCAAGACACATCCTAGTACCTCACTTAGGATTGTCCAAAAGGGTTGGTTATGGTCCTAGTGACTAAGGGGTACTATATTAATTACCCTAAGTCACTTAATTGATTAAATTAAAAACATAATTAATTAATTTAAATGGTCAAACTGAAATCCTTACACTAACCTAGTAACTAACTCAAGAAACATCCTAGTACCAAACCTAGGATGGTCCAAAAGGGTTTGTTATGGTCCTAGTGACTCAGGGGCACTTTAGTAATAACCCCAGGTCACTTAATTATTAAAATTAACAACTTAATTAATTAATTTAAATGGTCAAACTGAGATCCTTACACTAGAAAGTAACTTAGGGTTGGTTATGGTCCAAACAATTTAGGGTTACTTTAGTAATTACCCTAGGTTACCTAATTAATTGATTAGCAACTTAATAATTAATTTAATTGGTAAAAACCGAAACCACTAAGAAATTTTCAGATTTTGGTTAAGTCACGTGTTCTTCTTATTTTAGTCAATCTAGGAGGGGCGTTATAGTTAATTTTCTAATAGATTTATTAGGTAAGTTAATTAGTCTAAGTTAAATTACTAAATATTCAGTTCCGAGTCATAGAGTCACGTTAAAACACTAGAAAATTCATGACACAAAACAGTACGCAATCGTGAGAAAAACAGTAAGCAAAAACGCAGAAAAACAGAAAAGTGCTTTTAGGAGATTCAAAATATTTTTCACGTATTTCATGCAAGGTAATCTTCGTAGATTCAATTCTACATAAGGTATGAATTTCATCTACTGAAATTGTTTCTCTAAGAAGTCTTTCAAACGTTTTGAATTCATGATTGTCGAAATTAGGGTTGTACCCAACGATATTATTAAACGTCTATCTCCCTAGTTTTCCTTGTTTTCAATTCTATAAGTATATAGATGTAATCTCAAACATGTTGTTGGTATGTGGTGCTAACTTATCATTATGTGTAGGTTCTTGATTGGTTAATGAATAATGAGGCCTATATACTTGATTCATATGACTAGGGTATTGATTATACGAAATAAAGAATGATGTAATGATTAATGGTTTTCGAGAATGTGAAGTTTCCTAAAAGTCGATTATGAAGTTAGCTATTGTAAAATGTTGACTTACTTATGTAGAGGATATCACTATAATACCTTCATGGAACAAATTGATATGACTAGTGATAACCTAATGAAAATTGTTTAACTGAAAGTTTGGTGTATGCCAATAAATTGGCTAACAATGCATTGTCCAAAAAGTTGAATGAAATGGACTTGCATTGTTATTTCAAAGATATGATGAAAAATCTTCTAATGACTAACCTAAACAAAATTAATCATGACCATTGTAACTTTGAATTCATAATCAAGGGTATGCCAATCATTGGGATAATTCCCAACATACCCTTTAGAAATGAACTATGAATATAATTACATTGAACAAAGATTATAACCTTCATAAAGAGTGGTATAAAGCTACAAAATGACATTGAACAATATAAGGTGAGTAATAACATATTTAAACGTGTAAGAATTATGAATTTTACCAGAATGAGGTGTTAAAAGAAGTGAGACAAGTCTCACTTACACCTAAACAATTATGCTAAAGATACTCACATAAAAGGGTGTTTATAATTGTGAGACAAGTATAATTAACATAAAGCTTATAATGTAAGGTTAAATTCAAATTCCATCAAGTAAAGAAAGGGATGGCCTATTATCTTAAGATTTAAGTAAACCATATAACTAGAAGCAAGCTTCCATATAGTTTGCTTCAAATCTAAAAGATGTAAAGAAAATGAAGATGAGCAAAGCACCGATAGACAAGAAATGAGCTTGTGCAAGCACATTTAAGACTCATGAGATGAGGCTACCACCATGGTGGATAATAGTCTCTGTATGTCTCCTAGCCTTCGAACTATGTTTCTAGCATAGGAACTAGCTAGTCGATTCAACCTAAGAGAGCTAGGTATGATGCGGTTTCACTTTGGACAGTGATTACACCTCTTTTTTATGTGGGGAAGACATCAGATTTATGTTTACCTCACATGAACTATGTCGGTTAAAGATCAATGAAAGTATTCGGTTCACTTTACCCGTGAAACACCTCTTTTCAGTGTGGGGAGAACACTGAACTTGGTTTGACTTTATCCAATGAACCACCTCTTTTTGGAGTGGGGCAGACTTGATTTCCTCACATGAACTAGATTCACTTTGATCGGTGAATCAGCCCTTTTCAATGTGTGGCAGACATTGGATTTCATGTTAGCTCGCATAATCTTAATTCTAAAGATGTCCTTATGAAAGAAAGAAAGAAAGAAAGAAGAAGAGATGTATGTTCAAAGTCAGCTAAGAAAGTGAGCCTAAGAATATCAATCGTCAGTGTTCGATAAGAATGAGTTTTCAGCAAATAATAGGCATAGCCAATAATGACTTCTTTAATCATGAAAATTTACATAGCTAAAAAAAATTGGCTTATAATGACTACTTATATTATGCCAATAAAGGGGATTAAAATGACAAATCAACGTCTCATAATCTCCATAATATTAAAATGAATAAAAAAAATGGCCTAGCCAATAAACATTGGCTTATAAATATTCCATGCCCAATCTAACAAGAATGGAAAGAATAACTTGTTGTAAGGATAGCCAAATCATCTCCTTTGTCTTTTGAATTAGTTATTTGATTTATTGTAGGTATGAGACTACAATGAATCATTGCACTTGTAAGTAAAACATAGGACCAAATAAGATCATTGAATTATCTAACAAGAAGAAGAAAAACACTGGAAAAAAAACTCAGTATCAAAAAAGGGAGCTCTCAGGTTAGGGAGTATCAAGTTTAAAAATTTTTGCTCGATTTGTTCTAAAATTATGTTCATGATTCTAAGGTCTTGTTTTCATATAGAAAATAAGTTGTGTGCTTTGAATGCATTAAAGTACGTCATATTAATACCTCAATTCACAAATCACGAATTAGGAAATTCTAATGATGTCACTTCCCAAAAATGGTATGTTGTTATAGGAGAGCTTTCCTTGATAATGAATAGTCCTTATATATATATATGAATACACCCATACTTAGTAAAAGTGTGTACTAACCCTATACTATTATTATCTTTATAGGTGCACGCCATAGAGAAGGTTTAAGTCTCATCGAAGCTGTTTGGATCGTCGATCTCGAAACTTTGGTAGGTCCTCTTGATGTTTGAGTATGTTACACTTATCTATCTAGCTTAGTACTTTAGACAAGGCTAGTGGATCTTGTCCCTAGTGTTACTTTTTAGACGTTCATTTTAAAGCTTTGTATTAAGGCCGTTTTGGCAAACTATTACATTATATATTGATGTTTTTATATTAATTGATTCATCAATTGTAGATTGTTGTTTTAATTTGAGTTTAATAGAACATTAGTCTATATACAAAATATATTTAGTCTATGTATACTTCATTATGTTTTAAAACTTTTAAATTTTCTGCAAATTTAACTATATAAATTTGATGAAATCTAAGAGGCGACATTTATGCGATCTCTAAAAGGTTAACGGTGCCGATTGCATTCGGATTCCAGAATCCGGGGGTGACAAATTTTGTATTAGAGCATCAGGTTAAATTACCTAGGTACTTAAGCTCAAAAAAACTGCTTTACGTAATTTCCAACTTATGGTTGTGAAGCGGGCCACAATCATGACTTAGGGACTAAGTGATATTAGGAATCTAAACTTCTTCTACTCGTTATCGTGTCTTGTAGAACTTTGACATGTTGTTTCATTCTAGCATTCAACTTCATTTTTGTGTGTGTGCGTGAAGAGAATGAACACAAGAAGAAATGCAGGTAGGAGAGTTGGAGAAGCAGCTACTGGGCAAAACCAAGCTCCTCATCTAGCCCCAACCGCTTAAGTACAAGTTCCTGTAAATGCAGGTACGTTGAAGGATGGAGAAGTGAGAGAAGAATTAGTTCAGATAGCCCAAGCCATCACTACTCAGGCACAACCTATCACAGTCCAGGCCATTTGAGAGGGTGCTCCCAGGAACAACCCACATGCTAGCACCATGGCAAGCAGACTGAGGGATTTCACCAGAATGAATCCTCCAGTCTACTTTGGGTCAAGAACTAATGAGGACACCCAGGATTTTGTGGATGAGGTCTAAATAATTCTATGTGCCATGGGTGTTAATGAAAAGGAGAAGGCTGAGTTGGCTGCACACTAGCTCAAGGATGTGGCTCAGGTATAGTACAAAAAGTTTTGAGGTAGTTGAGTTGGTCTAAAGCGCCAGATTAAGGTCTATACTTTGAAATGTATGGAGGAGTAGGAGAAGTTAGCTTATGTGGTCACCAGTACCTTGCATGTCTTTTCTTTTCCTATGTATGCATTATCAGATCCAGGATCCACCTTGTCTTTTGTTACTCCTCTAGTAGCTAGTAATTTTGAATTTATTCCTGAGATCTTGCATGAGCCTTTTCTAGTTAGTATCTCATAGGAGACAACATTAGATCTGAAAGAGTATATAGAGATTTCCCAAAAACTATTGTTGATAGAGTTACCTATGCTGACCCAATAGAATTATCCGTGCTTGACTTTGGTATAATATCGGCCATGGATATGCTCCATAAATGCTATGCTATTATAGAATATCGAAACAGGGTAGTAAGATTACAATTTTTAATGAGTTAGAGATAGAATTGGAAGGGAATAGTTTAAATCCGACAATCAAAATAGTTTGAATATTAAAGACAATAAGATGTTATCTAAGGGGTTAGGAGCCGATGAGAACATTTCTTACAAAGAGGTTACCGTTGCAATTTTAGATCGCCAAGTGAAACGGTTGAGGAACAAGGAGGTTCCCACCATAAAGGTGTTATGGAGGAACCACCTTGTTTATGGAGCAACATGGGAGGCCTAGGCCGATATGTGATCCCGTTACCTTCACTTATTCAGCTCTTGAGGGTAGATATTCTCTTCCTTAGTCCAATTTTGTTAATGAGACTGTAAATCTTGGTGCATTAGGCATTTTTGGTGTTCTAAGTCTGTAGTTGTGTGTTTTATGCTTGCGTTATATGAGTTTATATGAGTTCATGCTTGCATTCATGTTATTGTTTTTGTGTAGCGGTTGCGTGATTTATGTGTTGCGTGAACGTGATGTGCATTGAGTTAAAGTAATTTTAAGAAGGAAGTTCCTCAATCTCATATATGAAGCTTCAGATAAGCTTTGAGTAATATGCATCATCCAATGTTGTGAATCAGATATTTACAAAGATGAAGTTTCAAGCATGTTGATATACTTTGAAATTACCCTCTTTGATTTAAAATGAAGTGTAGTGCCATTCGGGGACGAATGTTCCTAAAGGGGGATAATGTAACATTCTAGAAAATGTACTCGTCAAATGAAGAGCCAATTAAGTTTTAAGAATAGGTATTGGGGGTACATAGGCATCCCAATGCTCAATATTTAGAAATTTTGGGCATATTAGAAAATATTAGCTTAAAGGGTGTTAGCCAATTTTCTATGTATTAACAAGCTTGTTCAAGAAATGTACCTGCAATAAAGACCCTAAGATAAAAACCTTCATTTTAATTGTTCACAAAATAAGTGTGAGGCATGCATCTGTCAAGCCTAGGCACCATTGCACATGACCAATTAAAATGGGCATGTAGATTAAGCAGTGCGCAATGACATAATGAGGATCCTTGGGACAATAAATAAACATTGAAAATGAACCATCAAGAATAATTAGTTAGGAAATGAGCAACAACCCATGTGCAAGCATATGTGCAAGAATTCGATTAATGTAGTTAGGGCTGTTAGGGGCAGGCTCACATGTCGAGGTGAAGCCATGTGGGCTGAGCTTCGTAACCAAGTCTATGATCTAACTAATTTACCTAACTATCTAACTAACCTAGGACTTACCGAAAAAACTAACTAGTGCACACGACAACCAAAGACCTAACCGGGTGACACTAACCTAGTAACTAAATCAAGAAACATTCTAGTACCTAACCTAGGATGGTCCAAAAGGGTTGATTATGGTCCTAGTAACTTAGGGGTACCTTAGTAATTACCCTAGGTCACTTAATTAATTAAATTAATAACTTAATTAATTAGTTTGAATGGTCATATCGAAATCTTTATACAACCTAGTAACTAACTCAAGAAACATCATAGTACCTAACCTAGGATGATACAAAAGACTTGGTTATGGTCCTAGTGACTTAGGGGTACCTTAGTAATTACCCTAGAATGCTTAGTTAATTAAATTAAAAACTTTATTAATTAATTTGGATGTTCAAGCCGAAATTCTTACACTAGACAAGTAACTAGCTAAGAAACATCCTAGTACCTAACCTAGGATGGTCCAAAGGGTTGGTTATGGTCCTAACAACTTAAAGGTACTTTAGTAATTACCCTAGGTTTAATTGAACTTTAAACTTTATTAATTAATTTAATTGGTCAAAACCGAAACCACTAAGCAATTTTGAGATTTCAGTTAAGTCAAGTGTTCTTCTAATTCTATTTAATTTAGGAGGGCCGTTTTAGTAAACAGGATAATTAATTTATTAATTAAGTTAATTAGTCTAAGTTAAATTACTAAATATTCAGTTCCTAGATATAGAATAACCTTAAACACTAGAAAATTCATGACTCAAAACAGTATGCAGTTGTGAGAAAAACAGTGAGCAAAAACGCAGAAAAATAGAAAAGTTCTCTTAGGCGATTCAAAGTATTTATCAAGTTTTTCGTGGAAGGTGATCTTTGTAGATTCAATTATACATAAGGTATGGGTTTTCTCTTCTGTAATTCTTTCTCCAAGAGGCATTTCAATCTTTTTGAATTTCATGAATGTCGAAAATAGGGTTGTTCCTAATGATATTTTTGAAATTCCATCTACTTAGTTATCCTTGTTTCCGATTATATAAGTATATAAATGTAATTTTGAAAATGTTGTTGGTATGTGGTTCTAACTGATCATTTTGTGTAGGTTCTTTATTTGTTAATGACTAATGAGGCCTATATTGTTGATTAATAAGATTTGTATATTAGTTATATGAAATAATGAATGATGTAATGCTTAATTGTGTGCGAGAATGTGACGTTTTTTAAAAGTCGATTATGATGTTAGCTACTGTTCAATGTCAACTTGATTATGTTGAGGAGATCACTATAATACCTTCATGGAATAAATTGATGTGGCTAATGATAACATAATGAAAATTGTTTAAGTGAGTTTGGTTTATGCCAATAAATTGGCTAACAATGCATTATCCAAAAAGTTGAATGAAATTGGCTTGCAATGTTTTTTCAAAGATATGATGAAAAATTGGCTTATGACTAATTTAATCCAAATTAAGCATGACTATTGTAACTTTGAATTCATAACAAGGGTATGTAAATCATTGGAACAAGTCCCAACATGCCCTATAAAATGAACTATGAATATAAGTAAGTACATTGAACAAAGCTTATAACGTTCATAAAAATTATATAAAGCTACCAAATGATATTTGAACTATCAATATAAGTAAGTACATTGAACAAAGCTTATAATGTTCATAAAAATTATACAAAGCTACCAAATGAAATTTAACAATATAAGGTGAGTAATAACATAATTAAAAGTTTAAGAATTATGAAAGTTACCATAATGAGGTGTTAAAAGAAGTGACACAAGTCTCACTCACACCTAGATAATTATACTAAAGATACTCACATAAAAGGGTGTCATTAATCTTAGGCAAGTCTCATTAACACCAAGATGAAAATATAAGGTTAAATTCACATTTCATCAAGTAAGAAAATCATGACATGTTATCCAAAGAGTTAAATAAACCTCATATCTAGAAGAAAGTGTCTTTAATGTTTGAGTCAACTCTAAATGATGTAAAGAAAAAGAAGTGGAGCAAAGCACCGGCAGACTAGCAATGAGCTCGTACCAGTACATGTAAGAGGCTAACATCAAGGTGGATAATTATTTTCTGTATGTCTCCTAGTCTTCAAACTATGTTCTCAGCATAGTATCTAGCTAGTGGATTCCACCTAAGCGAGCTAGGTATGATGCGATTTCCCTTTAACCGGCGATTCCACCTCTTTTCGGTGTGGGGAAAAAAGACACTGATTTCATGTTACCTCTAATGATCTTAATTCTAAAGATTTCCTTATGAAAGCACGAAAGAAAGAACAAGAAATGTATGTTCAAAGTGAGCTAAGAAAGTAAGAGCCTAAGAATATCAATTGTAAGTTTTTGATAAGAATAAAATTTTAAGCAAATAATGGGCATCGCCAATAATGACTTCTTTTTTTGTGAAAATAGGCATAGCCAAATAAAATTGGCTTATAGTGACTTATTCTATTATTCCAATAAAGGGGAGTAAAATATAATGGCAAATCAATGCCCCATAATCTCTATCATAAGAAAATGATGAAATAAGTGGGCTAGCTAATAAATATTGGCTTATAAAGATTCTATGCATAATCTAACAAGAATGGAAAAAATAACATGTTGTAAGGATGGCCAAATCATTTAGTGTTTTGGATTATTTACTTGATTCATTGTAGGTATGAGACTACAATGAATCATTAACTTCTAATTACAACATAGGATCAAAGGAGATTATTGAATTACACAACAACAAAAAGAAAAAGTCTGGAAAAAAAACTAAGTATCAAAAAGAGAGCTGTCGGGTTAGGGAGCATCAAATATAAAAAGTTTTGCTCGAGTTGTTCTAAAAATATGTTCATGATTATAAGATATTGTGTTCATACAGAAAATGAGTTGTGTGCTTTGAATTCATTAAAGTATGTCATATTCATACCACAATTCACAAATAACGAACTAGGAAAGTCTAGTGATGTCACTTTCCAGAAATGACATGTTGTTATAGGAAGAACTCTCATTGGTAATGCATACTCCTTAAGTGTACGTGTGCATAAACCCATACTTAGTACAGGTGTGAACTAATCCTATACTATTATTATCTTTATAGGTGCAGGTCAAAGAGAAGGTTCAAGAGTAATCAAAGTTGTTTGGATTGTTGATCTCCAGACTTTGGTAGGTCCTCTTTATGTTCGAGGATGCTACACATATATATCTAGCTTAGTACTTTAGACATAGCTAGTGGATGATATCCCTAGCGTTTCATTTCAGACATTTATTTTGAAGCTTGTATTCAGGCTGTTTTGGCAAATTATCACATTATATATTGATCTTTTAATTTGTATTGATTCATCAATTGTAGATGGTAGTTTTAATTTGAGCTTAGTAGAATATTGATATATGCAGAAAAATTTGAAGTCTATGTATACTTAATTGTGTTTTAAAAGTTTTAAATTTTTCGCAAATTTAACTATATGAATGTAATAAAAGCTAAGAAGAGGCTTGTCGGCGACCTCTGATAGGTTAACGACTCCGGTTGCGTTCCATTCTAGAATCCTGGTGTGACATGCCGAATGAATTGTCTGGTATTGCCCAAAAAGTTGATGTCCATGCACTGTCCATAAAGTATCTTGAGTAGCAAATGACACAATTATCGACCACATTAAGCCCACACCAACCGGACACTCTTCCAAGAAACACCATCAAGAAACTAAAGAATTATACGCACTGTATGGTATTCACCACTCACGGGGGCAAGAAAACCATTGATCCACTTATTTTTTTAAGGTTAAAATTGATTCTACTAGAGATGATGATGTGGTTGAGATGAAGGGAGAGTCTGAGAGTGTGATAGAGTAAGAGCCGTTAGTGACTGATAAAGTTGTTCTCATACCTAGACCTCTACCTCCGTTCCAATAGAGATTTGTGAATGAGACGGAAGAAGGAAAATACTGAGGTTTTAACACTTTTTTAAAAGGCCTTTCCATCAATATTCCAATGATAGAAGCATTGGAGCAAATGCATGAGTTTGCTAAGTTTATGATGAACATGGTCACAAAAAAGGGATCTATAAGCTTCGAAAATGATGATAAGTTTCAACATTGTAGTGTTATTGCTATACGGTCCCTTTTGCATAAAAATGAAGATCATGTTGCTTTAATTATCCCATGTACCATTGGTTTGTTGAAATTTTCTATGACGTTGTGTCATCTTAGTTATAGCATTAATCTTATACCATTGTCCATTTAGAAGAAGTTGGGATGGGGAGATCCAAAACAAACTGCAATGCAGTTTCTCATGGATGATAGAATTGTGAGGAAGCATATTGATGTACTCCATGATGTGCTTGTAAAAGTCGAGTCATTTATTTTTCTAGCCGATTTTTTTATTCTTGATTATGATTTTGATTTTGAGGTGGCTGTTATTCTTGGGACACCATTCCTTGCCACGAGCCATGTTTTAGTTGAGATAGAGAAAGGGATGATTAAGGTCAGACTTAACGATGAACAAGCGACTTCAAAAATTTTGTAGGTCCATGACATAAAGTGGTGAGATCCAATAGGTATCTGCTATACATACAGAGTTGAGAGTGATTCTGAGGTGCAAATGAGGAGAGATTAGGTGTTGAGGCACTAGCAGCTGTAATGATGAACTTTAAGAGTGATTTCATTTAAGAGTATGATGAGTTAGTGGTCACACTAGGTAGGTGTGAATATCGTTTGAAGCAGTTGGATATGAAGAATCATGAGTCTCCATCGACGAGACCGTCTGTTCAAGAGAAACCTAAATTAGAGATCAAGGCTCTACCCTCCACATATGAGTTATGCGTTCTTGGGTAAATATGACACTCTCCCAGTCATTATTGTGGCGGATCTTGTTGGGTGAAAAGTATAGTTTTTGATATCGGTTTTAAAGAGGTTCACGCGAGATATTGGATGGACTATTGTGAACATTATTGGCATCCCTCCCGGTACTTTTTCTTGTAAAACCCAACTCATGCCAGATCATAAGCTTAATATAGAGCATCAGATGAGGTTGAATAGATCTATGAAAGAGGTTTATAAGAAGGAGATCACTAAGTGGTTGGATGTTGGAGTTATTATACCAATGCAGAAAATAGTTGGGTATGCACTATTTAGTCTGTGCCTAAAAAGGTGGAATTATTGTGTTCCCTAATTAGGGAAAAAGGCTAGTCCCGATGCGTTAGGTTACTAAACTAAGAGTTTTCATGGAGTACAAGAAGTTGAATTCTTGGATAAAGAAGAACGACTTTCTGATTAACTTCATGGGTGTGATTTAGATACACTTGCAAGACAGGGTTGGTACTGCTTTCTTGATGGGTATTCGGGCTACAATCAAATCTCTATAGCTCCATAGACCATGATAAAAACACCTTCACTTCTACCTATGAGACCGTCGTCCTCTAATGCATGCCATTTGGGTGGTGCAATGCTTTGGTGACCGACTAGCGTTGCACGATGTCAATTTTATCCAACATATTTTAGGGAACAATGAGGTTTTCATGGATGATTTCTCAGTGGTTGGTGACTCTTTTGATAGGAATTTGGATAATATGGCCGAGGTATTTAAAAGTTGTGAAGCTTTTAACTTGGGGCTAAATTGGGAGAAGTGTAACTTTATGTGTTTGGGCACCAAATTGGGAGAAGTGTAACTTTTGATAGTATAGTGTTTGGTCATCAAATTTCATAGAAAGATCTGGAGATAAGAGCTAAAGTCGAGGTAATACAAAAGCTTCCCCCACCTATATCTATTAAAGGTGTGGAAGTTTTCTTGGGCATGTGGGATTCTATTTGAGGTTCATAAAACATTTCTCAAAAATTGCACATCCATTATACAAACTACTTGAAAAGGAAAGTATGTTTAATTTTGATGATACTGTTCTAATAGCATCTGCAGAGTTGAAGAAGAAGTTTGTATTTGCTCCCATCATTGCTGCAAATGGGGGGGGGCGTTTGAGGTCATGTTTGATGCCATTGCGGTGGCGCCTGGAATGATATTTGGACAAAGGAGTGAGAAGATACTCATCCTATATACTATGCAAGAAAAACACTGAACTAATCCCAAAAGAATTACACAGTGACCGGGCAAAAGCTTCTTGCCGCGGTATTTGAATTCTAGAAACTTTGTTCTTACTTTCTTGGTACTAATGTCATAATGCATACTAATCATTAGACATTGAGGCATTTGATGGAGAAGAATAATGCACAACTTTGACTGATTTGTTAGGTGTTGTTGTTGCAAGATATTGATTTTATAGTCATACACCGCAAGGGGACAGAGCACCAAGTAGCCGATCACTTGTCTAGGTGGGAGGATGAAGCTTTGATCATATTTGGTGATAAGGGTGAGATTATTGATGTGTTCCCAGATGAATAGGTATTGGCTGATTCTCATGATCTCATTCCTTGGTTTTACGACTTTGCTAATTATTTTCCAAGCGATTTGGAGCCCCCGGATTTGTCTTTTAACCAAAGGAAGAAGTTTATGCATGATATGAAAAAGTTCTTTTGGGATAAGTCATACTTGTCTCCTAGTTTCCCTAATGGGATTACTCGTTGATGTGTGCCCGAGGTTGAGATGTTGAGTGTTCTTGAGGCGTGTCATTCATCGCCCATTAGTAGGCATCATAGTAGTGTCTGGACAACGTACAAGATTTTGCAGTGTAAATACTATAAGCCTACCATCAATATAGATGCTCATGATATTGCCAAGTCTCACTACTACAAATAGGAATTTAGAGGCAATAATAAATGACATTAGTAGCAATAACAATTGCCGCTATTTTCTTTACCAGCCATTAATCTTTAGCCTGTTATTCAGGGGTCGGCAATGCCTTCGGTGGCCATTCTCAGAAAAGCTTGTAAAGAGTAAGATTTACGTCCTCTAGAAATCATTAGTTTTAATGGCAATTGTTCGCGGCGATTCTTTTAGCTGCTAAATCAAATTCATAACAGCTAATTATGCTTTTTTAGCATCTATTTTTATATTCGGTTCAATTAAATTTTCCATTAAAGTTGTTAGTTTTAACAAAAATATTTGTGGCAATTCTGCAATGTCCATTCTGAAAAAAAAAACAATCTTAATTTTCCCTTTTAGTGTCCATTTTAAAGACAAGTTGTTCAATTAAATTACTGCTAATAATCTGAATAGTTAACGTCAATTGTTTGGTGGACATTATATGGCTACAATATGCTTCTACACTTATATTGTTGAACTAATATAATCAATCCTATATGTCTATAAATAAGTTTCGTAACTCATTATCATATTAAAATCTCTACCATGGAGAATTTTCAAACATCAATATTACCTGCAATAATAGAATAAATGCATCAAAAGATTTGAAACGTAATATGTAAAACAAAACTAGTAGTATAAATGTAAAACTTTGTTATAATATTATGGGAAAAATCTTTCATGAATTTAAGAAACTATCATTTCTTATCAACAAAAGCTATCTGCCAAGTTGTGCCTATACAGAGATTGGTGTACTTGTTTGATTTTTCCCTATCAACTGAGATGAACTAGAAAATTTTGTCTATATAACTTTTCAAAAACTGGTGATACATCATCAATAACATCAACTACATCTATCAGCCATATTTACCAAAAAAAATACCAACCACAACGCAAGTGCTACTGCAGCTGCTTGTGTTTATTCACTACTTCTGTCCTAACTATTAAAACTATCTACTTTCTCTCATATTCTGCAGCCACTGTTTTATCGGAATATGTACTTCGAATGATTATATATTTTTATACGATATCTCTTTATAAAATTATAGATAACCTAAACGCCTCGTGATATTTTTGCCTCATTGTTAGCTATATTTGTCTTCTATTTATAGAGTTGAGTGTTATATCTAAAAATATTTGTTTCCTAAGTAACATGTGAACCAAATGTTTGTACTATGCAAGAAAGTAAATAAATCATAAACACTTTTTTTCTTGTTTGCAAACAATCAACTAAAAGTAGGAAAAGAATGTTGAAATGGTCGGAGCTGTCAAAATAAGTGATGAACTGAATAAATGAAACAGCATGGACAATCAAGAAATGAGAGGGAATTAAACATATAGACTGGATTTGCCAGTATGTTTTTTTATGTATGACAAGAAAGAAACTACAGAACCCTTTAAGCAAAGTAGAGACATGTGGAGGAAATTCGAGACAAATATTGTAGGAACTTTTTGCAGAGGAACAAAATATCAAAACTAGTACATAAACATAAGTATTTAAGTTTTTCCCTCAGAAGAACAACTTTAGTATAGAAGGGAAGTTCATCTCTTACAAGTTGGGTTTTGATGTACAGTGCTTATGAGTCTCGCTTTTGAAGTCTGTTCAAAATTTGAACATAAGTCTACTTTGGTAATAAAAAAACCCAAAAACATACTATTCTACCAATGTAATAAGAAATTGTGTTGATAGAGATGGAGAAATATGCATGCAATTGTTGTATCCCTTAAACATTTTCAACTCATTCAAAATTATTACAGTAATAACGCACTGTCTATGGATGTTAAGAAGATTGACAGACGATATGATCTTATGATTGATGCAAGTTCAATCTTATTTTTGTGTCAGCTCTTTGATTATTTAGTCAAAATTTGAATCTTTTCTACTTCTTTAGAATTATTTGTACGCTCCCAATAAAATACTTTAGTACTTCAACTAAGAAAAGTATACTTCAATCATGTTTGTTTTATAATTGACGAAAATAAATGGATGTTTTTTTTCGATTAGGTCCATTTTGATTCTATGAATCTATTTGGTGTTTTGGCGCTAATCTGTCGTTAATTTTACTTGACAAAGCTATATGTACTGGAAAAATTTCATATGTGACACATTATCCTTATTTTGCGCCAGGTCTTGGATTAACAAGAGATGCTCTAGTATGTGCTTAAATCCATTTATAAAGACTTGATATACATACTTCATCTGTTATTGATAATTTGATGATTTAGAGAGGTGAGAGGTCATCTTTAGAAATTTCCCTCTGATATTTTTAGAAACAAGAATATTTTAAAGAATATACATGAATAACTCAACCACCTAATTTTCAATAATATACATGAGTAAATCAAGACTCTCTCCCTTCATTAAATTTTATGCGACAACACATGGCTTTACCTGAATTTGAGATGTTAACGCTTCTATATATACTTTATGTAAGTCGTAGAATAAACTATGAGCGTAATAACTAATGATGTTCGTTAAATTATTAATCATCTATTGTTGGAAATTTGTTCTTTACATCTTATACATAAGAAACAAGAAACTACTTCAAAAGTTCAACGAAATATTTTATCGCATTATAATAAATAATAATACAACTCGCTAGCTTGTCTATATTAACTTCTTATCTATACTCTTTTCTCTCATTTTTCTCTTCTATCAATTGTTTAGTAACACCGATAATGTGGTATAAGATTTCACTTTGACTAGATATTTTTAATATTTTGTTAAAACAAAATGATTATTTTGATCCTTTAAGACCTTTACACAGATAAACTAATGAGTTGTAATTATTATTTTTAACCATTTCGACACTCAAACTCCCTTTGTCATTGTACCTACCAATATTTATAGCAGATTGGAAAGATGTATTAGGCATTTGTACAGTTATAGACACAGTAATGCAGTGGAATAAACACCCCTAGCATAAACGACCAACTAACAGTAGAATACAAAATAGGAGTACGTCATATTTGGAAAAATAATTTCATCATTGTTAAATTCATATTTGACTAGTTGTACATTAAATCAAGAACCAAAACACGGATCAACAAAAATCAAAAGTTGTTTTTTCAGAAATCACGAGATAACATCTGCATTAGTAAAATAAAAAAATCAATTCATCAAACAACAGAACAAATGAGGAATTGAACAATAAATTGCCCATAAATTTAAGAGTAATGAAATTTCTCAAATCACGACTCAACAATCAGTGAAAAACAGTAATTTTACCAATTTCTCTGCATAGTTAGGAATCCAAATTGACAAATAGACATAGTCATTAGGTAAGAAGTGAGTAGTATTTTTACCTATGAATAGAGAAAAGTGAATGAGAAGATTGATGTATACAACAGTAGTGAAACCTACACAAAAAGAGAAGATGAGAACCGATCATATTGACACAGCTAGTGATTGAGCATTATTTAACTAAAATGGTAGTGAAAGAATGGTGGTTGGCGATGATCGATGTACCAAGGAAATACGGTCGATGACCATGAATTTCAGGGAAAACAAAATCATATTTTATTCATACAGTAGTATTACGGTTTGTTTTATTTTGTTGTTTATTATTTTTTATGGGCGGGAATAACTAAACACTCTAAAAAGGAATATGAGGTAAAGGTAAAGTCGTAAAGATTAAAATTTAGTTTTAAATAGTGAATTTAGTTTCAAATTATTTTTATCGTCAGTAAGATATTATTTTTTTATCGGATTACAAGTATATATCGCTAATACTTTAACTAAAATAGTAAATTAGCGGCACATGTCTTATTTCCACTATATAATTGTTGCTACAGACTTTTTTTTTGTAGAGTCTGTTGCCCGTTGCAAAAGAGAGGATGGAATTTTTAAGAGGCAAGAGCTTCCTATGAATCCAAATATTGTAATTGAGTTATTTGATATGTAGGGCATTGATTTTATGGGGTCATTCGTGAGTTCATATGCAATGAAGAATAGTCTTGTTGCAGTTGATTATGTATCTAAACGTGTGGAAGTAATAGAACTCCCCAACAATAAATACAAGAGTTTCACCGTATTCTAGAAAAAAGAAAATATTTTCCAGATTTTGTAACCCAAGGCCGATCAGCAGTGATGGAGGTTGCCACTTTTGCAATAAGTTGTTCGAAACACTACTTGAGAAATATGATGTTCTCCATAATGTATTCACTCCTTACCATCCACAGACTAGTGGACAAATAGAGGTGTCCAACAGAGAGAGAAAGTAAATATTGGCGAAGACTTTAAATGCCAATAGAATGAATTGGTCAAGGAAGATTTATGGTTTTCTATGGGCCTATCAAAGTGCAAACAAGACTTCCATAGGTATGTCTCTATATAAACATGTATATGGACAGTCTTTCCATTCGCCTGTAGAGTTAGAGCATAATGTTATGTGGGTAATGAAGAAGTTAAACTTAGATTGGGGCATCACATGAACTCAAAGAGTGAATGACTTGAATTTTCTCGAGGAGTTTCACCTAAAAGCCTATAAAAGTTCAGTATTGTAGAAAGAGAAATAAATAAGTACAATGATGAAAGGATTGAAATGTCAATTCTTTTCTTCGGGATATTGTTTTCTATTCAACTCTAGGTTGTGCTTATTTCATGGAAAGATTTAGTCCAAATGGACAGAACAATTTTTACTCAAACAAGTGTTCCCACATGGAGCAATGGAGCTCTAATATAGTAAGTCTATGTGGGCAATGAAGAATCTAAACTAAGATTGGGGCATCACATGAACTCATAGAGTGAATGACTTGAATTTATTCGACGAGTTTCACCTAAAAGCCTATGAAAGTGTTGTCTTGTATAAAGAGAAATAAATAAGTACAATGATGAAAGGATTGAAATGCGAGATATTTTTCTTGGGGATTTTGTGTTTCTATTCCACTCTACGCTGTGATTATTTCATGGAAATATTAAATCCAAATAGACCGAACAATTTTTACTCAAACAAGTGTTCCCACATGAAGTGATGGAGCTCTAAAATAGTAACGAAACAAGGTTCAAGGTGATTCTGCAAAGGATCAAGTTGTATGTGGGGAATGCCGAAAGTTTGGAAAAAGTGATTGAGGCCTACCATCTTTATAGAGCCCTGCGTCGTCCAACTATGTTAAATCAAGCGCTGTTTTGGAGGCAACCCAAGTTTTTAAATATAGCAAACAATAGGTTTAAGACTACTTTTGAGTATTTTTCTTTGCTTATTTGATACTTTTTACCAAATTAAATAGGTGTAATGTGTTTTAGTGTTGCCTAGATATAGTACAGGGTTCGTACTACATGTGCAGGTACGCAAGGCAAACTAATCATAAAAAGGTTTGGTGTAGAGCTCTATGGATACAATCAACGGTCCATAAGTCATTGTACAGACATAAATTGTTCCTGTAGATCCCAAGTAAGTTTCAAAGTATTTCTAATGCAGGCAATCTATGGGCCCAACATATAGACCCTAAGCGAGGTCTCATGGGTCCAAACCCCAGTCTAACCGTCCCAATCTGAATGACCTCTAATTAAAAAAACCCACTTTCAAATGAATTTCAACTTGTTCTAAAACCCCCAATTATTCCTCCAAAACACAAATTTCTGGAAATCACTCCTTCCCACCATCGATACATCATAATTCGCAATTAAATAATCTCCCATATTCCACATACTCACCCTTTACCCAAAATTTCCAAAACTCCCATCATCAAAAAATTCTAATGTCCGGGGTGAGAGCAACTAGGTGCTTTGTGGTATTGAATTTTTATTCATAGTGTCAACATAAAATCACTCCACTCCTTGTTGCTCGTAAGGTAATAGACATTACCCTGTCTGTGAAGTTTTGGTTCATAGATTGAATAGTGAAATTTGGGAATCGGATCTTGACCTTGGTAATTACTCGTCCATAAATGCATGTTTAATATGAAGTATAACAACCCTTGGGAAGATGGTCAGTAATTGTGTGTACTTTAACATAAAATTAGTTAACCAAATGTTCTATATGTAAATTTCAACTTAGGGTTCCGTATCATGTTCTTAAATGAGTATGAAATTTTATTTGTGGAACTCTTGGAATGACGAACTAGAATGTCTTATGTTGAAATGCATGATTAGAAAAGGACAGAATCGTCATAGGTCTGAAAATAAGTTTCAAAATAAGGAAAAATATGAGACCTGACACATACCTCATCTCTGAGACCCCGTCTACGAACCGTAAGTCATGTTACAGACTGCAGATCAGGTTTGTAGATTAAAGAACGTATAAGAATTCACTAAGTATGAGACTATGGAAATGGACTAAGGTTAGTAGATCGATCTTCCACATTTCCGTAGTTTCCATCAGAGACCATGTATTTTGGTTCCTCTTACCTACAGAGGGGTTCTACATACTATAAGTCCCCACTATAGGAGGTCACTATAGCAGGTTGTATACATTTTTTACTTTATCATTTATAAATCTTAAATTATATGGGGGAGTCTTTGATTTATTTTCTGTACTAATAACTCATCTACTGGTATACTAGCACTAAAAAAGGCACAAATCACCAAGGGGAGGTCCAAATCAACTCGACCTTCCCGCAAGTTGGTTTTTGAATTGACCGATGGATGACGAAGACCCTGAGCACGTCCCAAACAGATGAAGGACTCCTACTAATATAGCACGGGCTAATCGAAACAAGCCTAAGAAGGTGAACTCCGACGTAGTAACTTCTTCTCAGTCTTTTGATGAAGATAAACTGTGGGGCACGAGAAAGTTCTGATTCTAGTTCTCCACAAATTTATTTGTTGGGCCATCTTTGGAATCCACTGCCTGTTCCAGTGCTCAAAATCAATTTGCCTCATCTCATTAGGCCAATATCTTTGAACAAACCCTTAAACCCGAGAACGATAAACCAGAACCATATTATGGGGATCCTAATAGATGGTAGGTTGAGGGGTAATTACAAAAATCTAACGAGATGCAAAAATGATGAATGAAATGGAGAAATGGTCCTAACCGTCACAGAAGAGCACATAATTTTTACAAGATAGAGATCCATCATTTTTTGAATGATAGAAATATGAGTGGATTGCAAGTGACCCTTGGACATGTAATGAAGAGATCATGCGAAATTTCTATGCTTACAATGTGGCCACTTTCCGAAGGTCAATTCACAAGAATGACAAGCCCAAATCCCAGGACACCCTTACTTCCACCATGGTCAAAGGTTTCTCGGTGGACATCTCCCATACCAACATGAGAAGATTTCTCTCCGGCCCTAACTTTTATTATAGTTTGTTAAGACACTCGATCGATTTTTACGATAGGTGGGACATCGTGCTAATATGATCTTTCACATGGATTGCAGTACAATCTAAGGTTGTTTTACTACGGCTGGCTAGGCATATGACTCTGTGTGGTGAGAGAACTGAGTTTGTTGCTTAACCCTGGTGGGCATACGGAAGGCCAACCTCATGTTGATGGCAAAATTCTTTTGGCTATTGGTCCGCAACAGAATGTCACCAACAATTGTAGACAATCTAGACACATGCGATAGACTAATCATTGTTGCTGCACATGTTTCTAGGATTGAGATAGACTTCCCCCGCTTGCTATTGGTGGAGATACATTAGAGGACATTCAAGACCAATACTACTTACCCAGTACTGTGTATCATTTTTCTAATATGCAGGGATGTTAGGTGATAACATTTTTATTGTGACGATTTGGTGCATGCTATATGGACACTGGATATATTGGGTTGATACAGGATGAGGATAATGTGGTTTCACCTTGCAGAGGTTCTTGTGTCGAATTGCCTTTAGGCACTAATATAGTAGATGTTGTAGAACAAACAATTGGAGATGGGCTTGTATCCCACACTGATGATACGCCAGATTCTTCCTCAAACGTAGCTATCCAAGACCAAGGCACATCAAGAGATACTCTATATTCTGTAGCAACTATGATACCACTGGGTGACTCAAGAAATTAGAGCATTAATGGCCACAATACTGCACCACATCAAACCTTTGATGCGGAGGTTGATTGTTGTGTCCGAAGAGATAGTTTAAAAGAGGATGGAGGCGATAATGAAAAAAAAGGGTAAAGATGTTCATAAGCGGCATGATGCATTCAGGTTGGAGAATTAGAAGGATGGACCTCACCATTGATTTTCCCACTTTCAAAATAGAGTTGGCTAGTCCCCCGGACAATGTTGATGCTAACCTTGCCAGGCAGCTGTTGAGCCACAGCTTACAGCCTCTACACTTGGCGATGATTCAGTCCTTGGTGCTCTATTTAGTGGATATAATGCGGATGAACATCCCCATTCCACACGTGCCGGAGGGAAGTTACTGGGGTTTGACCTTTGATGGGAGAGGATGTGAGCAGTAATGAGGGTGCGGTGAGAGAGGCAGATATAACCACTTAGTTTGTAGTGACTAGATAGGTGGGATCTACTGAGGGTAGCCCCACTATGATAACAGTGTCTATGAAACCAGACCAACCCGCTTATTGATGAATCTTCTCGCTATGCGCCATATGTTTGCTTCACACAAATTCAAGACTTTTCATTGTTTTTTTTTGCATTGGGGACATTTTAACCTAGTTTTTTTGGGGTGGGGTAAATGGATTGTCAGTTAAAGGGAAAATTCTGAGTAACCCAGCTCCTAGTCCTCTCTTTGGGTTTTCTTGCCTGGGTTTTATTGGTACAAAAAACTTCTTAAACTCTGGTGAACCGGCATGTGCTAGGATCTCTGTGTATAAGAATGATCAAGAATTAATCATGATGGCATAGTTAGTTGAACATAAAGATAACAATCGTCCCAAAATTTTTAAATATCTGCTAAACTATGTTTGATAGAATAAGTAGATTGTATTGATTCTGATTAAGATATCCTAATGAACCAAATTTATATGTCATGACTTAATTTATAACTTGAACCGGACAATCTGTTAATGAAACCATGTGTCAAAAGTGTCTGAGATAAAACGATTGTTCAAATAGTGTTGTGCCAATCTAGAACTTGCCTTGTTAATCTTGTGAAGATAATCCATTCTAGAGTCTTGGAAGTGATCATATGACCTTGTTCTAAAAAGTCCAATAAATTCCTAATTGAATCAAACCAAATTATATGAATGTTCCCATTGATCCAAATGCTTGGAGCCTTAATGAAACCACTTCTTTCTAACGTCCCTAAATCACCTTCCAATAATGTACTAGGTTGTTCCCGGTCCCTCCTTGGAAATGTGCAGTTCGACTTAGGCCAAAAGCCTAACTTTAGGGTGGCTAATGCAAAAGTGACCTCAATCTTTGCCGTGATACGACATCTGGTATTGTGCCCCTCAACTAATGGGAAATCCATATGTTTAGGGTGGATATAAAAGAGAAAATTAAGAGAAAAATTGGTATGAAAAGAATTTGGTGTTCAGAACTAGAAAATAAGAAGAGGATGTGACATATTGTGAGAGAAATTGAGAAAAATTGACAAAGTGAACTAAAATAAGTAAATGCAAGAAAAAGAAGAAAACAAAAAAATAAAGTGATACAAACTCTAAAAGCATATGGAAGGTTGAAATGAATCATGGGAAAGAACATGAGAAAGTAGAATGTCCAAAAATGAAAAAAAAGAGGTACAAAATCCTAGTGTAATGTCAAGGAGAGCATAGATTAACTAAAAGTACCAAAAAGTACCACACCTAAGCCCGAGCCTCTGTTACAATTCCAGAAAGTCATATAGTGATTGTAAAATCTAGTTTGACAGTCTAAGCAGTGAAAATAATGGCAAGCCAATGGTGTTGAGCAATAATAGTAACTTGAACTTACTTCTGAGCGTGACTGTTGGATGATCCCTTCTACTCAAAATTCATATTGACTATATGATATAGGTTTTTTTTAAAAGGTAAGGGCAGTGAGCACATTGTCGAAGAGTTGGTACCTTGGTGATAGTAAAATAGTGAATTTTGTCTATTGAGAATTGAATCATTTCATATTTTTATAAAAGCAAATTAGGTTGTTGAGTCCATTTGAAACGATCTACACACAAAAAGAGAGTCGGTATAGAAAGCCATATGATTGCTTTTGCATGAATTGCTTACTTCTTTAAAATATTCTTTTAGAGTATTAATGCGTCGGTTGAGGACATACAACGACTTTAAGTTTAGGGTGTTGATGTACCTCCGTTGATGATATTCCTAATGCATTTCACTTTAGAGATGTGGGTGTGCAGATATATTTTGCATTGGTTTTTATGTGTTTTTCATGTATTTATAGGAAATAAGTTCAAATTTAAATAGTTGAAGACACAGGGGATAGAAATGCAGAAAAATAGACCTACATATCATAGGTAAAGTTACACCCCATATATAATGATCATAGAAGAGAATTCTAGGAATGTTGAATATTAGGGAAATCTTGAGCAAGTGTGGAACCACGATTGTGATCTACGGATCGTAGAGTATATATGGACAATACTGCAACTTTGTCGAAGTGATCAGAGAAGGGATTCGAGTACGTGATGCTGAAAAGTCTAAGTGTGGAGTGACGAAAGGGAGTTACGGATAGTCATTTGACTTACAGTCTGTAGTGCTGGATCGTAGAAGCCTACAGAGATTTTGAAGACTGAAATTTTTGCTTAGTTTTCGCCACTAAACGGGCGTACGTACACTAGAATGACTTATGGAAAATAAGGCCAGTCTCGTAGATTAAAGACACGTTTGAGACAATTATTTCTTTATTTTATTTCTTTTTTTAATTTAGGACTTGTTTTGTTTATATAAGTAACATAAACCTCGTTTTTTTGGGGTTAGATATTATTTTTCTTGTTTCATAAGTTCTTTTTGAAATTAACTTGAAAATTTTTGGCAATTGTTGATTTCTAAGGTATGTTTTAAGGATTTTTGTGTTGCTTTTTAAGTTGACATTCTGGGTTTTTTTCTTATTCGTGAGTAAGTTCATGATTCTTTCATCTAAAACTATGAGTTGTTTTCTTGAAAATATGGGAAAGTAAATCCACAACTAGGGTTGTCAGAAACATGAGGTTGATTAAGAAAGTATGCATAATGACTAAGCAATACATGATCGTGTTGTTGCATTAATTGATAATTCTTTCGTTGTGAAGTCTTTTCAACCGTAGGCAACATTAGAAATTGACATGTTTCTACTTTCAGTACCAAGGAGGTAGCTAATAAGAAAAGAATTATCATAGATAGATTTAATGTGATACTATTTAATAGGCTAGTGCGAATAAGTGCGACAGTGAAAAGTAAGCCATACATTGATGTGATGTCAAATATGAGGTAAAGGTAAGGGTTAGTAAATTGTACATACGTTGCTAGACATAGGTGCAGGGTGAAATTCTTTAGATGTTGGACAAAGGATTAAAAGATATCTATGTTATCACTTTGCACGTAATACACTAGGAAGGGGTTTCTATTACTAGGATTACCACACTATGAGTGTATAAGGAACATTTATGCCCTAGTTTCTTTCTCTTCTTGATAACAACTAAAGTTTGAATCTTATTCACTAATTACATACATAAATTTCCTAATTTGTTTCACAAATCCCCCCTTTAATTACTTGTTTCGAGAATTACATTGGCTAAACAAATATAATTGTTAGGTATGTTTTAGTCTAAACTAATTTTTTTGTGGGATCGACCCCAAATAACAAGTTTGGTTCTTTCTTGATAACGATTGCTTGTCTTCGTTAGGGGGGTGTAATTAGAGCAAATTATATTTTTGACGAATAATATCTTCTCAAATTTTTGAACATGCAAAGCTATTATCACTGATGGAGGTTCCAATTTTTTCAACTTAGTTTCCAATGCTCGTCTAGATCAATATGGGGTTAAACAACACAAGGTCACAACATCTAATCAGCCATACACTAGTTCCCAAGTGAAGGAGTTTTGATAAGAAATCTATCAAAGTCACTTCATCCAATGCTAAGTGTCAACGATCTTTTAATAGTAATATAAAACAACAAGTGAGTTATGGTTGAGTCCCAAAGGTGTGGTTCGTACTCAAGAATCAATAGAAAAACATAAATATCCTAATTTCAATCATAGCTAATAACATTTATGAAGAAAAACATAATTTAAGTTTAGGAAGACACAAGTGCCAAATTTAAAAGGGGGTTTGCTTATAACTAACAACTTAAACAACAAATAACACTAAAATAAGAATATGGAGATGGGATTCTTCAATGTCATAGGATTATAGGCTACGGTAGACAACTTGGTAATTGAAAGTGATAGTAAGTTTTTTATAAATCAGTGACTAAGTTAGACTATTGTGGGTGTAAACTTTTCTCGAACAACTTACCACCAAATTAGTGTCTCTCAAATATCAATAAGAACCAAATAAGAACAACCTCCGCTATTGTCCATTCACTCACTCGAGTTGAATGTGCGGTAAAGGGTTTAGGATTAACTCTATCGAGATGAACCCTTGAAAACCCAATACCCATGGAACATCAATTTAATAATCTTTGTTTTAAAATCTCTCTCTCAAGAAAGCAAAAAAAAACACAGAGGTAGAGTTGCATTTAGAACAACAACCCTTTTGATTAAGCAATTATTACTGAACGAAATAACCTTAAAACAACATTACACAGTCAAACATCCATACCCAACACCTAAATCAATCCACAATGACACAATCACACCCCATGAATTGGGGTTTGATTTAGACACAATAAAAAGTTAAAAATATTTAGGCTAGAAAATCATAGGGATGGAGTGAGTAGCTATTTTTAGTTGTAGTTTACAACAATATTGTAGTTCATTGCTATAAATAAGGGGTTCATTGTTTAAAAAAAAATCTTTAAAAGAAAATACTCTTACAAAAATACAAAAAATTAATGAATGGAAGGACACTCGAACTCAGAACTTCTATTTTATATGATATCATGCTTATGTGTGTAATAGTTGGTACCAAATTATGTTTCCATCAACAGAGTACAATTAATATTGTGTTTAGAGAAGTCTAAAATGAAGAATTTTCAACAACCAGTTCCAATTTCTCAGAAATGGAAATCTTCACATCTTCACAACTAAGGAAAAACGTCACAATAAATAGTTCTATCTTGTAAAACTAAATAATAAACTTGATATTCTAAAATTCTAACATAAATAAATTCAAAAATTTGCTTGTAGTCGTTAAAAAGAGTGCTATGAAGTATCAGTCGAGGCAATAAGTTGTGATCATTGATCCAACAGGAATTCCCTTAATTTGTGTTGTCATTTTCTTTTTCCTTCACCATCCTTGAGGTTATTCAACTTAGGGCAATATTGTATTGCACCGCAAACCCATTCGGTGACTACTTCTTTCTATACCCGACGATATTTTATCCTTTTGGAATTTGCACACTGGAACATTAGTCGGACCTTGGCCATTAGGCGACTTGCCCAATGGTTTCGGTGATCCTCAAGCCTTTTTTTTCTTCTATCATCTACGTTTTCCCTTTTTGCTCATTAGTGTCGGTGATTAATTTGTAATTCAAATTACCAGACAATCTAGGATTTATATAAGTTATTGGAGCAAAATATCCATGTGAGTACACGACATCTATTAGAATAAAGATCTAAATGAGTGCAAATTTAGGACACATTAACGCCCCCAACTTATACTTTTGTTTTCCTCAAGTAAAAGAAATATTAAGCATTTCAAAAGGATGTCTAAAACAGTTCTATACAAGACACAATCATAAATGCGCACAAAAAGACTTAATTTACTTATGAAAGGATCAATTGTGCTATCAAAGACTGTAATTCTGATTGATCATCATCAAAGAATCTGAAGCCCATAATACTTGTTTGAAATGCAAGTTAAAGCCAAACAAAGGTGTTCAAATTCCCTCACAAAAAGGATGATTTCACATTAATACATAATGATTCATCAATTTAATACTCATGAATAAATTTCAACTCTCACTGTCATAAAGATGAACACAATGCACCGTTTCACCCATATGTTTGTTCTTATTTTACCACAAACACTTGTTGCAAGTAGCCCGCCTTCTATCGATGTAGGCTCCATGATACAAGATTCCACATTATCTCATGTGGTCTATGTCGGTTAGGGCAAGATGTTCCCAAAAGGTAAAATAAATTAAAGAAATGAACTCTAACTAAGACGACCTAAAGGGTTTAGCTTAGTCTAGATAGGGGTATGTGACTCTACCTAAACATTGCACTAGTTAGCCTTGAGGGAATTTTCATGAGGATGTTTTCATATATGAATATTTTTATGATGGTATATGATATGTATATGATGAACTTTCATATTGTTGATACTTTATGTTGAATTGTTTCACTTATGAACATGTGTTGGTCTATATTGTTAACGTATGATGATATGTACCCTTAAATGCCATTTTATGTGAAGTGGGTAACAGGTCATGGTTCTTGTGGGTCAATTGATTAAGGTTATGTGGATTTTCTTGGTCATTGCACTTGTTGACTTGATAGGGGTTCATGGGTAATTTTCTTACGTTGGTTATGATGAAGTGTACTCTTTTCATGATCTTTAAAGTTATAACTTTATGATTACGGTGGTCTTTAATATATATTCAAGAATGTTGATATGTTCATGAACTTGACTATGTTTTGTATTGTTGGTCTTGTGGGGTACATGCCTATGACTTAAGGAATATGTATCTTTTGATTTGTATGGTCTTCTTTAATGTGCATAAAGTTTTCAAAAGTGTAAAATAACATGTTTTAAGAAAGTCCATTTTTAGCATGATCTGATAATATGTGTGCATATGGTATCATGGTTAGCAAAAATAGTGTACTAACCTCATTTCTTCCTTTTCTCCAATATTTTAGGTTCTGGTCGTTGAAGGGATTTCGGAGACGACTTGAAGAAGACTTGAATTTCATAATCATAAAAGTAAGATAGGTCCTAACTTTTTGAGGGCGTTTCCACTATAAATACTATGATATTTCTTTGTGTTCAAGACTTTTATGTTTCTTCCCTTTTCATTTTGATATTAAACGTTGTATTACATTTATGTCATCTTGTTTCATTGATGTGACGGCTGGGCCAAAATTTGATATACACTTATTAGATTGTTATGAGATAATACGAGTATTTTGATACTATTTTATATTTTATTTATCTATGTGCAATAAAAGTAGTAGACTAAATAATCTTTCTATACGAAGGGTTTATCTATACGCGATATGTATATAATATGTCTGTGTAAAGTTCTATGTAAACCTCCAAGTAAAAGTAATGCAAAGTTTTAAATATTATTTGTAAATTTGACGTATGAACGTAATGATGTAAGCTAAGAGTTTAGTCGTAGTCTTGAAAGAGGGCGACGACGCCAGTTACGTCTAGGGGTTTTCCCAGATGTGAAAAACATGGTATCAGAGCATGAGTTTGAATATATTTGAGTAAATTTCTCTCTCAACCACGTTTATATAATCCTTATATTGTGATTATAGGTAATGAATACTCGAAGGAATGCCGCCCAATGACCTGAAAAAGAGATTTCCAATGCGGGTGTTCCTCCCTGTGGTTATTATGTTCCTTCTCTTGATGAAGATATATATGATGACCAAGATCTAGTCAATCCTCCTTTGACATATGGTGTCATAAGGGTTGCTCTCTTCCAAATGGCCCAAGCCATTACAACCGAAGCACATGCCGCTACTATTGAAGCTCAAGCCATGACTACCCAAGCTAATCGGGAGGTTGTACCCATATCAAACAAACATGTTACTACTATAACCTCTTGTCCAAGAAATTTCAGTAGTATGAATCCCTCTTCTTTCTTTGGGTCCAAGTTTTAAGAAGACCCTCAAGAGTTCATTGATGAAATCTAGAAGATCCTTTATGCTATGGGGTTGTCTACTAGTGAGAAGGCCCAGTATTCCTTTTACCAACTCAAAAATGTGGTCCAAACTTGGTATGTCTAATGGAGGGATAGGCCATTAAGGGGTGGACTGGTGACTTGGGAATGCTTAAGAAGGCTTTTCTTGATAGATTATTTCCTAAGGAGAAGTGGGAATCTAAAGTGGTGGAGTTTATCAACGTTCGTCAAGGAGGTATAAGTGTGTTTGAATAAACCTTGAAATTCACTCAATTGTCAAAATATGGTCCTTCATTAGTTTCTGACCCTAAGATTAAATGAACCGCTTTTTGATGGAAGTGTTTCATGACTTTCAATAGGAATGTCATTCATCTATGCTACATGAAAATATGAACATTTCTTGTCTTATGGTTCATGCTCAAGAAATGGAAGAGGCAAGGTTTAAGAGGAAGATATGGCATGCCAAGAGGGCAAGATCTTTTGATGGTGGTTCTACAATAAATTGCATGAACCTCTTATAGTGTCTACCCGGTGGATGAGTCGTTTGTTGCAAAAAAGGAGTATAGAAATTGTCCTATAATGTTGCCCATAGAGTTTCTTATGTTCACCTAGTAGAACTGGATATTCTAGATTTTGATGTCAGTTTGGGTATGGATTGGTTGCATGCTTGCTTTGCCTCTATAAAATGTAGAAAGAGGGTGGTCAAGTTTAACTTTCCAAATGAGTCCATTTTAGAATGGAAAGGGGGAAATTCTATTTGTAGAGGTCGTATCATATCTTGTTTGGAATCTTCTCAAATGATCTTTAAAGGGTGTTTATACCATATAGTAAAAGTCCAAGATTTAGATTTCAAAATTTCTCCCATTGAGTCAGTCAGCGTAGTAAGGAAATTTCTAGAGATCTTTCGTAATGATCTTCCTGATATTCCTCCCTAACGGGAAATTGATTTTGGTATCGACTTGTTACTGTATACAAATCCCATTTCAATGGCTTCGGCAAAACTAAATAAGTTTAAGGCTTAACTCACATATTTACTAGAAAAAGGCTTAATTAGACTTAGTATTTCTCCATGGGGTGCTCTTGTATTATTTGTCAAGAAGGATGGGTCCCTTAGAATGTGCATTGATCATCGCCAACTTAAAAAAGTCACTATTAACAATCAGTATCCTCTCTGTCTAATTGATGACTTGTTTTATCAACTCCAAGGGGCAAGCCACTTTTCTAAGATTTACTTGAGATCGAGCTATCACTAACTTAGGGGGAGAGGTGAGGATATACCAATGACTTCATTTCGAACTAGATTTTGTCACTATTATTTCTTAGTAATTTCCTTTGGTCTCACGAATTCCTCGGCAGCATTTATGTATCTCATGAATAGGGTGTTTCAAAATTACCTATATTCATTTGTCATTGTCTTCATTAACGACATCTTGGTATATTATAAAAATTAGGGTGACCACATGAACCACTTAAGGGTGGTGTTGCAAGTTCTTAAGGAGAACCAATTATTTTCAAGGTAGAGTAAATGTGAGTTTTTGTTGATGTCGGTGGTGTTTGTTGGTCATCTAATCTCTAATGATGGGGTTGAGGTTGATCCAAGGAAAATCGAGGCGGCGAAAAAATGTCCTAGACCATTGACTCCAAATGATATTAGGACTTTCTTGGGTCTAGCGGGTTTTTATAAGAGGTTTGTGGATGGTTTTGCATTCATTGCATGTCTTTTGACTACTTTGACGCAAAATAGTAATAAATTCGAGTGGTCGGAGACATGTGAGAGAAGCTTCAAAATCTTCAAATATAGGATTACCTGCACTACGGTGTTGACTTTACTAGAGGGTACAAAGGGCACCATTGCGTATTGTGATGCATCCCTGGTGGATTTAGGGTGCGTGCTTATGCAACATGTGAAGGTGGTAGCCTATGCTTCTAGGAAACTTAAGATGCATGAAAGAAACTATCCAACTCATGATCTTGAATTAGTGGTCGTAGTATTTGCCTTGATGATATGGAGAGGTTACTTGTATGGTGTTAATGTTGATGTGTATTTGACCACAAGAGTCTTCAATATGTGTTTACTCAAAAAGAGTTAAATTTCTGACAAAGAAGGTGTTTGGAATTATTGAAGGATTACGAAATGAGTGTCTCTATTATTACCCCAACAAGGCAAATGTGATTGCGGATGCTCTAAGTCGTTTATCCATGGTGATGTGTCTCATGTAGATGAAGCCAAGTAGAACCTGGTGAAAGATGTTCATAGGTTGTCTAGATAGCGTATAGGGTTGGAAGATTCTCTGTATGGTTGTATTATGGTCTATCATAACTCTGAGTCATCTTTGGTAGTTGAGCTGAAGTCCAAACAACACCTTGATTAACCATTGATGGAGTTGAAGGAATCGGTTCTTGGTAAGCTTAATGAGTCTTTCTCCTTAAGGGATGGTGTCTTGAGGTATCAAGAAAGGTTGTGTGTTCCCAATGTAGATGGAGGAACCAGATCCTTGAGGAAGCTCATAGGTCCCGTTATTCAGTTCATCCTGGTTAAACTAAGTTTTATCATGACCTTAGGGAAGTATTTTGGTGGGAATTTTTGAAAAAGTACATAGTGGTTTTTGTTACTAAGTATCCCAATTGTCAACAAGTAAGACGAACATCAAAAGCCGTGAGGTTTACTACAAGAAATCCAGGTTCCTACTTGGATGTGGGAAGACAAAAACATTAATTTTATGTTAGGTTTGCCTCGAACACAATAGCAGTATGACTCCATATGGATGGTTGTGGATAGGTTGACCAAATCCACATATTTCATTACAATCAATTGTACTTATTAGGCCGAGGATTACACAAAGATCTTCATTGATGAGATTGTGTGTCGCCATGGTGTTCTACTATCCATCATATCGGATATGGATGCGCAATTCACATCTAGGGATTGGAGGTCATTCCAAAAAGGGTTGGGTATTAAGGCGCGAACCGCTTTTCATCCCCAAATGGATGGTAAAGCGGGACATACTATTCAAACCCTTGAGGATATGTTTGGATCTTGTATTATTTATTTCAAGAGAAACTGGTATAAGCATTTGCCTTAAGTGGAGTTTGCTTACAATAATAGTTTTCGTTCATCCATATCCACGGATCCTTATGAAGCCTTTTATGGTAGGAGGTGTATGTCTCCTATTGGCTTATTTGAAGTGGGTGAGACTTTGATTCTTGGTACCGATTTAATTTATTATGACTTTGGGGAAAGTTCATATTATAAGAAATCTCTTGTTAACATCCTATAATCGGTAAAAGTCTTATGCCAATGAAGGAGAAGACAATTAGAATTTAAATAAGGTGCTAAAGTGCATTTAAAAATTTTGCCCATGAAAGGGGTGGTTAAATTTAGCAAGAAAGGGATGTTGAGTCCTCGTTATTTGGGTCCCAATGAAATCTTGCAGAGGGTTGGTAAGATTGCTTATAAATTTAGATTCTCTGGTGAATTGGTTTCGGTTCATCCAGTTTTCCATGTTTCTATGCTTAAGAAGTTCAAGTTAAAATCCTTGGTAGGCATGTCAAGAAATTGAGGAACAAAGAAGAAGCTTCCGTAAAGGTGTTATGGAAGAATCACCTTGTTAAGGGTGCAACATGGGAGGCCGAAGCTGGCATGAAGTCCAGTTACCCTCATCTATTTGATAACTAGGGTAAGTTGTAGTTACTAATAATGAAAATAATGACTAAAATTAAAGTTGCTTTGATTTTTAGTGAAGTTTTGCAAAATGTGCAGTTTTGATGTCATTACAGTGAATATTACAGTGAAATTGTGCATTTGACTTAAAAATTTGCAATTCTTCTTGTTTTGAATTATGTTGTGTATTTTGATATGATTAGTCTTTATGAAATGATATTTAGCATGTTGACAAGCTAATAAATTACATAATTGACTTATATACGATATGTTGAGCTCATGTAGTCGTTGTGACAAGGAAATTCCTCATAATGTGATTTTAAGCCTTATGTGTGGTAACTGAAGCTTTTAAATTGCCTTGTGTACATGATATGATTTATGTTGTTATGAATTTTCGTTGGTTAGTATGATAGTATTGAGTATATTCCTTCCATTAATAGATTTTTGGGTTATAATGGGACGAATGTTCCCGGGGGGAGGGGGGAGGGGTGGATAATGTAACACTTCAAAAATTCAAGACGTGTTCTAGAGATTAACATAAGTCTCATAAGGTTTAGAAACTGTTTTAATATCTATTTTAATTAATATAAGATATTAAGGAAGTCTCGAAACCAAAAATATCGAATAACGTCCATTGCGTTCAGAGACTAGTTCAATGACGTGCTAGCATGCCTTAACCTATTTGACTAGCTTTTAGAAGTCAAAAAACAACAAAAAAAGGTGGAAGGGTGTATAACACTTATTTGAGTTGATTCATAGTCGAAAAATCCAGGCACGACTCCGCAAGGACAAACTAAAGGCCCTTGAATAAGACCTTGTATCTTGGGGTCAAAGACTTCCTGGGCAATGTGCACCCACGAGTGTAATCGATGATGCATTTGTTAATAAACGAGACGTCGATGCAATCCTTTGATCAACAGTTAGATATTTTTTAGTGGTCTATTTGTACTAGTCTATGAACTTACCTACGGATGTGGAGCATGGAAGGGGGGGACTGGTCGTCGATTGACCCAAGATCCATTGATCGTGGTGTCGTCTTTGAGTGACTATTTTTATTGCACGTTTTAGCTTAGGTTAATTAATTTATTTTTTATTTAGGAAGTTAATTAGGGTTTAGGGGTGGTCTAATTAAGTTAGTTAACCCCTTATAAAGTTCTAACCTAATTAAGACTAACAAAAAACTCTCATAACTCACATACCCAAAACTCTCTTCCTTCTCTCTTCTTTCACTCTCTAGTGAAGAACTCCATTGAAGAACAAGCTAGGGGAGGGTTTAAGGTATTCAAAGTTTCATGTTTCACCATCAATATTCATCAATTAGTAAGGTATGAGATATCTTTCACCTTTGAGACCTCTTTCCTCAAAAGGTTCCATCAAATTGATTTTACAAGTTGGGTTTTCATCCAATACGAATTTGATGTTATAAATTGATTTGTTTATAATTTATTTTTGATGTTATTAATAGATTAGCATTTATTATAACTTAATTATTGTATATCCTTCTGATTTTTTCTAATTTGTAGAAGATGACCTTTACCCCTTTACCCTAGGTTGTGATCTTGTATGAATTGTGTAATATTTATTAAATTTACTTTGTTATGAGTTGCATTACTGCTAGATGATGTTATTGTATCATTCATTCATTAATTAGGGTGAATTATAGTCCTATCATTATAGTTATTAAGTAATTTAATTGGATTATTACTTTGACCTATGCCTCTTGTTTTAAGCTATGAACTAGTGTCAGATTATGGTGTATTGATTCTTTAGCCTTATTATCATGTTGTTCATTGAGTATAATGATGTTATAACCTAATTAGTTTTAATTAAGGGTTGATGGTAAGACCTTGATGATGGATTATGAAGGAGACTTGGTAAGTCTTGTGATCCCTATCCTTTACTTCAAATAATGGTTAATTGTGATTGAGTCATGATGTTGTGTTGAAGTATGCCTTGTATTAGGATTAATAGAGTGATATGATGTAGAATTGAAATTTCTTGACTATGGTTTGTGAGGTCTTGGCTATGATGTAAATATTATAAGGATGGTGAATGATTTACTTGTCACTCCCGGTGAGAGCACCCCATATACTACAGGCGTCATCATCCCCTCAGGGGACTCAGACAAGCCTCTTAGCATTCATCATACTATATCATAAGTTAAAATTAGCAGAAAATTTCAAAACATTTACATACTTATGTGAAGTGTATTAGACATCATACTTAATATTCATAATAGTATATGATATTCTAAATTTTTTTTTCATATGTATAAAACAATCTAAAGAGTGTAAATCTTGACTTAGCCAATAAATAATCAATATGCCATATAGGCCTTAAAGGAAAGAATCCAAAGAACATAAAAGGAAATAGACTATTATTAATAACTAATAAAGACTTCCTAAGCTAGAATATATAATATGTAATCTTCCAACATGAGGACTTACCAGCACTTGGAGAAAGAATTCCAAGCTTCTTCAATTGACCTTCTTAATCTTCAATAGACGAACCCTACATTTGTAGTAATTTAAAGTAATGGGGTTAGTACGCCACATGTACTAAGTATGGGTATATGCACATAACATTTAAGGACATGCATGAAAAAGGATTATATGTCATGTCATGGAAAAGCATGCTATGTCATGAGAATGTCTTCAACGAACATAAAATAGAACATGTAAAAGTTAAGAATTTCCCTCAACATGATATATGATCATAATAAATGGCATATTATCATAAAGTCTTGTTAACATTTAATATTCAATAGATCCTATAAACATATCACACAAAACACTTACAAATGAATACTATACCTAACCTACAAGTGCAATGGCCATGTGAAGTACCATAACCCCATTCAACCAAGTAGATAATATAAAAGACCATAAGTAAAGCATTGCTTCATATAACCAATAACATAGTAGTCATCATCTCATGTAGAAATAAAGACCAATAACATGTTCATCAAGATAACCAACATTATATAAGAGTAACAACCGGTATAATAATCATCGTGACTTTCATGTTAGCATATTACATAAGATCAATCTCCTTGGACTTTCCTTAGAGACAACTTGTGCAATGTCTAGGAAGAGTTTCACACCTCTACCTATACAAACTAGACTCTTCAGGTAACCATAGTAAAAGTCCATTTACTTGTCTTTCATTTTACATGAGAGAACATAATCCTTAACCAACATAGACCATGTGAGCTAAACATGAACTATGGTGTCATAAAACAACACACCGAAAGAAGGTAACCTACCAGCCAAAGTAGAACAAAACATGACATAGCTTTGTAGGTGGATCCACTAGCTAGTATCCTATGGTGGCAACATATTTCAAGAAATACGAGTGTATTAGTGACCCATAGTTCCACATTACATGGCAACCTCTATCTAATGAGAGCCATTGTGAACCTACCTTTAGACAAGGGAATGGTCACCTCTCAAATCAAATTCATCGATTGCTTAGCTTAAGTCCCATTCTTGAATAACTTTTAAGTTTTATTTATCATAAAATTATCATATGTAATATGAGATTAACTCCTTATATATTCATTATCATGAGCTCGTTAGGATTATATGAAAATATCCTTTTATCGTAACCCTTCGTGTGTGGGATTTACATAGCATAATCATCTTATGCAAATCATATAAGAGAATATAATAACTTGCATTTCCTTATTCTTATCATAATCTCACAAGTAAAATGTTCATAGCCCAACATATATGAATAAAAACATCATTCGTACTCCCATAACTTAGCATCATATTTTATAGGCTAACATACACATCGTAGAGTGATCACAACTTTAGAAGACTTACCTCTCTCTTCCAAATACTGAATAGCATAGTCAATAACAATGCTTCAACTCATATACAAGATCAAATCATAATTGTAGGATAAGGGAACGGGTCATTACAGAGTTCATTCAAGTTTTTAGTTCCAATCCCAACGTTTACATATAATAAACTAGTTATACAACCCAATCAAGTATATTATTTTGGGAGAGATCATGGATCACACAAGATCAAACATTATTAATAAAATACACATAATTCCTGTGAAATAAAACATAGAAAACCATTAGTTTTCATATAAGATCACAAATCTAGATTTAGGAAGAAAACACGCTTTATAGAGTAAAAATCCTTGATCTGAATTTCTTGAAAATTTATGTTTCAAAAGAACTCTTGGGGAAAGGAATCCCAAGATTGAAAAACCCATACCTTATAGATGAAGAATCCAAGAAAATTAGATGAAATTCTTGAAGTCTTCGTCTTCTTCCTTAGCTCTTCTTTTTCGTCAATAAGGTTTTGAAAAGAGAGTATTTCTTGAGTGTATGAGTGAATTTTCGTTTGAATTCTAATTTGGACGTGTAAATCTGGTCTTAAACTTATGTAATATCCATATATACTCATCCTATTAATTATCCAAAACACCCTCTACTTCAACGGGTCTTTTTAAGATGTTAAATTACCAGAATATGACTTTAACGAATCTGGATAGTAGTTGCGCATCGCGGAGCCAAATCCCGTCATTTTTCTTAATTATTGGGTTGTGGCAGTGAGGTGCGTGTTAGCCTAACGGCACAAGACATCCACTCACACTTTTAGGAAGAACACCTCATGAGGAATGCGTGTTGCGACCTGTTCCTCTAATTCTGCCTGTTCGCAGGCTACCAGGCAGCCTGCCAACCCATGTTTTGGTCCTCCACAAAGACCCCTCGGGTGGTCCTTGGGGTGTCGTTACAGGACGTTTAGACCGTTTGTACTACATACTACCTATAAAAGGTGTTATTAAAAACTTTCGACTTCATTTGACACTTTAAACCTTCACCCAACATAGGGACGTCAACTAGTTCCAATTAGCTAGTTTCCGTACGTCAAAGTCTTTCTTTGTCGTTTTGTCTCTAACCTTTTCAAAATGAGTTTATCACATCAATATAAGTCTTGAAACATCATTTCAAAAACATTTTTTAATATATTAATCGCTAGTCCAATCTATGGCATTTCCGGACTCTTACGTTATCCCCCCTTAGAAACATTCGTCCCCGAATGACACAAATTTTTCTAGAGGGTAGGAATTGACTCAATATTAGCAGACTAACCAAAAAGATCATAAGAATCAAAATGATTACTTCACAACTCCTTTTAACACATATCACAACATTACACATAGCACTCAATTCATGACGCACAAACATGTAAGAGCTTAACAATTCATACCACATAGTGAGGATTTTCTTCTCAACATTATCATGAGCTTCAAAATGCATTGTGGAGTTACCATGTTTTCATTATTCGCAGGACCACAACAAAACAATAAAATCTCAAAAAGAAAAATGCATATATATTTTCATATGAGTGCAAGAATAGAGTATGAAAGCTTTCTCTTAACTCTAATTGGTATCACTTTTACCATAACATGCACCTATTTATAAAACAAGTAAATTTTATGATTATTCATTAATTTAATTACTTAGAGGAATTTCTAAACTCAAGTATAAAAAAATGAGTGCAGCGGGACTGCATGTCGGCTTCAGCCTCCCATGTTGCCCCCTCGACAAGATGGTTCCTCCATAGAACCTTTACAGAGGCAACATCCTTGTTCCTCAACTTCTTGACTTGGAGATCTAGGTTCTCAACCGGAAACTTTTCATAAGAGAGGTTCTTATCAACCCCTAAGCATTCAATAGGATGAATGGATACTGGGTCACCTATGCATTTCTTGAGAATAGAAACATTAAGCACCAAATGAACCGAAGCTAGTTCACTAGATACTTTCAACTCATAGGCAACCTTCCCAATATGTTTTAAAACCTCATAGGACCAACATACCGGGGACTTAACTTTCCCTTTATACTGAATCTCATTCCCCCTTTCATAGGAGAAATATTCAAGTAGACATGATTACCTTTTTTTAACTAAAGATCTCATCCTCTATCGTCGGATAAGACTTTTGATGACTATAGGCTGTATTCAATATATGTCTTATGATCCTAACCTTATATATAGTCTCATAGATAATCTTTAGACCAAGGAGTGAGACTTACCAACCTCAAACCATCCAACCGGAGATCTACACCTTCTACCATAAAGAGCATCAAAAGGTGTTATATAGATGCTCGAATGATAGCAATTGTTGTAAGGGAACACAATCAAAAGTTAGATGATCTGTTATGCCTCGTATTTTTTTTATATACGTAGTGCGCATCGTGATCTAGAAGACGTAAAGAAATATTAGGCAAGGATGTTATTTCCAAATGTGATATTAAGTATGAGTTGGTTAATGTAAGTGCCATTAACTTTAAGTGAGAGATTAATTAGTGGCTAATTTGGATTGATTTAATCCAATGGGCCCCACCACTCAAGGCAAAAATTAAAAAGGGATCAGATTGTGGGCTGACCTTAGTAGACAGGTGTAGAGGGGGGCTGCCTCCACTTCATACTATTAAATAAGGTGGAGAAATCCACTCCATGCTATATAAAGTGGTGAAATGCATTGCTGCATATCATCTTCTTTTTCACCACTTGTCTTAGGCAGCCATGGAAATGGAGAAACCAACCCTGCAACTCTTGGCCAGCAGCTGCAAATAATTTGGTTAGTAATCTCCTTGTTTGGTGTGTTAATTCTTTAGAATACCCTTGTTAATTATCCATTAATTTTAAGAAGGGGGCGTGACCAGTAGCTTAGGAAGTTTGTTTTAGTTATTGAATGTGCTAAGTATGAATGGAAACCATAATCGGATTATTAGTGGTGTCATGTTGGTGCTTGGGCTATTTATATGATTCTTTGGGTTATATGTGTTATTGGTATTGCTGTGGATAATTTGGATTGTTGTCGGATTGGGACGAAGTAAGGAAAATAGGGGAGGTGCTGCCGAATTTTGGTTAGATTATTAGCTAGCTTACAAGAAAGTAAAGCACGATATTTATCTAATTGCGGCACGATTGTTGCTTGTTATAGATTAATAGCTTGAGCAGTAAATATTGGACGTGCGGCTCAATTATACGGTATGTAACGTTGTCCCTTCTTTCTTTGCTTGGCATGACTTTTAAAAATAAGCGAATAACGGACAGATTTGATACTTACCTCTAAAGCGTCTAGGTGATGTATATTCTTGCTTCCACAATTATTCCTCCATATATCGGTTATGTCTAAGTCTATGATGATCTCTAATATCTATTGTAATGCTTCTTAGAGTCATTGAAATTTTACGTTTCCATATTGTATTAAAGGTTCATAATCTTGATAAAACATTAATCTTTGGTAATACTCCTTGTTGGTTCACGTTGATTGTTCTATTGAGTTATAAGAAATGATTTTAATTGCATATGGTTGCTCATAACATTCTGCTCGTGCATAGAGTCATTTATCATTTCACCGAGTCCCGGGCCGAGTAATGTTCGTGCGGAGTTTCTTGCATATGTCACCGAGTTCCTCACTAGAGGGCCGGGTATGTATATTATATATATGATTGGTGATGAGGATGGTTATGATGATGATGATGACGGAGATGACGTGATGATTATTTTGCCGAGCCCCTTACTAGGGAAGCTGGGCACCTTAAATGTTAAATATATGCATGATTTTCACTTAAAAAGTATATGTGTAGCGATATTTTGTTTCGACTTGCCACATTGGTATCTTGTCATCTTTACCTTATGCTTTACATACTCAGTACATTGTCCGTACTGACCCCCCTTTCCTCGGGGGGCTGCGTTTCATGCCCGCAGGTGTAGACGTGCAGTTCGGTGATCCCCCCGCCTAGGATATCTACTCTGCTGATTGGGAGAGCTCCACTGTTCTGGAGCCCAGTCGTTTTGGTACATAACTTTTGTGTACTCTTTTGCTCGTCTATGGGTATGGCGGGGCCCTGTCCCGTCGAGTTTCACTAATGTACTCTTAGAGGTCTGTGGACATTATATGGGTTGTATATATATGTTTTGGATAATGGTCTGGACATGGTTTGTTTGGGATGTTCGCTTGTACAGGGGAAGCCTTGTCGGCTGCGTACATCATTATGCTTTGAATAGTGGCGGCCTTGTCGGCTCGCGTATGCTATTATGGTTGAATGGGTATGACTCCTTATGAGACAGGTCCTCTTATATATATATATATATGACGTTGTTGTTGGCTTGATTTGATTAAATTCCATATTGTCTTAGTTTCAGTTGGTCATACTTAGCAGGTTTGTATGTGGGTGCCCAAAACGGGCACTAATCACGGCCTATCGGGTTGGGTCGTGACAAAGAGTGGTATCAGAGCGGTTCTTCCTCGGAAGTGTCTACAGACCGTGTCTAGTAGAGTCTTGTTTATCGGTGTGTTGTGCACCACATCTATAAACAAGAAGCTACAGGACATTTAGGATGTCATTCTTTCTTCTTATTCTAGATCGTGCGATACAGCTATATTAACAGGATAATCCCTCTCTAACGAATCCGTGTGTTTTCAGCTATGCCTCCAAAGAAAGCGACAGCCGCCCAGAAGGGAAAATCAGTAGCAGAAGGTACTAGTCAGACCCGAAGAGTTACTAGGGCCCGTGCCCAGTCTATGCCTGGTATTATGCTCCAGTCGGAGAGCTCTGCTATACCCCCACCGCCAGAAGAGCTTAGAGTAGCAGCAGCTCCAGTTCGGGGGACACCACCAGCCCCCGAGGCCCCAACATCTGAACCTCCAGCTCCTCAGTCAGGGGCGGAGGATAGGGCCATGAGAGATGCGGTTCAATTGCTGACTAGATTAGTGGCAGATCAGGCTCGCAGGCATGGACTAGGAGTTGATCATGCGGACAGATCTGATAGCTTAAGGGCTCGTGACTTCTTAAGTTGTAATCCTCCAGAGTTCTTTGGGTCAAGGCTACAGGATGATCCGCAAGAGTTTATTCGTCAGATGCAGCGTACATTGAGGATAATCAAGGCTTCGGAGACCGAGTCTGTTGAGTTGGCTACGTATCGTTTGCGGGATGTAGCTATTAATTGGTATGAGTCTTGGGAGTTATCTAGGGGTGAGGGTGCCCCTCCAGCGGTATGGGATGAATTTGTGGAGGCTTTCCAGTGCCACTTCCTGCCTCCAGAGATGAAGCGAGCTAGAGTCGATAAATTCTTGCGTTTGAAGCAAAATGGCAGGAGCGTTTGAGAGTATAGCCTCGAGTTTGATTCATTGGCTAGGCATGCGCCTACTATTGTGGCTGATATGGCAGACAGGGTACATCGTTATGTGATGGGATTGGATCGTTATCTGATTGACGGTTGTGTGGCAGTGACTCTTCATCCAGGTATGGACATTGCTCGGGTGCAGGCATATGCACAGGGGGTAGAGGATCGGCACCGGGGACGTCAGCCAGATAGAGATTATAATAGAGGCCAACATAAGAGGGCTAGATCAGCAGGTTATCCTGACGAGTTTCAAAGCGGGCAGTCTCAGCAGCATGTTAGATTTTCTTCCCAGCCAGCACAGAGTGCACCCCCACGTTTCATGGATAGGGGGTTCGATCGTATGGGATATTCGGAACCTGGTCAGAGCTCTAGGGCGTCAGGGTCACAGATGGGCAGGGGTTTGAGCCAGTCAAGGCCACCTTTGCCTCGGTGTTCTCGTTGTGGTAAGTCCCATCCTGGGGAATGTCGTTGGGCTACAGGTGCGTGTTTTTCTTGCGGCCATCAGGGCCATACTATGAGGGAGTGTCTTCTTAGAGGTAGTGCAGGTGGTATGGCACAGCCTACAGGGTCCGTTGCTGGTTCATCTTCTTCTGTGGCTATGCGCCCTACGGGGCAGGGTATTCAGGCACCAGCAGGCCGTGGTAGAAGACGTGGTGGAGCTTCTAGTTCTAGCGGTCCCTAAAACCGTATATATGCTTTGACTAATAGGCAAGATCAAGAGGCGTCACCTAATGTGATCACAGGTATATTATCACTATTCTCCCGAAGTGTGTATGCATTGATAGACCCAGGTTCCACCTTATCATATATATCTCCCTTTGTTGCTAGTAGGATCGGAATAGAGTCTGAGTTGATAGAACCATTTGAGGTAGCTACACCTGTAGGAGATTTTGTCATAGCTACGCGAGTATATAGGAATTGTTCAGTAGCTATATATAGTCGTCATACCGTAGCAGATCTAATAGTGTTAAATATGATTGAGTTTGATATTATCATGGGCATGGATTGGTTGGCTGCTTGTTATGCTAATGTTGATTGCAGAGAAAAGATAGTTCAATTTCAATTTCCAGGGGAACCGATTATAGAGTGGAAGGGAAGTACAGTATCACCGAAAGGTAAGTTCATTTCATACCTCAAGGCCGGGAAGATGGTTAGAAAAGGCTATATTTACCATCTGATTCGGGTGTATGACATAAAGGCAGAGGCACCGACTCTTCAATCAATCCCGGTAGTTAATGAATTTCCTGATGTATTTCCCGAGGAACTTCCAGGCCTTCCTCCAGAACGGGAGATAGAGTTTACTATAGATGTACTGCCAGATACCCAGCCTATATCTATACCTCCTTATAGAATGGCACCTGCTGAGTTGAAAGAATTTAAAGAGGAATTGAGGGATTTGCTAGAAAAGGGCTTCATCAGGCCTAGTACGTCACCTTGGGGAGCACCAGTACTGTTTGTGAGGAAGAAGGATGGGTCGCTGCGGATGTGCATTGATTATAGGCAGTTGAACAAAGTAACAATAAAGAACAGGTATCCCCTCCCAAGGATTGACGATCTATTTGACCAGTTGCAGGGTGCAAAGTGTTTTTCAAAGATAGACTTGCGGTCAGGTTATCATCAGGTGCGGGTAAGGGAGGCAGATATTCCAAAGACAGCATTCCGGACCCGATATGCGCATTATGAGTTTAGAGTGCTGTCTTTTGGGCTGACTAATGCTCCAGCGGTGTTCATGGATTTAATGAATCGATTATTTAAACCATTCCTTGATATGTTTGTTATTGTATTTATAGACGATATTCTGGTCTATTCTCATTCAGAAGAGGAGCATGCAGATCATTTAAGGACGGTACTTAGGGTGCTTCAGCACCAGAAGTTGTATGCTAAATTTTCTAAGTGCGAGTTCTGGTTGACTTTAGTGGCATTCTTGGGGCATATTATTGGAGCTGATGGTATTCGGGTAGATACGCAGAAGATTGAGGCAGTAAAGACTTGGCCCAGACCTACGACACCTACTGAGGTATGCAGCTTTTTGGGGTTAGCAGGATATTACAGGAGATTCGTAGAAAAGTTTGCCTCAATTTCAGTGCCTTTGACAAGGCTAACTCAAAAGGCAGCCAAGTTCCAGTGGACAGATGCTTGTAAGCGAAGCTTCCAGCTATTGAAAGACAAATTGACCACAGCTCCAGTCCTAAATCTTCCAGAGGGACCAGACGGCTATGTTATTTATTGTGATACTTCGGGTGTTGGGCTAGGATGTGTATTGATGCAGCATGGCAAAGTTATAGCCTATGCCTCCCGACAACTTAGGAAGCATGAAAAGAACTATCCTACTCACGATCTGGAGTTAGCGGTCGTGGTTCATGCCTTGAAGAAATGGAGACATTATTTATATGGTGTCCATGTGGACATCTATACAGATCATAAGAGTCTCCAATATATCTTTAAACAGAAGGAGCTAAACTTACGACAGAGGCGGTGGTTAGAGTTGCTAATGGATTATGATGTTGATATTTTATATCATCCAGGGAAAGCGAATGTTGTAGCACATGCTCTTAGTCGTAAGTCCATGGGTAGCTTGACAGATGTACAACCAGAAGGGAGGGATATGGTTCGGGAGATTCAGCGGCTATCCAGCCTTGGAGTCCGTCTAGCTAATTCGGAAGATAGTGGAGTTTCGATTCGAGAGGTTGCTGAGTCCTCAATCATAGATGAGGTAAAGAGACACCAATACAAGGACCCTATTCTGGCATAGTATAGAGATGCAGCTCTTCAAAAGGAAAAGACCCCATTTAAGGTTACACCTGATGGAGTGTTACGATATGAAGGCAGATTGTGTGTACCTGATACTGCGGGGCTACGACGGCAAGTTATGGGAGAGGCACACTCTGCCCGTTATTCTATTCACCCAGGGTCAACAAAAATGTATCATGACCTCAGATGCTTATATTGGTGGGATGGCATGAAAAAGGACATAGCAGAGTTTGTTGCTCAGTGCCCAAATTGTCAACAAGTCAAGATCGAACATCAAAAGCCTGGTGGATTATTACAGGAGATAGAGATCCCGACTTGGAAATGGGAGATGATTAATATGGACTTCATTACAGGCTTACCTCACACTCAACGGAAGTATGACTCTATATGGGTTATTGTAGATAGGCTGACGAAATCGGCCCATTTTCTTCCAATCAGGACTACTTATTCGGCTGAAGATTATGCGAGGTTATATGTCAGGGAGATAGTGAGACTTCATGGGGTTCCCACATCCATTATATCAGACAGAGGAGCTCAATTTACAGCCAACTTTTGGAGATCGTTTCAGAAGGGATTGGGGACACAGGTGAACCTTAGCACAGCATTTCACCCTCAGACTGATGGGCAGGCTGAGCGTACTATTCAGACACTAGAAGATATGTTGCGGGCCTGTATTATTGACTTAAAAGGCAGCTGGGATGACCACTTGCCGCTCATTGAGTTTGCCTATAATAATAGCTACCATTCTAGTATCCAGATGGCACCGTACGAGGCCTTATATGGCAGGAAGTGCAAATCACCTATTGGTTGGTTTGATGTTGGCGAGACTAAGTTAATAGGCCCGGATGTGATTCAGCAAGCTGTTGAGAAGGTGAAGCTTATTCAAGAAAGATTATTAGCAGCCCAGAGTCGACAGAAGTCATATGCAGATAATCGGCGTCGAGATTTGGAGTTTCAGATTGGTGACTGGGTATTCCTGAAGGTATCACCCATGAGGGGTGTGATGAGATTCGGCAAGAAGGGGAAGCTCAGTCCAAGATACATTGGGCCTTATCAGATTGTTCGTAGGATAGGCAAGGTTGCCTATGAGTTGGATCTACCATCTGATTTGGAGGCGGTACATCCAGTCTTCCATGTATCGATGCTACGTAAATGTATTGGTGATCCTTCTAGAGTATTCCCTGTAGATGATATTCAGGTAACAGAGGAGTTGTCATATGAGGAGAAACCCGTGGCTATACTTGATCGTCAGGTAAGAAGGTTACGTTCTAAGGATGTGGCTTCCGTCAAAGTGTTGTGGCAAAATAACAATAGGGAGGAGATGACTTGGGAAGCGGAAGACGAAATGAAGAATAAGTATCCTTACTTGTTCCCCGTACCTGCAGGTAATTCAATTCCTAGCTTGACTATATTGATAGATAATGAGATTATGTAGTTGTGAGGCATCTGTAAGTTACGGAATGCAGGTTGATAGGTATAACTTTTAGAGAGACCTCGCTGGAATTTGTTTTTGCAAGACGCTAACTTAACATTCGAGGATGAATGTTCCTAAGGGGGGAAGGATGTTATGCCTCGTATTTTTTTTATATACGTAGTGCGCATCGTGATCTAGAAGACGTAAAGAAATATTAGGCAAGGATGTTATTTTCAAATGTGATATTAAGTATGAGTTGGTTAATGTAAGTGCCATTAACTTTAAGTGAGGGATTAATTAGTGGCTAATTTGGATTGATTTAATCCAATGGGCCCCACCACTCAAGGAAAAAATTAAAAAGGGATCAGATTGTGGGCTGACCTTAGTGGACAGGTGTAGAGGGGGGCTGCCTCCACTTCATACTATTAAATGAGGTGGAGAAATCCACTCCATGATATATAAAGTGGTGAAATGCATTGCTGCATATCATCTTCTTCTTCACCACTTGTCTTAGGCAGCCATGGAAATGGAGAAACAAACCCTGCAACTCTTGGCCAGCAGCTGCAAATAATTTGGTTAGTAATCTCCTTGTTTGGTGTGTTAATTCTTTAGAATACCCTTTTTAATTATCCATTAATTTTAAGAAGGGGCGTGACCAGTAGCTTAGGAAGTTTGTTTTAGTTATTGAATGTGCTAAGTATGAATGGAAACCATAATCGTATTATTAGTGGTGTCATGTTGGTGCTTGGGCTGTTTATATTATTCTTTGGGTTATATGTATTATTGGTATTGTTGTGGATAATTTGGATTGTTGTCGGATTGGGACGAAGTAAGGAAAATAGGGGAGGTGCTGCCGAATTTTCGTTAGATTATTAGCTAGCTTACAAGAAAGTAAAGCACGATGTTTATCTAATTGCGGCACGATTGTTGATTGTTATAGATTAATAGCTTAAGCAGTAAATATTGGACGTGCAGCTCAATTATACGGTATGTAACGCTGTCCCTTCTTTCTTTGCTTGGCATGACTTTTAAAAATAAGCGAATAACGGACAGATTTGATACTTACCTCTAAAGCGCCTAGGTGATGTATATTCTTGCTTCCACAATTATTCCTCCATATATCGGTTATGTCTAAGGCTATGATGATCTCTAATATCTATGGTAATGCTTCTTAGAGTCATTGAAGTTTTACGTTTCCATATTGTATTAAAGGTTCATAATCTTGATAAAACATTAATCTTTGATAATACTCCTTGTTGGTTCACGTTGATTGTTCTATTGAGTTATAAGAAATGATTTTAATTGCATATGGTTGCTCATAACATTCTACTCGTGCATAGAGTCATTTATCATTTCACCGAGTCCCGGGCCGGGTAATGTTCATGCGGAGTTTCTTGCATATGTCACCGAGTTCCTCACTAGAGGGCCAGGTATGTATATTATATATATGATTGGTGATGAGGATGGTTATGATGATGATGATGACGGAGATGACGTGATGATTATTTTGCCGAGCCCTTTACTACGGAAGCTGGGCACCTTAAATGTTAAATATATGCATGATTTTCACTTAAAAAGTATATGTGTAGCGATATTTTGTTTCGACTTGCCACATTGGTATCCTGTCATCTTTACCTTATGCTTTACATACTCAGTACATTGTCCGTACTGACCCCCCTTTCCTCGGGGGGCTGCATTTCATGCCCGCAGGTGTAGACGTGCAGTTCGGTGATCCTCCCGCCTAGGATATCTACTCTGCTGATTGGGAGAGCTCCACTGTTCCGGAGCCCAGTCGTTTTGGTACATAACTTTTGTGTAGTCTTTTGCTCGTCTATGGCTATGGCGGGGCCCTGTCCCGTCGAGTTTCACTAATGTACTCTTAGAGGTCTGTGGACATTATGTGGGTTGTATATATATGTTTTGGATAATGGTCTGGACATGGTTTGTTTGGGATGTTCGCTTGTACAGGGGCAGCCTTGTCGGCTGCGTACATCATTATGCTTTGAATAGTGGCGGCCTTGTCGGCTCGCGTATGCTGTTGTGGTTGAATGGTTATGACTCCTTATGAGACAGGTCCTCTTATATATATATATATGACGTTGGGGTTGGCTTGATTTGATTAAATTCCATATTGTCTTAGTTTCAGTTGGTCATACTTAGCAGGTTTGTATGTGGGTGTCCAAAACGGGCACTAATCACGGCCTATCGGGTTGGGTCGTGACATGATCATCCCAATTTCCTTTTGAAATTGTCTCATAACTTGTCTTCAAGGGTATGAATGGAATGTTCCGCTTGACCATTTTTCTGAGGATGAAACCGGTACTAAGTTTACTTGTATATCTAACCTCTTCTGGAAAGATTTCCAAAAACGAGAAATGAATTGACAACTTCTGTTTGAAATGAAGGACAATGAAATCCTATGGAGGATCACGATCTCAATAATATAGATCCATGCATAATCTTTGGTAGTATATGTAGAGTTAACAGGAATAAAAAGGGAAGATTTGGTCAACCTATCCAAAATAACTCATTTAGAATCATTTCTCCTACGAGTTCGAGGCAACCCAACAACAAATCCATATCAAAGGCTTCCCACTTTGAAATCGGAACATCCATGATTTGGGTTAAATCACCCAGTTTAAGATGCTTAGCTTTAACCTGTTGACAATTTAGACACTTAGCAACAAACTCTGCTATGTCTCTTTTTAAACCATCCCACTAATAGACTTCCCTAAGATCATGATACATTTTGGTGGCACCCGGACGTATAGAATAGCGAGAACCATGGGCTTTTTCTAGAATTTCATTTCTCAAATCCTTAACACAGGGTAAACATAATCTTCCTTGGTACCTAGAACCACCATTTCCCCCTTGCAAAAATTACTCATTGAACTTTCAAAGTACTGATTCCTTCAACTCCATCAATAGTGGATAAAGATGCTGATTAGATTTCCCCTCATATAATAATGATGAGTCGGATTTATGATGAAACATAAAACCAACAACATTTGGAGAATATTCTAACCGCACACTCAATCAAGCCAACCTCATAAAGGATGTCGTAAAGGTCTTCATCAACCTTAAATCCAAAAAATGTAGAAGGATTCATCCTCATAAAATCTCTCAAACTGATACCCTTATTGCTTCCATGTTGGTTCTCTCGAGAAGTAACCTCCCTATTAGCTTATGGCGTAATAGATGGAGCTTGGGTGGTGATCGATTGGGACATTTGAAGCAGGCTTCCATCACCTCACCATCCATCATTGCTCGAGGATTGACCAGAATTTCTTCGTTTGCACAGCTTGCACTTGAAGAGCATTTCGATTGCCATGGGGAGATCATTGCCTACAACCACAAGAAAAGGATTAGATTCTAAAAGACACATAATATCAAAACTCTAGAGGCATGACATATGATTATCAAGAAAAGAAAAATGTTCTACTAATCACATAGCCTCTCATCCATAATTACATCGCACTTCTCAACCATGAATAAGATACTATATAACGTGGTCTGGTGAGACATTGATCCTAAGTATATTTAAACTCGTGCTCTGATACCAAGCTTTTCACAACCGGCGAGTATAAACCAGATGTGACCGACATCGTCGTCCTCTTAAAGGATTCAGAAAAGTCTCTTAGCCTTCGTCATAACATGTCATCAGTTAAAATTTGTTGAAAACTAATAAATTTTACATGATTATGTGATATGTACTTAGACTTCATACTTAAGATTATAACATATGATATTCTATAATATTGTCTCACATGTATAAAACCATCTAAAGAGTGTAATCTGGACTTAGCTAATATATAGTTAATATGATGTATAGGCCTTAATACAGAAGAATCCAAAAAACATAAATGGTAATATACTATTCTTATTTACTATTGAAGTCTTCCTAAGCTAGAATATAAAAGATTGCATCCTTGAAGATGAGGACCTACCCCACTTGGAGAAAGAGTTCCAAGCTTCTTCAATCAACCTTCTTAATCTTCAATGGCCGAACCCTATATTTGTAGTAAGATAGGAGACATCATCTCATATAGAAATATAGACCAATAACATGTTCATCAACATAACAAACATTATATAAGAGTAACAACATGTATCGTAATCATCGTGCCTTTCATGTTATCATATTACATAAGATCAATCTCCTAGGACTTCCCTTAGAGACAACTTGTGCAATCTGTAGTTAGAGTCCCATACTTCTACCTATACTAACTAGACTCTTCAAGTCACCCTAGTAAAAGTCCATTTACTTGTATTTCAGTTTACATGAGAGAACATACCCCTTAACAAACATAGACCATGTGAGCTAAACATGAAATGTGGTGTCATAAAACACCACAGCGAAAGAAGGTAGTCTACCCGCCAAAGTAGAACCAAATATGACATAGCATTCTAGGTGGATCCACTATCTATTATACTATAGTGGAAATATATTTCAAGAACTAGGAGATGTATTAGAGAACCAAAGTCCCACATTATATGGCAGCCTCTATCTAATGAGAGTCATTGTGAACCTACCTTACAACTAGGGAAGGGAAACCTCTCATATCTAGTTCATCAGTGCTTAGCTTAAGTCCGTTTCTTGAATAACATTTAAGTTGTACTCAATCAAAAATGATCATGAGCTCTTTATGATTATACGAGAATTTTCTTTTGTCGTAACCCTTCGTGTGTGTGATTTACATAGCATAATCATCTTTTGTAAAGCATAGAATAGATTATCATAATTTGGATTATCTTATTCTTATCATAATATCACAAGTAACATGTTCATAGCCCAACATATACACATAGAAACATCATTGATACTCCCTTAACATAGCATTATGATTTATAGTCTAACATACACAATATATAGTTATCACGACTTTAGAAAACTTGCCTCTCCCTTCAAAGTTTCTTATTCAAAAATTTTACTTCAACTTACAAAATTCATAACTATAAAATAGTGAAATACTAAATACCATAGTCAATACAAAATATTCAACTCATATACAAGATCAATTCATAATTTTAGGATAAGGGAACGGGTCATTAAAGAGTTAATTCATGTTTTTAGTTCGAATCCCAACGTTTACATATAATCAAGTAGTAGATACAACCCAATTAAGACTATTACTTAGGTAGAGATCATGTATCACACGAGATTCAAACATTATAAATCAAATACACAACAATTCATGTGAAATCAATGATAGAAAACCATTATTTATCATTGAAGGTCATAAATATAGAGTTAGAAAGAGAACCCGTTCTATAGAGTAAAAACCCTAGAATTGAATTTCATTCAAATTTTTTTTGAAAGGACCTCTTGGGGAAAGTCAGACAAAGAGCAGAAAACACATACTTTATAGATGAATAATCCACAAAAACTGCATGAAAACCGTGAAGTCTTCGTATTTTTCATTAAGCTCTTCTGTTCTTCAATGGGGTTTGGAAAAGAGTGTTTCTTGAGAGAATGAGAGAATTTTCATTTAATTCTGATCTGGATGTGTAAAAGTGGTCTAAAACTTACCTAATATCCATATATATTCTTCCTTTGAATTTCCCAAAATATCCTCCACTTAAATGGGTCTTTTTAACATGTTACATTATCAAAAAATATGACTTTAATGATTCTGGAAAGTGACTGCACGTCGCTGGGCCAAATCTCATCATTTTTCTTAAATTTTGGGTTGAGGAAGTGAGGTGCGTGTAAGACTTGTGTTGCAAAGATTCCCGTCTCATTTTGAGGGAGAACACCTCGTGAGGAATGTGTGTCGGGACTTGTTCGTCTAATTCTGACTGTTTGCAGGTTGCCAGGCAGCCTGCCCACCCATGTTTGGGTCCTCCCCAAGCACCCTTCGGGTGGTCCTTGGGGGTGTATTTACCAGACGATTGGACCCTTTGTAATACATACTACCTATCCAAGGTTTCTTTACATGTTTTGGAATACATTTGACACTTCTAAACCTTCACCCAACATAGGGACGTCAACTAATTCAAACTAGCTAGTTTCCGGACGTCAATGTCTTTCTTTGTTGTTTTCGCTCTTACCTTTTCTAAATGAGTTTGTAACATTAATAAATGTCTGTAAACATAATTTAAATAATTATTTAATGTACAATGCTTTAGTCTAAGAGATGGAATTTCCAGAGTGTTACATTAATAATGTGCCTTATCATGATATGAAGATGTTAATGTCCTAACCACACCTATATGAATTGTAATGAAAGGACAATACTAAAGAAATTCTTATTTATCTAAATTTATGATGATTCTTATACAAGGGTTAGACCTTATTACCTACAATAAGCTAGGATGATTAATAAAGACATTTCAAAAGGGACTCTAGCTTAGCTGAGTGAACTAGTGTAAAGAGAGTCCTTTCCAAGATAGGGATGCTAGGATTTCTAACATAGTCTTGATATTGGATACTATAATGCATGTAGCCATAAAGAGGGTCACAACTAAATCTCCTAGTTCATGAAGAATGTTTCCTCCATAGGAATAATAACAAGTGGATCGATGTAGTTGATAAGTTCATACTTTGGTATTACCTTGACAAGTAGTCTGCCTTCTTTTGGTGTAGGTTTCCTTGACATCGGATTCCATATCTCATGTGGTCTATGTATCTTAGGGAAACATGTTCCCCAAAAGGTAAAATGAATTAAGGGAATGATCTCTAATCAAGATAACCTAAGGGGTTTAGGTTAGTCTAGGTAGGGGTATGACACTCCACCTAAAATTTGCACGTGTAAGCCTTGAGGGAAGTCTTAGGAGGATGTTCTTATGTATGAATATGTTTATGATTGTATATATATGTATATGATGAACTTGCATATTGTTGATACTATATGTTTAATTGTTTCACTAATAAATACGTGTTGGTATATGTTGTTAAGGTATGATGATATGTAAACTTAAATGCCATGTTATGTGAAGTGGAAAGTTGGTCATGATTATCTTTGGGTCACTTTATTGTGTAAGGTTATGGGGCATTGATTGGTCAATGCACTTGTTGACTTGATAGGGGTTCATGGGTAATATTCTTACTTTTGTTATGATGAAGTGTACTCTGATTCATGCTTGTTGAAGTTATAACTTCATAATTAGGGTTGTCTTTATTATATATTCAAGTATGTTAATATGTTTATTAAGTTGAATATGGTTTGTGTTGTTGGTCTTGTGGGCTACATGCCTATGACATAAGAAATATGTCTCTTTTGATTGGTATGGTCTTCTTGAAAATGCATAAGGTTTTCAAACGGGTAAAATAACATGTTTTAATGAAAGGTTCCTTTTTTATCATGATTTGATCAAATGTGTGCATATGATATCATACTTAGTAAAAGTTGTATACTAACCCCATTTCTTCCTTTTTTCCCAATATTTTAAGTTCTGGACGTTGAAGGGATTTTCGAGACGAGTTGAAGAAGACTTGGATTGGTTAATCATCCAAGTAGAGTAGGTCCTCACTTTTAGAGGGTGAGGGCAGTATAAAGACTGATATTTCTTACTGTTCAAGACTCTTATGTTTCTTTCCTTTTCATTTTAATATTAAATGTTGTATGACCTATATGTGGTCTGGTTTCATTTATGTACGGGGTAGGCCCAATTTTTATATACTCTTAATAGATGGTTATGAGATGAGATAACTATTTTGACACTATCTTATATTTTATGTATCTATGTGCAATAAAAGTAGAAGACTAAGTAATCTTCCTATGCGAACGGTCTATGTATACTCGATATGTATATACTATGTGTATGTAGAGGTCTATATAAACCTCCAAGTAGAAGTAATGAATTTTTTTAAACTTTCCGCTATATTTTACCTATGAATGTAAAGATATAAGCTAAAAGAATACTCTAAGTCCTCAAAGATGACGACGATGACGGTTACGTCTAGGGGTTTTTTCCGGATGTGACACTTCCAAGAAAATGTGCAAGGTCAAGGGGTGTTAAAACGGGGCTCACACACTCATAAGGTAGTAAAAAAAGAGGTATAATAATGTCAAATTAGTTAACACTATTTAAAGTAAGCTAAGATCATCTCAAAAGTTCATCACTTAGTCAACAAAACAAAATAGGCACATTAAAGGTGTCATCACACATTTTTCACGATAAGTTCATCATACAAGGCATTGACACTTAAGTTAAAGAAGACTCCACACTTTTACTTGTGTGCAAGGTTTATAGCAGGACATTCAAGTTGATACTTGTCTAGTCATAATGGTATAGAAAATGTTCACATATTGTCAATGAAACTTCATTTGCCTCTTCGTAGAGGCATATTTTTTTTATTATGAGATCTATTAAAGTCATTGGAATTGTTCAAAACCGTTACTTAAATTTGTAAATGAAGAACCACAGTCAAGCACAAAGAAGAGGTGGCAAAATTTTTGAAGGATCAAAATTTATTTGCAATTAAAAATAAGGAGCCACAAGATCTATAATCCAAAAATAGTATAAAACAAAATTATAGTTAAAAAACCAAATATATAGGGAAAAAACCAAACATCAATATTCACAAAAAGATCACACAATATATGGGCCTCAACCTATCACAGATAAAGTCATTTGTCTTCAAATTAAAATAAAATATTCCATAAGTCAAAATAAAAGTAAGAAAGAGAGGGAAGTTAAGAGAGGATCCGATATGTACATTCGCTTAGTCTATCTGGGCATCAATGCCCGGTACGTAAGTCTGGAGTTGGGAGACAGTACGCAGGGTCACCTTAGAAGGAGCAACAATACCAGATCTATAGGAGCTTCCACAAATGTCTCGATCAGAGAAGTCTAAATAATTTGCTTCATAACTATCTCCTCAAGATCCGGTAGTTCTCTATATTTGAACTTCTCCTATATATTTATGTGCTTTTAGTAGCTCTACTCATCTGACTTATCCACTGTTATCTCATCCGTATGTAAATCTCCGATGGTATAAGAAGAAATCATTGTTGTCTTAGTAGTATCCAAGTCATCAACAGTCTCTAATAATGATGTGAAGTCGGTCAATTTTATACAGTTTACGTCCTTCTTGAAGTGCGCTACCTCAACTTTTGAAGTCCTAAATTCTAAGGTGTCCCCCTACTTGCTCTCAAAATCGTCGACACTCGTGGTTAGAGTGTTAATTGAAGTTTGAATTGGGTTAGTGAAGTTAAAATGGAATCAGAAATGGGATGTCTTTCTCCACTTTGTAGTTGTCACGTCAATTTAATTGTCCATACGACCTATCTTCAAGATCATTGCCTTGGTGATCTTGGTATGCTAGAAAGAAGTGGATTTTCCTAGAACCTGTGAAGAAGAGGTAGGTGCATAAGTACCTAAAGGAAGAGGCTAAAGTAGGAACATACGTCTTTTTATTTATGAAATCAATATCAACCTTTGGGGAAGTGTCTAGCAGAGCTACCCTCCTCCTGTAAGCCTTCAGTGTAGTATATTTGTCCTTAATAAACTGCATGCCTGTTAGGGAACATGAGGTAACCTCAATATCTCACGTATAATTTTGGGGAACTTCAAAAAGCTAACAAAATTCGGTGATCCAGAATGGGAATGAAAAGGAGGCCTACCTTTTCTTAGCCATTATTGCAATCTCTGTCTAAATAAATAAGTCCCATTATGATGATCCAAGAGATATGATAGACCCAAGGACTTCCGTCTTAGGATGGCGCAGGGTAGAACAATTTTTAATGGCATGAATGAGTTGGTGATAAAGCAAAACAGAATATGGCAGCAACACTCAAGTCCCTCTTCTCACTAATAGTTCGCACATCGATCCACCTCGGGTGGTATCTTAAATCAGAGAAGCCAGTAAGACCTTCAAATAATCTATGGAGTGATTAACTAAAAATCCATCATTAGGTTCATAGAGTGTAGAGCTCTACCCAATATAGTATTCATGTTCTCACTATTGCACCAAACTTCCTTTCCCCATGCCATGATAGACTTCATGGGTCTAAAATCACTAGCCTTTTTTTTCTCTTTAGGACCAATTCACCGTTGAATTTGTATAACTCTCAGACCCATGAAGGAATGTAAAGGCCACGTGGTACTGTAAACTTATGAAACATATCGTAGTAGAGTGTGTCTGTCACATCTAAGTAGTGACTTTCAAGCTATTTTGTCGAGAGTAACTTCCTACCTTAGATGGTTTGTAGCCTATCACCTTTTAAGAAGTTCAAAGCTTTGGGAAGGAATGACATGTTCGATTGGGGTCAGAGGAGATGCCTGAGATGGCATAGAGTCTGCAGTTGTGGAATCATGAGGGACTCTAGCTAAGTAAGGTATAGATCTTTCCTTGACTTCATTCCGCTAGGACTACAAAGTTTGTTCATCCTCTTGCATAAATAAAAGAGAGTGGTAGTCATTAGTCACCCTTTCAGATATGGGCCTCTTGCCCTTGCCTCTGCATCTTGGAGGAGGCACTTCTTTTCCCTTATTTGGAGGATTGGATCCCCTTTCATTTTTAGTGATATCACACACTCTTTTCATGTGTGACATGTCTACAATTATTCATACCATTTCTGCAAAACATCAGGAAAAAAAGATAGAAACAACTCGATTTAATTCAAAGAAAATTTCAAACAGGTCGTCTAATGGCCTAATCACTTTTGCGATGTAGATCGGGATCCCCAAAATTATTGGCCCTAAAAATTTTGGTTAGTCGGCAATGTGAAATTTCATTGGTCAAAATGCTGACAATATTCAGAAAATCGGTGAAAGCTTTCGGTGAGTAAGGATTAGCTGACTGAAAGTTACAGTGCAAAAAGGGAAGTTAAGAAGTCTTTCAGCGGGTGTCGAGTTTTCTTAGTAACCTTATTCTTCTCAGAGAAAGTTACAAAGTCCAATAAAACATTAAGCATTAAATTAAAGGTGAGATGGGGACCTTTTATGAACCACCATGAAGTTTTGTGAGCTTGACCCAATAGGTCGAATGATCGAACGTGCCTAGTGACAACCCAACATCTCGACTTCTACCTCGCAACACCCAAAAAAATCAAACCAAGAACTAGTTAATTTTATGCAAGACCCATAACACCTATTACCTTGGGATACTCATACTTCTCTTGGTTTTGCCAAATTTGGAAAATTATGGCCTTTGCACTAATGTCACCCTTTCTATCATTGATTCAAATTATGTCTCGCGTAACAAATATGGGATACTGGGAATTGACATACAAAAATTCAACGACATGTAAGAATAATCACACTAAATTTATTTCATTTTAACACATACAAATATGGGATTTGAACATTATAAACATTAGAGGCAGGACTATCAAATTAAGATTGAAATACTAGGAAATAATGTTATCCAAATCTGAGAACCAATTAACAACTCAAATACAATAGAAACACAAGAAATATAGATTCTATGTGGGTTTGAGTTTGTGAAGGTCAAAAGTGAGGAAAAATGAAGAGCTTGAAAGTTTGAACGTTTGGCCTTTTCAAACCTGCCCTGTTCTCGTCCATTCAAAAACATTAGTCGTGCTCGCCGAACCACCCAATGACATCTTGAGTGGTCACTTACCTTGCAAGGTCATATAGGGAATCAAATAAACCTTGGAACAAAACAACAGATTTTATGGGATTTCCAGCTTCCTTAGTGATTCTCCAATAATTTCTTGGGCTTGCCAAGTCTTACAGACTCAACTTGAAGTTGTCCTATGGCAAATGGCGGTCTAGGTCGAGGTCATTGACTTCTTTGGCAATTCCACGACTAGAAATTTTGCTCATATACCTTCACTTTTCAACTACTTTCCGCACTTTTTTCTGCACATTCAACACACTATTAATTCAAACAATAAAAACTAGGCAATAAAACCTGGCTTCCTCTCAAAAAACACATAAGTCAAGCCTGTGGCACGACCCAACTCCAATTTAAAACCCCATTATTGTGGTTGTATATAATATCACTAGTCAATCCCCCCCCCCTTGTTGTCTCGGATTCAGTTCAGATGAGATATGACCCATTTGGATCTCTAACTTATTGATCTACACCGAATATGAAGCGACAGTTTGTCTAAGGGTGTCCACGTCTTTTTTCTTTTCTATAAAATTTTGTGTGACCTTTCAACTTTTTTGAAGATATGAGAAATAATATCCTCAGGCGGACTTCCTTTAGAATTCATTGGATTTTTATACTAGTAGGGAGGCAGATACCTATTATTTACCCCAGCCTTCCAATTTGGATTAAGGTCCCTCCATTCACTATCTCAATCTTTCAAACCTTCATCCTTATTTCAACCTTTTTTGCTACCCTGCCTAGGGTAGTATGAATAATAACCATGCCTTTATTGGCTCGAAATTTCACCTCTTCATTACACAAGGCCTCAAACATAAACTCATACGGATTAGCACACACGACACCCACGAATTTACTCTTTGAGAACTACCTTATATGACATTTTTTGACAAATTTTATTATGTTGTTTTCCATGATCTGGTCTCTCTTTAGGTCTTTCTCCATATTATCATTGGTTAGTTTAAATGTGAGAGGGGAAAAATGGTCTTCATGGGTATTCTTCGCTCTTTAGTAGTCATTCCTTTCAATAGCGAAGTTGTTATCACAAATAGTTGCTCCATCAAACCTTCCAAAGAAAATTTTTCACAAACATCCTTATTTATCGAGTTTAGACACTAGTAAAAATATTGCAGCAACATGTTCTCAGGAAAGCCATGGTTTCGCATTTAAGCACCAACTTTTGGAATACAAGCCAAGTTTCATTAATCGGCTCACCATTAAGATGCGTGAATCTCTTAATGAATCTCGAACATTAATGATATTCGAGGGAGGGAAAATGGAACTTGAAATGTTATAAGGAACTCCTCCTACGAAGTTATTTATTCATGTGTTAATCTAGCGAGCCACTTCCACGGTTCTCTAATCAAAGAGAATTGGAAAAATCATATCTGAACCGACTCTTGGGAGATATTCCTGAAGGAAAACCCTCTCTCATAAATATAACCCGGTTCGAGAACCCTCTCTCATAAATATGCTCATGGGGATCCTCATGAGCCAAACCAGTGAAAATAAACTTTAGTTGAAAGAGTTGCAACATAGCACTTGTGATGTGGAATACCACAATCCCTTTGGTCGAAGGCAAAATGCCACCAACTCCACCGATAAAATTGTGCCCATTAGTGTTAGGCTCATTGAAATCGTTGAAGTTATTGATGTCATCTTGTTGGCCTACCTTACTTGGCTACCGTTGTTGCTATTAAAACACATACTAACTTTTTTAAACATACAATCAACCGAAACAAAACTAAAAAACAAGTAAGTATCACAATAATTAACAAGAAAAAAGTTCAACTTAACTAGAAATTCTCAAGTAACATCACTACCCGCTAGCGGTACCATTTTGATAAGATTACTATCAAAGTCTGTTCATCCAATATTGAGTTACAACAATCGTTTAATAGTAATATATCCCAATTAGTGAGTTGGGGTCGAGTCCTAAAGGAGTTGTTCAGACTCTCGAATAAATAGAAAAGCAAAAATCTGCTCAAGTATATCATTGATAATAACATTTACGAAAAAAACACAATTTAAGTTTAGGGTGACACAAGCGTCAAATATCAAATGGGTTTTGTTTAATACTAACAACTAAAATAACAAATAACACAAAACTACTAATACGGAGATGGGATTCTTTGAATGTGACATGATTATGAGCTGAGGTAGACAATTGGGTTATTGCAAGTAATAGTAAATTTGTTGTAGATCAGTGACTAATCTATACATTAGTGGGGGTAAAACTTTTCTCGAACAATTTACCCAGAATAAATTTGCTTCTCTCAGACACCAATAAGCACCTATTAAGAACAACCTTCAGTTTAGTCCATTCACTCTCTCGAGTTGAATGTGTTGTAAAGGGTTTAGGATATACTCTTTCAAGCTGAAGAAATAAAAACCCAGTTCAAAAACCATCAATTCAGTTATCTTAGTCTTGAAACCTCTCTCTTAAGCAAGCCAAAAATGCAAAGGTTGAGTTGCATTTGCAACTACAACCCTTTGGATTAAGCAACTGTTACTGAATGAAATATCTTTAAAAGAACATTAAGACTAACAAAAAATAATACTAGTAGCTAAATTAACCCATACTCATATAATCACAACCCAACACTTGGGGTTAAAGCAAAACATAACAAAAAGATTGAGATTGATACCAAATTGTGTTTCCATCCACTAGGTACAATTTATATGGTTTTTACAAACGTCTAAGATGAAGAATCTTCAACACAAACTTCCAATTTCTCAAAAATGGAATATTAAAATCTTCAAAGATAAGGAAAAAATTCTTCCAAAATATTTTTATGCTTTAAAACTAAATTATAAAATTGATTTTCTAAAATCTCACTTAAACTAAAAATTTTAACAAGTATTTATAGTTGTCAAAAAGTGTGCTTCACAGTTTAAGTCGATGCAATAAGCCAAGATTGTTGATCCACTCATAGAATTTCTGTTAGGTCATTTGTATCGCCATTTTACCTTTTCCATCAACGTCGTTAGGTCTGTTTAACATTTGGCAATATATTACTACATTGTGGACCTGTTCGGAGACTCGCTAACTGCGCCCTTCTATTATCGACTAGATTTTCCCCTACAAGACATGGCACAGTAGAACAGTAGGCGAGACCCTGTCCATTGGGAGACTCAACCATGGTTAAGGCGATCCTTATTACATTTTTATTTTTTAATTCGGGTGCTTGTAAATTTTAGCTTATTAGTGTCCATGCTTAGTTCCACCATTCAAATACTTGAGAATAAAGGATCTACATCATTTATTTTAATAAAATAAGCATTAGAAGGCAATGAATCTATTAAGATAAAGCCCTAAATGAGTCCATATTGAGAAACCATTAGTGTCCAATAGAGAAGTAAAGGCGATTCTAACAAAATTAGTGAATGCAAAGGGAGATTGGGAACGAAAGTTAAATAATGCTCTATGGGCATATGAGACAACTTTTAAGATGCCTATTTATATTTCCCTATATAGAATGATACTTAGACAGGTATTTCATTTTACAGTTTATCATAAGCATTAAGAACTATGGTCTTTGAAGAAGATAAACCTTAGTTGTTTGAAACTACAAACCTGACACTGGATAATATCAATAGGATGGATAGGTTTCGATTGAGACTGTACGAGTGTTTTGGACTTTTAAGAGAGAATTAAGATTTATCATGATAAGCATATGAACAAAAGGAGATTTATTCCCTTTGACAGATGATTTTCAACTCTAGACTTAGTGTGTTTCCTGGGAAATTGAGATCCAAATAGTTTGGACCTTTTAATATAACTCAAGTATTCCAGTTTGGTGCTACTAAGTTTCATAATAACATGGGAGAGAGATTTAAGGTCAAAGGCAATCTAATAAATATATTCTTGGGTTGTATAGAAGAAGTGAAATAGTGAAGGAATGTAAGTTTGATAATGCCTGAGTAATGAAGTAACCAGCCTTGCACCCTGACATTAAATTGTGCGCTTCTTCGCATGCAACCTAATATTGTATTGTAATGGGTAGTTTCCTTTTGCATATGTTTTTTTGATTTTATAGAGTCACTCTGTTCTTATGTTTTTAGGAATGGGGTAGAGATAACCCGTCACGATTATTAGGGGAAAGTTAAAGTCCCATCATCCAAAACAACAATAAAAGGAGGCTACTGGAAATTGTCATAAAGTGGTTAACAGAAGGGTTCTAGTCCTTCAAGATTTATACAGGTCTTCTAGCTTCTCGTGAACCTCAAGTAAGTACTTTGTCCATAGTCATTTTCATGGACCACTATACGTACGATGGTGCCCATCGCGAGCACATTCATGAGCCGTCGTCCCTAACCCAGTATCAGTTAGACCTTACCTGGCCCTCATGTATGAAATATGAAAACGAATAGTATATATGTCTGTGCAAATGCAAAGGGTAAGTTTTTTTCCTCTTCACTTTCTCTTTTCCATGATGGTTACCTAAAAATTACTATAGTTTTCATTTATTCTTATTTTCTGAATTCCACAAAGAATAAAAGACCTACTTTTACTTTTAAGAAATCAAAGTAGAACATATAGTATTCTTTTTGTGGTCTAAATATGTTTATTCTTGCTCGAATTGATTTTTTTGATTCACTTGTTATATGTTTAATTTTATCTTTTAACGAGTTAAAACTACTTCTAGTTAATTGAATTTGAGCATTATTTTGTGATAAATGATCATTGAATGTATTCACTAGTAAATTTTTGTGGGGTTGCCTAAAATTTCATTTATTTTATGGGTTTTCAATATTGCCTGATGAAATTGATGGATAATTAGGGATAAATATTGACGTTAGTATGACGTTAAGCCTCTTTTAAGGATATGGCAGCATGATCATGTGCATACTACAATTAAAACTATGGATTCCGAGAAGTTAAAATCATTTACATGTGGTATTGTTGAATTTGGTAGGAGGTGGTCGTATGCAAGTGATTACGATTATATATTCTTATACATGCACTAAATTGTCGTGTCAAGCTGTGATCTTGTTCTTGAGTTTTAGGACATCTTGCCTGGTTTTAATTTATAAGGAATATGAACTGTATATTGTGTCGACGTGGAAGTTCATAATGTGATTCACGGACGGTGATGTCAACCGCAATCCATAAAAATAGTCATGCTCCATTCTTTCCATATGTCATAGATAGTATATTCTTTTACGAGGGCCATCACAAATCGTGGTTCACACCATCGACCGTGAAGGTCTCAGTGAACGTTAACATGTCCGGTTCCTTTCTTCACCACAACTTCTATCTTATTTGCGATGGTCTCCAGGATCGATATAACAACCACAGCCCGTGTAGTCACCTTATAAAAAATCAAAAAAAAAACATAACATATATATTTTTTTAAATAACTTTATTTTGGGGACCTTTCGAATGATAGATTTGGGGATGACATTTTTAAAGCAAGTTGTCATAGTGTACTTACACATGAGAAGTCTAAGTAACTAGTAGTGTGTCATGTTATGGTTTTGTGTACTAATGTGTTTTTATATTTCTCAAGTACTATTTCTCCCAAAAGAAAGAACGCAACTGCACATTCCTCACCTATGACTTTTCAATAAGAAGGTCATAACGCTTTGAAGTCTAGTATTTCTGAGGTTCAGCTCAATACCACCATTTAGCAGCACTCATCTCAAACTACTATATCACACATAGCGAGGGAAAATATCTTGAACTACTTTCCTTATCTGAAGAGAAAGATAGTAGTGGTGGTAGCGGTGAGAATCTGGTCGCCAGTGTAGTAATGGCTAGCGAGGTAGTTCAGAGTCCTAGTGACTCTCAAGTGAATGCAACCACCACTCTACCTGTAGTAGAAATAAAATCTAAGACATGGCACATAAGATACATGTGTTGTGAAAGGGGATGAGGAAATTACTATAGATGATACCATGGTGAGACATGTACACATTCATGAAAAATAACTTGCAATGAGACAACAAGTGATTAACTGATTCCTCTCTATGTTGATTGCAAACAGGTCCATAGAGTTCTGTAGTAAAGGAATTGTGACTAACTCTGGCGGCTTTATGAAGAGACCAACAATACGTGAGACCAGGGTGATGGTGGTTGATATGAAATTATTCCCCGAAATTTATTGGATATTTTTGTTTGTTCTGTTCACTTGATGAACAACGAACGTGGAGACTATTCTAGCCACCTGAACCGAGAGTTTTATGCTTCGTATATAGCCACATTTATGTAATGTGCTGTGGAAACTAAGGCAATTAAACAACACAGAATGACATTGCCATTACTTGAGATCTACTCAACTTTATTATGGTTCGTGGAACATCTTTAGATATCTCTAAGGCTACTCTCAACAGGATGCTTCATGGCGCAGAATACATAGCACAAACATCAGTTGGCCTTTTTGAGGCAAACATCATGTAGTCACCATTTTATATGAGATTGATGTTCAGATTTCTCGAGAGCATCTTGCGCTGGATTGCAAGGCAAAGCGCTTTAGACGGGGAGAATGCAGGTTGGGTTATAGGCACACAGTTTCTCATAACTAAGGCTTTACTGTCTTTCCTAGCCAAGGTCTGTTGGGCTATTGACCCTGCTCAGTTGCAGCCTACTGGAAATTATAACACCCTTTCTCCCTCACTATTATCCTTGGTAGGTGCCTCATGGCTCGTTATCTAGTCAATATGGGTAAATATCATAGCTTTAAAAAGGCGGGGTGTTGCACAAAATAAGAAAGCCATACCTTCGCTTCCCGGTGTGATAGGGAAATTGTGTAGACACACAAACATTTCCCCAAACAGGCTAGTGGATAGATGGGTTGAGGCATTAAGACTCACCCATGCATCCAAAATATAAGATGTTGCTAACCATCTCTGTGGTGAAAAATTTTGATCTATGAGTTCTTTGGAAATTATTCTAATGTACCAATTAACATTTCAAATGAGGATTGAGTGCAATAAAAAATGGAGTCATCACACCCATCTACATTGGTACAAATAGCTTTAGCCCCAAAGACTCCATGTATTTTTTTAAATATTCAGAATATATTCCTTGAGATATTTGTTGCAAATCAGCATAAAACTATGACCTTAGTCGACTAAATTGTACACTGGATGCCCTAGAAAATAGAACGAGATGTGTTAGATTACGAAAAAGAAGTTAAATGATCATATTAAAAAGGAGTTGGCTATCTTAAAAGAAAGGATAGATTGTTTGGAGATCCTTGTCCTGGGTCAGTTTCAGGGTCAATAAGCACTGAAGATCTTAACACACAATTGGCTGAGATACAATATCAAGTTGCTAAAGTTGTTGCAAATTCCCACTTTTGTCATGCATAAGTTGCTGATGCAATTTCTCAGTCAGGCATCTTCAACTCAGCAACTTAACGACCTCTATGGGGAAGTCTGTACAAGCAAGTCTAGGGGAACACTAGTACTAGTTATTTGTTGGAATCCTCACCCATATATGGGTTCTTATGATCCACTCGTTGATAAGTGTGTCGATGATTGTGAGGATATAAGATCCTAGAGAATCATAGGTATGAGCCCTCCTCACAACCTTGTTTTGTTTTTCTTTATTGACTTTGATTCCAAAGTCCATCTATTTGGGGAGGAGGTGGTGAGGAACCTGCCATGTTATCTTTTACTATGAGTGGAGGTGGACTATGTGTCTGTCTGAAAGTGTTTATTGTTGCGTAATTTTGTTTTTGAGAAAATTGTGATGTTTTTTTATTGAGGTATGCAGTAGATAGTTATGTTTAATATGATGTTACACCCTCGAAAATTATGCAGGTTGAACTATATAATAAAACTTGGGTCATGATGTTTTAAAGTCCTTAATTGGTTAATGATAGTGTTTTTAGGGAGTATATAAAGTTTTGAATTGTTTGGAGGTCAAACGTCCATGATGTCCGAAAACTAGAAGAAGATAAACTAGTGTGTTGTAGTGTTTTGTAGTGGAGTTTTGTCGGATGGCTTGAAGGTGAAATTGAGTTTGATGGTTTCTACACATATATTTACATGTAAAGGGTTGAAAATTTTGAGAACTCCGCCTCGTGGACCAGCCTAAGGGTCCCCGAGGACGACCCGTACATGGGATTTCCAAGCTGCCGTGCCTTCAAAGATTTTGCAGTGGCTGTGCTTGGGCAGCTGGCACGGAGTAGGAAAAAATCATTCCCTGTAATGTGGGGATTTCACCAACTATTCTGTCTCATAATTTTATAGAAATAAGATTTCAAAATACCTGTGCGACGCGCATTAAATGCCTATATTAGGTCACTTAATTTTTAAGTCAATTTTTAATTGGAAAAATTATCTAATGAGTGCAGAGGTCTTTTGGGTAATTTTGGATGACTAATTGATGATTATTGAGTGTTTTTAAACACCTAAACACGCATAATAACAAAACAAACCTATAAACTCAAAACAAATGCTCTCCATTCTTCTCTCCAAAACCTCTATTGCTAAAGCTTTGAATCTCAAAGGAAGAAGATTGTTTTTCTCATGTTTTCTCCATAAACTTTATGGGCTTTTCATCAAAACTAATCCTTGAAATCTCTTTCTTCAAGGAGTCAATTCCAACGATTTTCAAAGATGATTAAAACATGAATTTTCCTATTTCACAATCTATTCATGGGTTCTTGCATTAAATGTTTTGAAACATTGTATTATGATTGAATGGATGTTAATTTGATGAATTTTACCTAAAAAATCTAGGAACCCATGCAAACCACATTCTTCTAGTTTTGAATACTTTATGGGTGGATTGATTATATCTTAATGCTATTGTATTATCATGTAAATTAATTAAGGATATTAAATTATGATAGAACCATGGTAATATATTTTTAGTATGTTTCCCTAATATGATAAATCTATGTTGAACTATCTTTGATTGATTGTCTATTGTAAGCATTAAATTGAATTGGTTATCATGGCCATGGGTGAGGGCATTTGAGTATTGTGTTGGATGATTTAGCTATGAATTGAAGTTGTCTGAATAGATTTGATGGTAAGCTACCCTCATTCTCTTTATCTTATGTAAAATTGGGTCTTGAATTATGCTATGATTGGTATGGTCCACTTATGTTTGTGGTGCTATTTGCTTTAATTCTGAATTATGTGTCCTTATCGGCGTTACTTTATGAACTTTATAATGTGATTTATGTGATGTATGATCATATATACTATTTTTGAGTAATGAGAAAGTATGTGTTTCTTTTATTGCCATTAGGTGATCATGTTAAACTATGACTATGTCTTTATGTGTTTAGTCTTAGTATTGATGTATGATTCTTCCTACTTGTTTATGTGAGACTCAGGATGGTTATATTGATGATATTATAGTTGTGAATAGGATGATTTATATATGATAATTTTGTGCCTAAGTGCTTCTAGAATGATGTGCTACATGTAAGGTATGTGTGGGTCTTGTTTTTGTAGACTCTTGTGTTACCTTACTTGATACATGTATAATGTGATATCACTGCTTGACTTAGTATGCTAAAGCTTCTCAGTCTTGTTTATGTGGTTTACATGTGACCTTGAACATTGTTAAAAAGGTCATTTACGTGGAACCTTCAACTTAGTTGGAAGAATATGATATACTTAATGTTTAAATCCGTAATAGTATCCTTCTTGTATGAATGGAAGACATAGGGTTTATTGGCTGGACCACATGAAATCATCTTTAGGAAAGTTATCGAGCTATCATGTTGATCATTGTACCTATCCTTAGTTGACTCTCTTTGGTAAGGTTAAATGTGATTGAGCTGTGAACTAGATATGGAACCTCTTCATGTGATCTTTTTTGTAAAATTACTCTATGAGAACAAAGGCTAGCACTGAGAGTATTGTTTGAAAGAAGCTCAAATTAAGGATGAGGCTAGAGTACAAAGAAACCCTTCATATTCCTTAACCATGTGCCTACATAGGATGTGTACAACTTCTACCAATTGCAAGTAGAACAACTTTTTCAGAGTAGGGTTGGCTCCCAAATTCCGTGCTTAGTTACCATGATTATTGTAAGTTATTGCCTATTCTCATCATGTAAGATACATGCGAGTGACGGATAAGTACTATGAAACTTAGGTAGTGGAATAAGAGCTATATATACATTACATAACTAGGGTTTGAAGATATTAGTTTGTGAGCGTCGTAGGTATTATCCAAGACCATTACTTGAATGCCCCTACGTGATGAATATCTCTTAATGAAATAGTAAAGATAATGACTCAAGTTGGACAGTAGGTTAATGACTAAGTACCTACCTATATTAGTCCAATTGTTTTTTAGTTAAGGTATGAAGGATAAATAGGAATGGTCACTTTATGTCTTACCTAGGTAAGTCTTAACAATGACTCTAGATAGGGAAAGTAAATCGAATAAGTACACATGATCTAAAACTTAGGTAGTCTTAAAGATTATTTAGGTAAGCTTGGATAGGGTGTATGGGTTGTCTCTTGTTGCATTACTTAAGTAAGTCTTTTGATAACATTGGGGAAGATAATGTTTATATATATATATATATATATATATATATGCTATCATGTGAACTGAGAATGATCATATCTTAGGTAGTTTAAAGGATCTCTTCGGTGTGTGTGATGGGATTATTTAGGCGGTCGCTTCATAACTCACTTAAGTGAGACTTGAAATCACCTTTGGTAGGAGGATCTTATGTCTATATGTTTTGATGTATGCTTGATTCTATTTGTGATGTTTGGAAAATAAATGTGGTTCTTATACTTTAATATGATGTTATAATAAAAAAGAGCATATTTCTCATTAATGTATGTTTTCTCATGTGTTTTCTCATGTTTTATGCATTATGTCATATTTAGTACAAGGGTTTGTACTTATTCCATACTCTTTTTCTAACTCTCAAGATGTGTATAGCAGCTGAGATGTATCTGGCAGGAATCTTGGAATCTAGTTATCATTCAAGAAAAATTAAATTATGTTCTCACTTGACTCGAGGTCATAATCCTCTTTAAATTTCTTCTAATTAAAAATATTGTAATAGACTAAGTAATTCTATATTCGTAGTGTATGGGTCGTGTCCCAAGTATTCTCTAGTGTAAGATTGGCATATGTTGAGACTTGATATTTCCAAGTTATTATAATATGGAACATGTTTTTAGGATATTTTGTCTAAAAAGTTTTGATTTCCCACTACTTTTCATACATGCATGCAATGAATGATGTCAAAACGCTTGTACAACTCCTTCGAGAGGTCAAGTACGTCGTATTTCAAATTCAAAATGTCCTAAATCCGAAGGGGATACTGTCGGTTAGTACAAACAAGGTATCAGAGCATAGGCTATGAAAGTGGTTTAGGAATAAAAAAGTCTCATAAAGCCACGTCTAGTAGAGTCATGATCATTAGCGTGAGCTACAACACATCTATAAGCAAGAGGCTATACAAAAATATAGTTTCACTTTCTTCATTAATCTAGAGTCATGCCTATAGAGTTGAGGTTGTTAGTGTCTATCCTAATCTCTTCTCCAATGTTTTTAGGAAGATTAATACTAAAAGAATGGCCGATGCAAGGTTTGAACAAGAAAGGGTGAATGAGGAAGTTCCTCTTCAAGTTCAGAAAGTTTAGCAAGTTCTTCAAGGTGCTCAAGTCCCTATTAGAGGTCAAGGTAATGAGGTTCCACTGGTTCCCCCAGAAATGACTAATGGGGAGATTAGAGAGACTCTACTTTCGTTATCCCGATCCTTGACTACTAATGTGAATAGGGATATTGATCCTCTAATATGATGTTTTTGAGAGTACTATGACATCTAGATTGAGAGACTCTGTGAGGATGAATCCCCCTGTGTTTCCTGAAGCTAATGTGGGAAAGGATCTCCATGAGTTTCTATATGGTGTATATAAAGTGTTGAGTATCATGGGGGTTACTTTTAGTGAGAGGGTGGAGTAAGCTTCGTACCTATCAAAGGAGATTGATCAACTGTGGTATACTCAATGGAAAGATAATCGACTATAGAGTGGAAGAGTTTAAGGAGGCTGTCTTAGGAAAGTACTTTTCCCGTGAGAGGAGAGGGGTGAAGGTTGAGGAGTTTATTAATATTTATTAAGGTAATATGAGTGTGTAGGAGTATTCCTTGAAGTCCACTATCTTGTGTAGTTATGCTCCATCCTTGGTGTTTAACCCTAGGTATGAGATAAGTAGGTTTATGACCGCTGTGGCCGACCTTGTGAAAGAAGAGTTTTGTACGGTCATTCTTTATAGTGATTTCTAGGCTCATGGTTTAGGCTCAATCCATAGAAGAGTCTAAGCTTAGAAGGACTTCTAAAAGCATTAAGAGGGGTGGATCAAGTTAGAAGAAACAACCTAGGTTCAAGAAGAGGTCTCAAACTCAAGATAGAGTTAGTGCTCCTATTGTCAAACTGGAGAATACAAGTGGTTCTCAAAATAGTAAGCCTACTTGTATCATTTGTTGAAAAAGTCTCTATGGGGAATGTCTAATTGGTACCTTGAATTGCATTGGTTGTTGTAAGGATCGACATAAGGTGAGGGACTGTCCTACTATTGCTTTTAGAGGAAAAGAGGATAAGCAAGTACCTCTAAGTGTTCTGGGGTAATGGTGGTCATAAGAAGAATCATTTCTGTGCACTCCGGAATAGAGGATTAATGTCGGATGATTATGATAATGTTAATAAGTTATATTTTATTTGTTTAGTTGCTATGAGTTTCTTTTAAGTGGGATAGTATGGTGAGTAGTGGAGTTTTGATTGATTGTTTCATCTATTCTATTAAACTGAAGCTTGAGAGTAGAAATTTCATCGTAGCATGTTGCGTTGTTGCATTGTGTTTAGGAGTCTTATTAAAATTGAATTTCATTGATTCGTCGTACTGTACATTTCATTAAGTTATTCATATGTTGTAAATTGATTTATATGGTCATATCTATTATATTATCATGCTTTCAATCATTAATTGCTTAAGAGTTGCATATTTTAAACTTTGAAGCATGCTCACTGTAATGCCTTACAGTTTGTTGTAAGAATTTTTAAATTTGACTAAATTTATCGTTGTAGTGTGTATATAATTGATGTATATGAGCATGATAATTAAAGGAGAAGGTGTTCCTCCAATTTGAATGAACTATGTGAGTCGTATGGCATGATTAGTCATAGATTAGTTTCTATCTTTTTATTGTGTTTTGAGTCTCCAAAAGTATCTTAAATTGGTTGTCTTCATATTATTTTATCGTATGAGGTTGTAGGTTATGTTATTCTAGTCTTTAGTTTAATATCTCTTGAAAGTATTTTGACAAAAGCAGGTGTCATTCGGGGACATATGTTCCCAAGTCAGGGAGTTTTCTTACACCCTCGAAAATGAACTAGGTTGAACTAGAGACTAACACTTGTTTCATGATGTTTTAATGTCCTAAAATTGTTAATAATAGTGTTTATAGGTATTATATAATGTTTAGAAGTGTTTGGAAGTCAAAAGTCCAAGACGTCCGATTATAAGTCAAAGTTAAACTAGTGAGTCGTAACATTTTGTAATGAGTTTTGGGGGATATTTTAAAGGTGAAATTGACTGTCGATGGTTACTAAGCGTACAATCACATGTAAAGGGTTGAAAAGTTTGAGAATAACGCCCTGGGGACCACCTAAGGGTCCCCGAGGAGGACCAAAACATGGGACTGCCAAACTACAGTGCCACCCAAGATTTGACAGTGGATGCGCGTTGCGCAGCTGGAACGGAGTGGGAAAAAACCTTTCCCATCGACGCGGAGCTGTCACAGACCATTCAGTCTCAAAATTTTCCAGAAAAACATTTAAAAATACATCTGCACGCGTAGTAAACTCCCTGATTTGGTCGCATCGTTTTCAAGTTAAATTTAAACTCGTAAAATTTTCGTATTAGTGAAGGGGTCTTTTGAATAATTTGGGGATGACTTATTGATGATTATTGAGTCTTTTTAAACCCATATACTCACCAATCAAAGCAAAACCTTAAACTCAAAACGAAAACTCTCCATTCTTCTTTCCAAAACGTCCATTGTTGAATCTTTGAAGCTCCAATGAAGAAGACTGATTTTCTCAAGTTTTCTCCATCAATTTTATGGGATTTTCATTACAACTAAGGTATGTTTACTCAAACTTGAAATATCTTTCTTCAAGGAGTCAATTCCAATAATTTTCAAAGATGATCAAAACATGAATAGTTCAATTTGGAAATCTGTCTATGGGTTCTTGCACTAAAGGTTTTCAGACATTGTATTGTAATTGTATTAATTTTAATTTAATGATTATAATCCAAAAACTTTATGAACCCATTCAAACAATTAAATTCTAGTTTTGAATACTTTATGGGTGAATTGATTATGTATCAATGTTATTGAATTATTGTGTAGATTGATTAGGGCTAGTGAATTATGATAGAATCATTTTAGAAATGTTAGAATGCTTCCCTAATTTTTTAAATCTACGTTGGCCTATTTTTGATCATTGTCCACGGTAAGTATTGAATTGAATTGGTGCTCATCGCCATAGTTGAGGGCCTTTGATTATTGTGTAAGATGATTTAGCTATGGATTGTGGTGAGAGTGTATTTGGCGGTACGTTGCCCTCATTCTCTATAGCTTATGTAAAATTAAGTCTTGAATTATGTTTGTAACACTCCAAAAATGGAATGACATAGACTTGAGTTTACTATATTTAATATTGTTTAAAATGATATTTACAGACCTATATTAATTTATTATGTTCATTTGGAAAAGGTTAGAGTCAAAATGAAAGTGAAAGACCTTAACGTTCGGAAACTAGCTAATTTGAACTACTTGACGTCTGTATGTTTGGAGAAGGTTTTGAAGTGTCAGAGGAAGTTCAAAACACGTAAAAAGACCTTGGATAGGTAGTATGTAGTACAAAAGTTTAAACGTCCTGCAACAACACCCCAAGGATCACCGAAGGATCCTTTGGGAGGATCCCACCATGGGTAGGCAGGCTGCACAAATAATATTGAGTCATGAGGTGTGTGACGTGAGGCTGACACGCAGGCTACTGCCTCAAGAATTGAGAGGCATCCTCCCGACGCGAGGCTGATATGAACCTTACTTCATCAACCCAAAAGTTCAGAAAAAAATGGGTATTGGCACCACAACGTGGAGCAGCATCCCAGAATCACTAAAGTCGTATTTTTGGCAATTTAACTTCGTAAGAAGACTCATTTTAGTGAAGGGTATTTCAGGTACTTTATTGGAAGACTATATATGGAAACTAGGTCAGTATTAATGTAGTTTTTACACTTCCAAATCATATTCAAATGCAATTATCAATCTCTGAAGAAACACTTTCTTTTCCAAACTCCTTTTAAGAACAAGAAGAGCTTAAGGAAGAAGACAAAGGCTTCAAGGTATCAAATAAAATTTCGTGGATTAATTTTCTATAAGGTATTGGTTTTTCAATATTTAGATTCCTTTCATTAAGAGATCCTTTCAAAGATAACTTTTCAAGAAAATCGATTCTAGGGTTTTTACTCTATAAAACGAATTTTCTTCCTAACTCTAGATTTATGATCATCTGTAAAAATATTGGTTTTTTATTTATTACTTCACACGAATTTTCAAATATATGATTAATGATGTTTGAATTTTGTGTGCTGCATGATCTTTATCTAATTGATGGTTTTGAATGGGTTGTTTATACTACTTAATAATGTGGTAATGTTAGGATTGGAACTAAGATTTGAAAGAACTCTTTAATGACTCTTTCCTTTATCCTACATTATGAAATGATCTTGTATATGAATTGAAGAGGTTGTATTGACTATTCTATTGAGTATTTCACTATGTTATTGTTATGATTATTGAAAATTGAACATAAGTTCTTGAATAAGGTTCTTTGAAGGAAGAGGTAACTCTTCTAAAGTTGTATTACTCTATGATGTTAACTATTACATATAAATGATGGTAATATTTTAATGAAGTATGCATGATGTTGCTAGGAATATGTGTTGGGATATGAACATTCTAAATGTGAGATCATGATTAAAATATGAAAATGCAAGTTTGTGATATCCTCTTGTATTTCTTTAGACAAGGTGATTATGTTATGTTAATATCACATACGAATGGTTATGAGAAAGGAACTAATGATAAGTTTTTGATTAAAGTCAACTTGCAGGTTATTCAACAAAAAGACTTAATCTAAGCACCGATGAACTACATGTGAAGTGATAATGATCTTATCTTAGCAAGTCTAAAGGATCTCTTAGGTGTGTGTGAAGGGATTTTATGGGCGGTTGCTTCATAACTCACTTAAGTTAGACATAGAATCACCTTTTGTAGGAGGATCTGATGTCTATATGTTTTGATGTATGCTTGACACTATTTGTGATGTTTGGTAATTAAATGTGGTTATCATACTTTTAATATGATGTTTTAATAAAAAACAGCTTGTTTCTCATAAATGTCAATTTTCTCTTGTTTTATGCATTATGTCATACTTAGTACAAGTGTTTGTACTATTTCCATACTCTTTGTGTATCTCTAATGTTCTGTATAGCAAGTGAGAGGAATCCAGGAGCAAGCTTGGAATCAAGTTATCGTTCAAGAAATGTTGAAGTATGTCCTCACTTGACTGAATGGCATAATCGTCTTCAGATATCTTTTAATTCAATGTATTTTAATAGACTAAGTTATTCTTTATTTGTATTGTATGGGTCATGTCCAAAGTATTCTTGAGTATATGATTGGTATATGTTGAGACTTAGTATTTTCGAATGATTTTAATATGATAGATGTTTTTTAGATATTTTGTCTGAAAAATTCTAATTCAACACTACTTTTCATACATGTACACGATGAATGATGTGAAAGGGATTGTACAAGACATCCGAGAGGTAAAGTATATCGTGTTTCGAGTCATGAATGCCCTAACTTCTTGGGGGTACTATTGGGTCGTGATACATGATAACCATAATCTGAAATTTTATTCTTGGGCTGTTTATATGACATCTTAGGTACTCACGTGCTGAACGTCGTTAAGCTGAAAATATATTAGTGAACCAAGAAGCAGGATAATATCATCATAAGTCATGTGTGCCTTATGTTTGCTCGAAGTATAACACTAGGAGCAAAAACTAGAACTTTATCGAGTAGTCTAGATTAAATCTAATAGTAACTTGATAGGAAAGGATCTGTAGGCCAGTTTTGCCAAGACATTAAAATGCAACAAAAAACATAAACAAATAAAAAGCTTATCACTTAAACCCAATTTGAGCGTGAAAACCAATTTTTGTGTAACTCATTAAACACCATATCCTCAGGTCTCGAAGATACAATGTCACAACTTAGACCAAAGGCCTAAGTTTAGGGTTATTGCAACAGGAGCAGAAACGAAAAGTTAAAAAAAAGGTTCCACCAGTTAGATGAAAGTACAAAATGAAAAACAAAAGAGTGAAAATCAAAGAAAACAAATCTAAAATATAATGGCTATTAGGAGGTAGTGACATGATTAAAAAGTGGGAATCACATAGAAAAAGTTGTGTACGAATGAAAAATTGGAGAACAAAAGACTAGTCTCTCACAAATCAAAAGTTCATTCCTTATCCCGAGCCTATGTTACAAGCCGATGAAGTCCTACAGTGATCCTATTCTAGGTGATTGAAAGATAGAGAGTAGAAAGCAATGGCAAGCCAATGGTGTTTTGTTGTTACTGTTAAAATTATTTTTAGAGTGCGAGTGAAGAGCTGAGTCTAATTTATCATGAGTGAGGTACTTGTTTTGTGTAAGGACATAGTGATTGCATTTGATAGTTGATTGTGTTAGCTGATAGTACACCGTCATAAACATTGTCAACTGTGAGTAATAGTATGTCATCACTTTAGTACAAGCAATTGTTCTAAGTTCATGGATTGATGTGCCTCAAAATCATGGAACATTTGATTCTTGAAAACTAAGATTAAGTACTAAAATTGGGTGTATTTATTTAGATACTATGTGTTTTGTAGTGTTTGTATAGGTGAAACAGGTGGACGAGAAAGAAGATAGAAAAAAATAAATTAAGTCAAAGTTAATTTAGAAATTTAAAGACTATGGGCTACTTCATGGGCCATGGTCTTCACTATTGATTATGGAGCTTCTCATAGAGTTGAACCGGTGCTTAGGTTTGGAGGATCTAAAATATGATTGAACCAAGTGAAGAGTTGAATATGGAATTGTTCAAGAGAACACCACGAACAATTATACAGACAGTTGCAATTGTCACGAGTCATGGTGGTGTTAGCGATGATCATATTGTGAATAGGCATTCAAAAGTATAATAGGGAATCGGTCTAGTGAAAACCATGGATGACTAAATGGACTGTGGTCATAGTCATATGTCATTGTGGTGTTTGTTGTGATGATCCAGTGTACATCACCTGATGAACCAATTTTTGATTAGTTCAAGTGATGGCCTTGAAGGTCTTCGTGGACCATGAACCACTTAACGAATTGTGGAGGCATTTTTGAAGCTACGCAACAGAATAGTCCTACTTCGAGTAGCTTTCTCGTTTAAGATTCTATTTGAATTAATTAGATAATTTTTCAATTTTTATCCCATCTAATGTGGAACGGTTTGTGAAGCACTAGACGGATCACGGAGGTAGTTTTGAAGCTCCGCGACAGATTAGTTGTACTTCTAGTAGGATTCTTGTTTGACATTCTATTTGAATTAATAAGTTAATTTTTAAATTTTTATCCCATGTTATGTGGAACAAAAAATGTTGTTTAAAATATTCTTAACTTTTTTTAGGTAATATTAACATCGGCTCAATTTGAAAGTTGGATTTTGGGTTTTTGAATCATTAAAGTGTTTACTTTATTATCATGTTTTCATTATAGATTTTTTGTGTTTGCTTGAAATCAGGAGTGTTAAATACAACAACAAGGATTGTGGGATCTATGAAGTTAATGTAAGTGTAATTTCATAAAACAAGTGTAACGCAATTTGTATTTGAAAATTATTATTTAGCTTTCATTATTCATTTATTCTGATGAGTGCACGCATTACATTGTATCATGTATCCTTCTTTTCTTGTAGAGAGAAATGTTGGTTTGGAAAATCTAAATCAACTTGAAGAAATGGAAAAATTCGAGTTCGAGATAAAAGAACATCAACACTATCTAAGGGAGGGTAAAGCTTTTTAACACTCCAGGACAAAGATGGCTTGAGTGAAAGTAATCTAATTGGACCGAGATGTTTTATATATATTTAACTCACGTGTATTTGCGTAGATGAATTACCTTACTTTAATTTTAGGAAAAACACTAAATGCAATATAGTGGGTACTGTCCTAGTTTCATTTAAATATCAAAAATATTTATAATTAATACCCTTTTAATTGTTAATATTGATTTTCGCTTAGTAGTCTTAGTTACTAGGACATTATTGCTGAACCCATTTTACTTTCCGCAATCTTTTTCTCGAGGAAATAATAAAAATATTTAGGTGAATACAACAACGAAATAATTTATGTAAACAAATTCTCTATTTGATCGACCTCAATTCACGTTAAGTTCTATAAATTGAGTTCGACCATTTATACTTATTAATTGAAGTGTAAATTAGGACATATCAAAATTCTCAAACTTTACAAGTTATTTTGCTATGGTAAGGACATGTTAGTTTTTGTTGTTGTATATTGTTTTTCTTGGGCATGTTGTGTCTAGCAAAGGGATGCGAGTGTATTCTCCAAAATGGGAAGTAGTGAAATGACCCAAACCTACCTCTCGTTCATGTATCAAAAGTTTCTTGGTTTTTGCTAATTACTATCTAATGTCAGTTGATGGATTTTCTTCCATAAATTTTTTATTGTCTAAGTTAACTCATAAAAAGGTTAAGTTCACACAACTAAAAACTAGGTTGACTAAAACCCTTTTTTTGACTCTACCGGAGGGTTCAAACACTTATGTGATCTATTGAAATGCATCTATATTCATCTCAGTGTTGCATTGATACAGCGAGGTAATGTTATAGATTATGCTTCTAGATAGCTTAGGATTTGGAGGCATTAATTTTATGGAATTGACTTAGATGTGTTCATAGATCATAAGAGCGCTTAGTATCTCTTCATCTAAAAATAGTTTAATCTTCTCTAGTGGAAATTGCTTGAGCTTCGCAAGGATTATGATATGAGTGTGTATCACCATCCTCGTAAGTCCAATTTATAGAGAGATTCCACTAGGACTATCTATGGGTTGTGTAGCACATGTTGAGGAAGAGAGAAAAGAACTAGCAAAATTGTAAATTGGTCTGAATCTTCATTGTTAGCGGAGGTGAAGGAAAAACATGATAGCGATCCTATATTGCTTCAACTAACGGGTGCAGTTCATCAACAAAGACATAAGGTTTTCACTAAAGCGTAAGATCGTGTGTTTTGCTATTAGGGTTGAATATTTTTTCCTAAGGAGGGTGAGTTTCGACAACATATCTTTCAAAAACCCATTACAGCGGGTATTCTATTAATCTAGGTGCCAGTAAAATGTACCGCAATCTAGTGGAATAGTATGAAAAGGCATATGTCAAATTTTTATATAAGTCCCCTAATTGACAACAAGTAAGGGTAGAACATCAGAAACAAAGATGTATAATTAAAGAGAACAATAGTCCTACTTGTTTGTGGGAAGTGATCAAAATGAACTTCATTACAAGTTTACCTCGTAGTTAGTGTAACACCTCAAAAATGAATTAGGTGAAGCTAGAGCTTACCATCTCTGTGACGAGCTAATGAAGTGCTAAATTGGTTTATAAATAGTGTTTTCAGGCACTGTGTAAATTTAGTAGTGCTTGTAGTTAAACTATCCAACATGTTCGAATGTTTTTCATTAAGACATGCATGCTTGTGTGATCTACTGTGCCTTTTGAGATTTTACGTGTTCATTTTAATTTAAATTGGTGTGAGAGGTTCCTAATATTAATACAACGCTGTTTGGATTTGAAAATTTGGTAACGACTCCCAAAGGAACAACCTAAGATTCTTGAGGAGGACATAAACTTGGGTTCAAGACTGCCAAAATAGTCCCAAACTATGGAGGGCATCGATGAAACTTAGTATAATGGACGCCCTATCGATTGGGGCATAGACCCATACTTGGTGTAATTATCTTAATATCCCATTTGATGAGCTTCTATCCCAAACCACGGACTAGCAGGACTGTCCGTTCGTGGGTTGACGAGGCGTAGGTGGGCCCGTTGTTTGGAGACCTGCAAATTTTCTATAAGGTTTCGCCTAACCCAAGGGCTAATTTAAAATTTCACCTAATGTTATAAAGATCATTTGGGAGGTTACTTAGGGTATTTTTTGGCGTTTTAAGTTTTTTTGTATGTCCTGAACCCTAAGTCAAGTCATTATTAGAAAATCAAGTCACAAACCCTAAAGAAGAACTCACTAGCACTCCATTGGAGCTTGAAGCAAGGTGGGAGCTTGGAGTTTGATTTATCCATAAATTCTCCTTTATTTTCATGGATTTTAATAAATCAAGTTATTGTGTTTCATCCATGAATCTTCTTTCTTCACGAGCAAAACTTCAACGTATTTCCTGAGACTTTTCAAAAGATTAATGCTCCTATTTTAATATCTAGCCATGAGTTCTTGCATAAAACATTTTGAATCAATGATTTATGATTGAATCGATTTTAATTGAACTATTTAAGATGAAAATTTTAACGAAACCATGAAAATCATGAAATCCTTTGGGTGATTTTATCATGTCTCTATTATATTGATTTCTTGTGTACTTTAGTTTGGACTAATGAATTATGTAAGAAGTATGTTAGAATTATATGTAGGCAATCATAAATTGATGAATTTTATGTTTTATTATCTTGGATCAGTTTATTGTTTTATTATCTAACTGAATTTTATATAATGACTATTGGTAAGATCCTTTTTTTATTGAATTGGTTGAATTGCCTATGAATTGGATTTTTTGTTGATAGAATGGTTGTATGTTGACCTAACATTTTATATATTTTGTATTACATGTATTTCAATTTTTAGGTTTGGTATGGTCCACATATGGTAGTGATGCTTATGTGATATATTTGTTAAATATGTAGTCTTGTCGTCATTACTTTATGAATTAGGATGTTAGCATATTATAACTTTTAGATATGTGATCATTCTGAAGGTGTATATGACTTATGTGTATATATGAAGTCAAAGCATGCATTCTTCTAGTTTATTATTGGTGATCATTATAGTCTATAGTGATGTCATCATGTTTGTATACTTGATGTTGAAGTGTGAATCTTTTCAGTTGACTATATGACTCTTATGATGAACTATGATGATGTATCTATATAAGTGTGTAGGTGACTTGTAGTAGTCTTTGTTGTCCCTATCTGCCAATTGAATGATATTGTACATGTGATAAGATGATGATATGTGTCATTTTTTGGTAGATCTATGTCCCATTACTTAATACATGATGAATGTAAATATGACTCTTGACGTAGTAGGCTAAAGCACATTTATAATGTATATATATGTATGATTTAAATATGACCTTGAACATGGTTAAGAGGCTCATTAACGTGGAACCTCCAAGCTAGATAGATGGTTATGATACACTTGAAGTTGCAAACCGTAATGGTATCCTTCTTGTGTGAGTAATAGGCTTAGGGACTGGTTGGATGAAACGACATAAAATAATCCTTAGTAATGTCATGAAGCTATCATATTTAACCATTTTGGGATAGCCCTAGTGGACCCCCTTTAGTAAGGTATATTATGATTTGGATGTGACTTCTATGTGGTACCCCTTCATATGCCATTAGATTGAATTAATCTAGGAGGACAAAGGCTTACACCGAGATAGTATACTTGGGGAGTTATTCTACTTAAGTTGTGACTAGAGTAAGAAAAAACCCTTGATATTCCTTAACAATGTGCCTACATAGGATGTGTCCTAGTTCTACCCTTGGCAAGTAGAACACCCTCATTAGAGTAGGGTAGAGTCTTGATTCCATGCCTAGCTAGTATGGTCTATGTCGGTTATTTCCTATTCTCATCATGTGGGATACATTTTAGCGTTGGATAGGTTCTCTCACAAGTGGAGTCTACATCCTAGACGAGACCGACATCGTTGACCTCTTAAAGGTCGCAAAGAAGCCTACGTACGTCACCATTACTTCATCTAGGATAATTTTAGCGGAAAATTTGAAATTTTTGATACCTAATAATCATATAAGAAATTCTACTTAAACTCATTAACGTTCACAATCAACAATCGAATATTAAGATCATCAAATGAAAGAAATAGTTCAATACTACGTTAAGTGTTATAGTTGCAAAAATGGTGCATATATAATATCTGAAATAAAATGAGAAAGAAATGCTAGTGGAACATACTCCACTAACTCAAACATATATCTAAGCTAGAATATAATGGGCAAGCTTCCTTGAAAGCATGAGGTCCTACCATGTCCGGATGAATGCTCCACGTCCAAATAGCTACAGTGTCGTATCATAAGTTCTAGCGTCCGCCTGTGCATGCACCTAAAGTTTTATGCGATTAGTACACACTTCTACAAAGTATGGGTATATGCAAGCACACACCAAAGGCATGCATTATTAAGAAGTGCTCTCTCAGAATGACATGAATTATGGAAAGTCAAGATAGTTCACTTGCGAAAATCGAATTAGGAAAGTCATGCTATGAGAGTAACAGGCATCATCATAATAATCATTTTGCAAACATGAACCATATTTTGAATCCCCCTTACCACATTTTATTATTTATGTTTTTATGAGATGCCTATGGTGAGGTCTTAGGTTCAATCCCCTCTGACTAAGCATTTAAAAAATCTTTTGGAATGTGATTTTTTTACATTAAGCTGCCCAAAAACAAATTTCCAGAATGCTGGAAATTTTTTCACCATATTTGCATTCCATTTTCTCAACTTCTAGATGTTAGATTTTAGGTTATATATTCGTGTAACATCTGGTGCATCATTAGGTGAGTTTTCATGTTTATTTTTGAGAATATAATCACCTTTTTGCAGTCCATTTTTTTACCCTCTTTCATGTTAAATATTAAGACATTTCGAGTAGTTTTTAGATAGATCATTAGGTGTATTTTCAAGATTACTTTCAATCAAGAATTTTTAATTAATTCAGAAACCTTGAACATATATAAACATCATGTTTTTAACATATGCATAGTGATAAAATACAAAAATTTAATCATGCCAAATTTCATGCTCTTAGTGGAGACAAAATCACAATACACACGTGCACTCACAAGTCAACATATCAGAAATTTTCGGAGATATTTTCTTCATTCCTATATAATTCCAAATACACATTCAAACATATAATCTCAACCAGACATAAAATTATCTACCAGAAGTCATACCAACTAAAGATCATAGGGAGCTAGTGCCAGGGACATGCAATGGGGAACAACCTTAGTTTTGAGTAGATTCATCAGAGCCGTAAGGGTCTCTTGGGAAACGGAGCAAGAGGGAAGAAAACTCATACCAGATTTCACGTCGTTCAACACTTCAACATGCTGCCAAATCCACCCCAAACTCGACGAGAATATAACGTTTTGCTTTACGGTATCGGATTTCTTTGTCATTTGTAATTTACGTATAAGTTCTTCGAGTATGCAGAACTTTTCTTTTTTTTTATTATTCTGATTTTTCGTTTCTGTTTTGTTAAGTAGAGAAAAACGTGAAATAGAGTGTTGAAGAGAGAGAGAGATAAATGTGAGAGGGAGTGTTTCCATAGGGCAAGGACTTTAGCCAAGACTTAGTTAAATATGGTTAAATAATTAATAAATAATAATTAGTAGAAAAAATTTGATTTTCCTTTTTCTCAAATCATCCATTAGTTATTAGTTTATTAAATTAATTCACCAAATTAAATAATCAAATTAAATAATTTCTCCCACCTAGGTTCAAATTCGGGTAGAACAAGATTTTTCTCAAAGGACAATTTCGCCCTTTCCTGCCAACCCTCATCACACCCTTCATTGGAGATATCTTCAAATAGACCTAATTACCAACATCAAAATCTTAGGGCCATCAAAATTTGAGGGCCATTTTCTATTGTTTGCATAGGACTTCTGGCGACTGTATGCAGTAGCCAACCTGTCCCTAATCACCATGACCTTCTCTAAAGCCTCGTCAATGCTCTCTGGACCCATAATGGATGAATCTCAAACATGAACCACCCAACTAGAGACCTACACCTTCTACCATAAAGTGCCTCAAACGGCGCCATCCAAATTCTGGAGTGATAACTATTTATTATACGAGAAAACTGTCAAAGGCAGATGGTCGTCAAAACTACCTATGAAATCATTCACACACGCTCTCAACATGTCCTCCAATGTATGAATGGCGCGGTCTACCTATCCATTAGTCTGAGGATGAAAGGCAGTACTAAGATTTACATGTATGCCTATGTTCTTTAGGATGGATCTCAAGAAATATGAAGTGAATTGAGATCCTCTATCTGAAATGATAGACAAAGGAATCCCATGCCATCTCAGAATCCCATAAATGTAGAGTCTCGCATAATCTTTGTCTCTGTAAGTAGACTTCATAGGGATAAAGTGGGAAGACTTAGTCATCTTGTCCACAATAACCCATATAGAGTCATGCTATCTCCTAGTCTTCGGAAGACCAACCACGAAGTCCATATGAATGGACTCCCACTTCCAATTTGAAATCTCGATTATCTGTGTAAGACCGCCAGGCTTAAGATATTTTGCCTAAAATGATTGAGAATTAGGAAACTCGGTGACATATTCAGCAATATCCTTCCTCATGCTATCCAACCAATAGATCTATTTAAGGTCATTAAACATCTTGGTTGAACATGGATGTATCAAATATTTTGAACTATAGGCCTCTGCAACAATTTTGGTCCGCAAATCATCCACATCCAACACACAGCCTTTCCTTGTACCTAAGTATGTCGTCACCTCCAAAAACAAAATATTGATTCATCTTTACCAATACTCAGTCTTTCAACACTGTCTACACCGCATAAATATGCTGACCCTTGTTGACCTCAACTACCTATGATGATTAAAAACTAGGATGAACTGAAACGCCCCCACTAGTAGAGTCAACAAAGAGCACACCTAGTCTGGCCAGTCTGTGTACATCTTTCACCAAATCCTTCTTCTCATCGTCAACGTAGTATGTTCTTACAATGATCATCCTACTCAAAGCATCAACTACAATATTAGACTTACTTTGATGGTAGTGGACATTCATGTCATAGTCCTTCAACAGCTCCAACCACCTACACTGACGTAGATTCAACTCCCTCTGTGATAACATGTACTGGAGAGTTTTGTGGTCAGTGAATACATCCACATGCACTCCATACAAGTAGTGCCTATACAGTTTCAGTGCAAACACCACAGCTTCCAACTCTAGGTCATGAGTAAGATAATTCTTTTCATGAACCTTGAGTTGTATGGATGGATAAGATATAACGTTACTACCCTACATAAGAATACAACCCAGACCAACCCTAGATGCATCACAATAAACAATGTAATTCTCACCACACATATGCAAAGTAAGCACCAGGGCTGAAGTTAGTATGTCCTTGAGCTCCTGGAAACTCTTCTCACAAGTCTTTGCCCATTCAAACTTGAATTTCTTCTTTGTCAAAGCTGTGAGTGGGGCTCCAATAAAAAAATCTCTCCACAAAACTGCGATAATAGCCAGCCAAACCCAAGAGGCTACATATATCTTTAAGTGTAAAAGGTTTCAACTAGTTCTTAATCGCCTTAGTCTTCCTGTGGTCTACCTCCACACCTTTGTCGGACACAACATAACCGATGAAGGTCACTGATCAAATCCAGAATTCACACTTGCTGAACTTGGCATACAACTGATGTTTTCTTATTTCTTGCAAGGTTAGTCTCATATGTTATTTATGCTCTTCCTTGGTCTTAAAGTAGATGACAATGTCATCAATGAATACCATGACGAAAGAGTCAAGGTATTCGTGGAAACTCTGTTCATGAGATCCATAAATGTAGCAGGTGCATTAGTGAGTCCAAATGACATAACTAGAAACTCGTAATGACCATAACTGGTAAGATAGGCGATCTTTGGAATATCTTCATCTGTAACCCTAACTTGATGGTACTCTGACGAAGATCAATGTTTTAGAAGAAACTATATCCTTGGATGAACTTGACTCCCTTTAGTGGGAGACTCCCTTCTTAAACCCGGGCTTATCCCTAATTTCCATACTACTCTTCGTTGAAAATGCTCCTCAACTTGCCTTGACATGTTCCCTGTCCTAGTGTGCTTTCTCTTGCTTCTTTTTCCAGTTGTTGTAAATGTACCATAAGCCTGGAAAGGTCCACGCTATCATGCAACATAGGTGCCCTACTATCCTTCTTAAGATCCTCAGCAATCTTAGATCCAGCATAAACGGGAGTATTCATCCTCGTGATGTCACTTAACCTATTAACCATGGTGCTGGCAGGTGGGTTCTCCCTGGGAACACCTTGTTACTCCGCCTGGGGTGTCATAGCCTCAGCTTGTAAAGTGACGGCTTGGTCCATCTCTACCAAGGTTGTCCTCAATTCTCAATCTGTCAACCTTGTTAGTGAACATACATCTCCATTCCAAGAGATGGAGCCTGGGGAGGAACTTGATTTACCGCAACATCTACTCCTCCAATATCTACACCTGCGTTTCTCCTCGTATTCATCTTTTTGAATCTCAAGAGTTGATGTTAGATATGCTGTTAGCACCAATAAATCAGAAATTAGAGAGGGCACGGTAAAAGATAAAGAATGGAATTTTTCTACGCATCATGTAGTCTCTAAATTAGATAGTGGTGCACTTGACCTACATGACTTAGAAACTAATCAATGAGGGTGATATGAACTTATTATCCTCCAAATTTAACCTACGGATCTGATACGAACTTTGTCACGACTGGAGTCTAGACCCCAGACGATACCAGCATTGTTGACCTCCCAAATGTCGCATACAAGCCTACATACGTCATCGTAACATCATCTATATTAATTTCAGATGAAAATTTGAATGTCATGTTACTTAACATTTATATAATAAATTCTACTTAAACTCATAAACGTTCACAATCAACCATCTAATATTAAGATAATCAAATGAAAGAAATAGTTCAATATTGCATTAAGTGTTTTACTTTCCAAAATGGCACCAATACAATGTCTGAAATAAAATGAGGAAGAAACGCCAGTGGAACATACTCCACTAACTCAAACTAATATCTAAGCTAGAATATAATGGCATGCTTCCTCGAAAGCATGAGGGCCTACCATGTCCAGATAACTACATAGTCTTATCGTTAGTTGTAGCGTTCGTCTGTGCCTGCACATCGAAGTATGAAGTTGTATTGGATTAGTACACACTTGTACTAAGTATGGTCATATGAAAGCACAAACAAAGTATATGCATGATTAAGAAAATCTCTCTCCTAAATACATGAATTATGGAAATTTAAGTCAGTGGACTTGCCAAAATCGAAGTAGGGAAGTCATGTTATGAGAGTAACATACATCATCATACTTATCATTTTGCAAACAACACATAACGTATTGCACATATCATATTACATAGTTCATATCATTCTTTCATATACCATGAGACCTTGGAATCATAGACTTGACATTAGGACTTCCCAAAATAAGGGCTCAACATATGGGACCTCAACTAGGAAGCCTTTTTTAGCAAACACAGAGTCTGCTTCATTCATTCATAAGTACTTAATTTTGTTTCTTTCATATACTAGTACAACCACCATTCATACCTGGGATGTAGTTTAAGAACCTTATTGGGTTCACTGTGCAATGAAAAAGAATAACCTAGTGTCATCATTTAAGTTTAGCTTACCTCTTGATTATCATATCGTAACACATTTGGTATCGTTCATTTCACTATGTGAATTCTTTAAGGCTGGGCTTATTCTTTCTTTGGTAACTATAACCTTAACTCACATACATCATATGAGTATTTTGAAATCCAGTGTCTGCCCCACACCGAAAAGAGGTGCAATCTCCGACCAAAGCGACCCGAACATGCTAGCGTATATAGGGAGTTGAACCATTCTAGATCCTTATATTGGAAGTATTGGTTCAGAGACTAGGATATAGACCCATACTCGACATGAAGGATTGTCTCATCTCATGATATTTACGTCAACCTCCGTTATAAAATTCCATTACATTCAATTCATACATCGTGGAATCTGGTTTCTAACACGAGGACATCATAGCACATTAGATGATTTCTCATCTCATCATTAGTATTAATTATGCATTAACTTCAATACTTTCATTACAGTATTCATAAAGACTGATCTATTTATTAATTTACACTCTCATAAATGAGTACGTCTTGGTAACATTTACTTAGGCTCATTTGAGATTCCTCTCACCTTTCACTTTAGCCTGTTATCATGTTACCACATTCTTTAACTTTAGATCTTCATGACTACTCACTGCTTTACGTGAATATTCTTTCATCATATACCAATTCACTTGGCCTTTTAGTGAGTTTCATGATCTTACTTAACTCTTCTGGGTTCATGTTCAGCTTTTTTATCACGTATGTTGGACTTATGATCCCATACGCACAAGCCATGAGGTTTCATTCATAGTTCATTCAAGCGATTCATAATTCCCAAGATTATGTGGTACAAGACTTATGCATCTTGTAAGTATGCCAAGGTCTCAATTTGATTCCTATGGGCAGTATTCATTAAGAATTTAATGACGGAAGACATATGTGTCAATACGGGATTGGGCAACGGAATCTAATTTTGAATCCCTTGTGTAAAATTTGAGCTTATAGTAAACTTGATAATTGCATTTTTCAAATTTGGGGTACCCTAGTTCGATCCCCATCACTCCCATAATATTTTCCTTTCTTTTTCTCCTCTCTTTTTCGTTTAAGGCAAGAAGTTTGTGGGATCAATCCCCAACAAGATCATTCTTTGTCTTATAATTTATTTCTTAACTTTCTAACCTAACCAAGAGGTTGAGGTTTCAATCCCCACTCACCACATTAATTTTTCCTCCTTGTTTTGTTTTTCGAACTATCTCATCTATTCAAGAGGTTGTGCGTTAATCCCCACTGACTAAATCAATTTTTTCTCCATTATTTTTCTCCTAACTCTCTCATCTATTCAATAGGTTGCGTGTTCAATCCCCACTCACTACATCTATTTTTCCTCCTTTATTTTTCTTCTAACTCTCTCATTTATTCAAGAGGTTGTGGGTTCGAGTCCCCACAGCCTCACATTTTTTTAATTTACATTTCCTTCTTATCTTATCATTCTGCGAAGAGGTTGTGTGTTCGAATCTCACATATCTCATGTTGAGTATTTCTTTATTTCATTATTCTCCTCTCACTTTCATCCGTTCAAGAGGTTGTGGTTTCGAACCCCACACGCCTCACTTCATTTTCTTAAATTCCCCCCCTAACTGTTCACTTGAGCTTTACCCCATTTCAAATCCCCCTTACCAAATTTTATTATTTAATTATTTTATTACATATATATGATGAAGTCTTGGGTTCAATACCCACTGACCTCAAGCATTAAAAAATATTTTTGAACGTGATTTTTTTAAGTTAGCTGCCCAAAGCTAAATTTCTAGAATGCTCGAAATTTTTCATCTTCTTTGCATTCGAATTTCACAACTTTTAGATGTTAGATTTAAGGATAAATTTTCATGTAACGTAAAGTGCATCTTTAGGTAAATTGTCATGGTTATTTGCGAGAATTTAATCACCTTTTTGTAGTAAATTTTCTTTACCTCTTTAACGTTAAACATTAAGACATTTTGAGTAGTTTATAAGGATATCTTTAGGTGCATTTTAAAGATAACTTTCAATGAAGAATTTTCATTTAATTCAAAAACCTTGAACTTATTATAAACATCATGTTTTTAACATATTCATAAACGTAAAATACAAAATTTTAATAATGCTAAATTTCATGCTCTTAGCCTAGACCAAGTCATAATACACATGTGCACTCACAAGTAAACATATCACATATTTTTGGAGACATTTTCTTCATTCCTATATAATTCCGAATAAACATTAAAACCCATAATCACAACCACCTATAAAATCATCTACCAGAAGTCATACCAACCTAAGATCATAGGGAGTTAGTGCCAGGGACATGAAACGGGGAACAACCCTTGTTTTTGAGTAGATTGATCTAAGTCTTAAGGGTCTCTTGGGGAAAGGGACCAAGAGAGAAGTAAACCCATACCTGATTTCACGTTGTTAAACACTTAAAATTGCTGCCAAATCCACCACAAACTAAATTTCCACCAATGAATCTCGCACCTTACCCCATGAAAATATAACATTTTGCTTTACGTGTTCGAATTGCTTTGTCGTTTGTAATTTGTGTGTAAGTTCCTCAAGTATGAAGAACTTTTGTTTTTGTTACTATTCTGATTTTTGGTTACTTTTTTGTTAATAAGAGAGAACGTGAAAAAGATTGTTGAAGAGAGGGAGATAAATGTGAGAGTGGATAGATGTCAGAGAGAGTGTTTCCTTACTGCTAGGACTTTAGGCAATACTTAGTCAAATAAGGTTAAATAAGTAATAAATATTAATTATTAAAAAAAATAAGGTTTTCCTTTTTCATAAATCAGAAATTAATTATTAAATTAATTCACCAAATTAAATAATCAAACTAAATCATTGCTCCCACCTAGGTTTGAACCCGAATGGAGCAAGAATTTGCTCAAAGAACCATTTCGGCCCTTTCTCCCTAAAATGACCCTCCACCATATAAATTAAATAATTAATAAAATATTTAGGGTAATTATGATACTACCCTTAACCTGTAAAAAGATCATTTTATCCCTAGACCCTCCAAACTTAAGATTTCCCCTTTTTAAGTCCGATAAAGACTTATCCGGGTAAATCATCATGTTCGGGTCCCTACATGGATGGACCCAACCTTTCCTAGATAAAATAACTCACCAATTTATTTGTCTTGGTTGTTGTAGAGGTTCAGAGGTCTTTTTGTACGCGCATCTATCACGAACGGAGTCTAGACCCCAGACAAGACTAGTGTCTTTGACCTCTCAGAGGTCGCAGACAGGCCTACATAAATCATTCTTACTTCATCTAGATTAATTTTAGAGGAAAATTTGAAACTTTTTGTTTCCTTACATGCTTACTAAACATTATGTTACATGTATAGTTATTCACCATCAACCATATAATATTAAGAACATTAAATGAAATAAATAGTTCGTAGCTGCATTAAATGTATACTTGCCAAAAATGGCAACAATACAAATAATGAAATGAAATGCGAAATGAAACACTAGTGCAACATGATCCACTAGCTATAACCTATATCTTAGATAGATAATAATAGTAGACATCCTCGAAAGCATGAGGGATTAACAAGTCCAGATGAAAACTCCACGTCCGAATAGCTTAAACGTCATACTGTAAGATCTAACGTCCACCTGTGACTGCACCTAAAAGTACTTATTTGTATGGAATTAGTACACACTTGTACTATGTATGGGTTTATGAAATCACACACCAAGGACATGCATGACAAATAATAGCTCTTTCCTAACAACATGATTTATGGAAAGTCAAGTCAATGGACTTGCCAAATTTGACACGTAACGGTATTCATATGCCATGAGATCTTGTAATCATGGAGTTGATAATAAGACTTCCAAAAAATGAGGGTTCAACATAAGGGACCTCAGCTAGGGAGTCTACTTTAGCAAACACAGAGTCTTCTTCACTCATTCATATGTACTTCATTTCATTTCATTCATGGGCCAGTGTAAACACCAGCTATACCTAGGATGTAGTTTAAGACTTTCATCGGGTTTGTTGGGCAATAACCAAGAATGACCTAATGTCATTACTTGAATCTTACTCACCTCTTGATTATCCTATCCTAACACCGTTGGTATCATTCGTTTCATTATGTGCATCATTTGAGGCTGGCCTCATTAATTCATTAGGAACTTTAACTTTCAACAACATAGATTATGTGAGCGTCATGAAATCTAGTGTCATAAAACCCCACACTGAAAAAGGTGGAATCACCGGCCAATGTGACCCAAATCATGCTAGCGTACATTGGAATTGTAGCGCGCCAGACCCCTATATTGGCAGTATAGGTTCAAAGACTAGGAGATATAAGAAGACCAATACTCGTCATGCCGGACAGTCTCATCTCATTAGAGTTACTTGAACCTCCGTCCTTCCCAAAAGAAGAAATCACCGCTCATAGCTAGTTTATCGGTGCTCAGTATAAAGTTCTATGACATTCAACTCATACGTCATAGAACCAGACTTCTAGTATGAGGACATCATAACTCAATAGATGATTTTGTCATCTCATCATTAGTATTAAGTGTATTAATATAAATAATTTCATTAGTGTTCATAGAGACTGGTCTCTTCCTTTACTTTACACTCTCATAGGTGAGTACGTTTTGGTAATATTACATAGGCTCATTTGAGATTGCTCTCATTTTTTACATTAGCCTCATATCATGTTGTCATGACATTCATCAACATTAGCACATTTGCTATTCCAAATTACTCACCACTTTTTACATGAATGTTCATTTCATCATATGCCAATGCACTTGCCATTTAGTGTGTTTCACATTCTTACTCAACCCTTCTAGAGTTTCATCATTTCATGGTTAATTTCATTATTTCATTGGTCATTTCATCATTTCATTATTCATTTAATCATGTGTCAATGCACTTGGACATGTAGTGTGTTTTACACTCTTACATAACCCTTCTAGGGTTTAATCATTTCATTACATAAATCTTAGGTTAACTTATTTATGAATGTATTCTAGACTTATGGGTCTATAAATACAAGCCATGAGGCTTCATTCGTGGTTATTATAAGTTATTCATATCTTCCTAAGATTATGTGGTTCAAGACTTATACATCTTCTATGTATGCCAAGATCTCGATTTCGATCAAAGTAGGAAGAATTATTCTTGAATATTTAATTCACGTATGACTTATGTATCAACATGGAATTTGGGCAACGAAACCCGGTTTCAAATCCCTTGGACAACACAATACATTTTTTTTAATTAATTTCAGTTCACATGACATTGGGACCCTTGATCGAGCCCATATATCAATGTTTCCTCTTTATTTTTCTCCTTTGAATTTACTCTTACTTGGCCAAGGGGTTGTGGGATCAAACCCCCACAGTCCCTTTTATATTATTTTTTTTCTATTTCTCCTTGTCTATGAGGTTGTGGGATAAAACCCCCACATCCTCTCTCTATTTTTCTTTTATTCTCCACCTTAAATCTTCCCAAGAGGTTGTGGGTTCCATTCCCACACATCTCCCCCTTTATGTTTTTTATTCACCTTCTTAATCTTCCTAAGAGATCGTAGTTTCAATTCCCACATGCCTCCCCCTTTATTTTTCTTTTGTTCTCCTTCTTTAATATTCCCAAGAGGTCATGGGTTCGACTCCCATACACCTCCCCCTTTATTTTTCTTTTGTTCACCTCTTTTATCTGCATAACAGTTCATGGGTTCGAATCCCATGCCTCACATTCCTTTTTTTCATCTTTCTTTTCTTTTGTACTGCCTGAGAGGTTGTGGGTTTGAATGCCACTCCTCTCATTTCTTTTCTTTTTTTCATTTTTTCTCCTTTACTGTCCGAGATGTTGTGGGTTTGATTCTCACTCCACTCATTTATTTTCTTTTCATATTTAATTTTCTAACCAAGGTCCTTGGTTTGACTCCCACATGCCACATTCCCTTTTTCTCACCTTATTTCATATATTTTAAACATGGTGAGATCACGGGTTCAGTCCCCTGTGATCTCACATATTTTAGTTCATTTTTCATAGCATGAAATTCTCCTTAGCTAGGACGAAACTCATTAACAAGCCACGGGAAATTTTTCCACCCTATTTCTCACTTCTTTCACATTAAATGTTAAGACGTTTTAAGTAGTTTTTAGTGAGTTCTTTAGGTGTATTTTCAAGAATTCATTCGATAAGGAATTGCACTCTAATAGGCATATTTACATCACTTATGAACACCATTATTTATATAAGTTTGTGCACGTAAGAACACAACAATAACTTGTTATTTTTGAATCTTTAACAAAAAGGAGTCACGACATCATTGTACACACAGACACAGTTTTCAGGAAAAACATAGGTTTCATTCATTCGATTCCAAACAACATTCATGAACATATTCAACAAGAAAACACATTGCATGCTTAATATCAACAAGCTAACATACCCAACCTACGAATCAATGGGAGGTAGTGACAGGGACATGCAACAGGAAAAATCTTAGTTTTTGGATTAGATTTGACTGAATCTGTAGACGTCTCTTAGGAAAGGGACAAAGAGAGAAGAAAGCCCATACCTTTTTGACGTTAAAAGCTTGACTTGCTTCCAAAAAACTCACCCAAGAACACATCTAAGCCTCCTCAATGTAAACTCCACTCGAATGACAATCTCCCTTAGACTAGTGTGCAATTTACGTTGGTTTTCTTGTGATTTTTGTGTGAGTTCTTCATGTGTGAAGAACTTGGTTTATTTTTATGCTTTTGTATATTATTTTGGCAGAGAATTTTTGTGGGAAAGAATAAGAGATATTGAGCGTGAGAGTTGAGAGATAAACGTGAGGGACTCGGAGTTGTAGGAGCCTTAGGAGTCTAGTTTTAGAACTTAGTCAATAAGATTCTTATTATTTAATAAAAATCAGATTTTTATTTGATTTTAAATCAGGTAATGAATAATTATTACTAATTAATTATATTAATTCAATAGCATAAATAAAAAAACATTTTAATTCATTGTTTCCACCTAGGTTCAAATCCGGGTGGAGCAAGACTTCAGTTCAAGAGCCCAATTTCAGCCTTCTTTCCCTAGAATTCCCCTCAACCTTATTAATTTCATAATTAATTATATATTTGGGGTAATTATTGTACTACCCTTATCCTGGAAAAAGAAAATATTCCCCCTAGATCCTCCAAAGCTAAGATTTCCTCTTTTCAAGTCCGATAAAGACTCCTTCGAGTAAATCTTATTATTTGAGAGCCGTACAATGTTGGACAATACCTTTCCTAGCTCTACTAACTCCCCAAGTTAGTTGTCATGGATGTAGAAAGGGTTCCAAATTCTGGATCTACGCGCATCAATATGTGTGAACCCTTCTCTAATTTTAGGCATTCTTGACACATTAAGTATCATTTAGTATATCCATTTTTAGGGTAGTTACATTATCCTCCTTCTCCTTAGGAACAGTCGTCCCCGAATGAAACTTCTCTTTACTAACAATAAGTAAGTCATCTATAGGACGTATGGATACATAGGAAATTCAATACTTCTCATTGGTGAATATCTGATTCACATAAAAACATGATGGTGCACATCCTTGAAACCTACTAGTAGCTTCACATTAATAGACTAAGAAACTCTTTCCTACACTAGTCTCATAAGAATATATAATATAATTAAACATATAAGCATAAAAATCCGCAAACAAGATGATGAATTAAACATATTAACCTCATACTAGTGCATTACAACCATACAAAGTCAAATACATGAAGGACTAATTAAGGCTACTCACCCAAGACATCACCAGAAGTGCCTTCCACAGCACCCCTAGACTCGAGTGCGAGGAATCACTGCCTCCTTGGAGCCTCTTCACTTGGAGCATTAGATTAAACTCTCTCCTTCCCTTATTCTTGACTTCACCTAATGGGACAATCCTTTACCATGTGACCCGGTATTCCACAACTATAACAAGTTTTAGTGCCCCATCATACACTCTCCTCCATATAGTTTGCCACACTTCCTGCAAGTTGGTCTCTCCTGAGGTGTATCTACTTCATTGTTTCTCTTAACTCTGGACTAGGAATTACTATCATGGTGGCCCTTGGATGAACTTGATCCCCTTGGTGGAAGAGTCCCTTCTTAAACCGGGGCGTATCCCTTATTTAAGTACTACTCTTCCTTGAAAAATTATCCTAAACCCTAGTGTGTTTCCACTTTATTTTTTCCTCCACTTGCTGGACATGGACCATAAGCCTAGAAAGGTCCATGCTTTCATGCAGCATCGCCTCCCTACACTCCTCCTTGATATCCTTAGCAATTCCTCTCAAGAATCTACTCATCTCATCTCTGCTGTTAGACACAAAAGAAGTGGTATACCAGGATAATTTCGCAAACTTCAACGAATACTCTCTGACTGTCATCAATCCTGTTTAAGGTTGATAAACTCCTCAAACTTGGCCTCCTTCATCTCACTAGGAAAAAAGCTATCAAAAAAGACTGTGTTAAACAACTCCCAAGTGATCGGAACTTCGCCCAAAGCTTGGCTATCCTTCCATATCTTGCACCAAGTTTGTGCAGCATCCTTGAGTTGATAGGAAGCCAACTCTGCTTTCTCGGTATTTGTTGCCCCCATAGCCACCAAAATCTTATGCACCTCATCCACAAAATCCTTGGGGTCCTCTGAAGTCTTAGACCTTGTGAAAATAGGAGGGTTCATCCTCGTAAAGTCTCTTAGACTATTAGACATGATACACACTAGTGAGTTCTCCCTCTCAACATTCTGCCGGTTGACTTGGGCAGTAATTTCCTGGGCTTTCTTAGTGATGGCCTATGCCGTCTGGTCAAGAGATGCACCTACCTCCGCATCTATCAACCCAATTGGGTTAATAGGCAAAGCCACTCCTTTAGTTGGAGCTTAGGGCGGAATCTGATTGTTCCCAACAGTTGCTCCTCTTCTCATCTGATAAACGTTCCTGTTAGTATTCATTGTCTTAAACAATAAGGATTTATGTTAGACACTCTCATAACACCAAGAAATCGAACATTAGGAAAGGCACGGTAAGATCAGAAGAAGGGAAATTTTTGTTACGCATCATGTAGTCTCTAATCCAGGATAGTGGTGCACTTCACTGCCCTAACTTAGAAACTACTCGATGTGGTTGATGTGAACTTATTATCCTTAGAATTTAACCTATATCTGATACAAACATTGTCATAACCGGAGTTTAAACCCCAAATGAGACTGGCGTTGTTGACCTCTCAGAGGTCGCAAACAATCCTACATACGTTAGTCCTACTTCATCTAGATTAATTTTAGTGGTAAATTTGAAACTTTTTATTTCCTAACATGCTTACTAAACATTCTATTAGACTTATAATTGTTCACCATCAACAGTCTAACATTAAGATCATCAAATTAAAGAAATCGTTCATGCTGTATTAAATGTATACTTGCCAAAAAGGACTCCAATACAAAGTAAGAAATAAAATTGGAAATGAAACACTAGTGGAACATGATCCACTATCTAAAGCCTACATATAAGCTAGATAATACCAATAGACCGCCTCGAAATCATGAGGTGCTACCAAGTACGGATGAAAGATCCACGTCCGGATAACTGCACATCGTACTGTAAAATCTAACGTCCACCTGTGCCTGCACCTAAAAGTAGATATTTGTGTTGAATTAGTACACAGTTGTACTAAGTATAGGTATATGCAAGCACACACCAAGGACATGCATGAGAAAGAATAGCTCTTTCCTAACAACATGATTTATGGAAAGTCAAGTTAGTGAACTTGCCAAATTTTGATTAGGATAGTTAATTGGCATGTCAAATTTAGATTTGGAAAGTCATGACATAAGTGTAACATGCATAATTAAACTTATTATTTTTCAAACAACACATAACATATTTCACATAGCATATATTATTTTTCATATGACACATAACATTGTTCATATCATTCATTCATATTCCATGAGACCTTGGAATCACGGACTCTTCTTCATTCATTTACATGTACCTCATTTCATTCATTGGCCAGTGTAAACAATAGCGATACCTGGGATGTAGTTTAAGACTTTCATTGAATTCTTTGTTCAATAAAAAGAATGACCTAATGTCATTACTTGAATCTAACTCACCTCTTGATTATCCTATCCTAACACCTTTAGTATCATTCATTTCATTATGTGCATCATTTGAGGCTGGCCTCATTCCTTCATTAGGAATATTAACTGTAACTAACATAGATTATCAGAGCATCATGAAATCTAGTGTTATGAAATCCCACAACGAAAAGATGTGGAATCACCGGCAAAAGTGACCCAAAACATGCTAGCGTACATGTGAATAGAACACCGCCAGATCCCTATATTGGCAGTAATGCGACCTATACCTGGCATGACAGACTGTCTCATATCATAAGAGTTACGTGAAACTCTACCCTTTTCAAAAGAAGCCATCACCGCTCATAGCTAGTTTATCGGTGCTTAGTATAAAGTTCCATAACATTCAACTCATACGTCATGAAAGGAACCTTCTAGTATGAGTACATCATAGCTCAATAGATGATTTATAATTTTTCATTTGTATTAAGTGTGTTAATCTCAATACTTTCATTAGAGTGTTCATAGACACTAGTTCTCTTCATTAACTTTACACTCTCATAGGTGAGTACCTTTTAGTAACATTACTTATGCTCATTTGAGATTGCTCTTATCTTTTAAATTTGCCTCATATCATGGTGTCACTACATTCATCAACATTATCACATTTGCTCTTCATAATTACTCACCCCTTTTTACATGAATATTCATTTCATCATATGCCAATGCACTTGGCCATTTAGTGTTTTTCACATTCTTACTTAACCCTTCTAGGGTTTCATCATTTCATGGATTATTTAATCATTTCATTGTTCATTTCATCATTTGATTATTCATTTCATCATGTTCCAAAGCACTTGGCCATTTGGTGTATTTTACACTCTTACTTAACCCTTCTAGGGTTCCATCATTTCATTACATACAGCTTAGGCTCACTTATTTTTAAAAGTATGCTACACTTATGGGTCTTTACAAACAAGCCATGAGGCTTCATTCATGGTTTGTGTAAGTGATTCATACCTACCAAAGATTACGTGGTAGAAGATTTATGCATCTTGTATGTATGCCAAGATCTTGATTTGGATCTAAGTAGGCAGAATAATTCTTGAATATGTATCAATACGGAATTTTTGAAAGGGAACTCGATTTCAAATCCCTTGGACAAAACTTTACATATTTCTTTTTAATTAATTTCATTCCACATGACATTGGGACTCTAGATCGAGACCCTAAATCAATGTTTCTTCTTTATTTATCTCCTTTAAATTACTTTTACTTGGCAAAGGGGTTGTGGGATCAAACCCCCACAACCCTTTTGTATAATTTTTTTTCTATTTCTCCTTGTCTATTTTGAGTTGAATATGAGGTTGTGGGATCAAACCCCCATATCCTTTCTTTATTCTTCTTTTATTATTCTCCTTAAATCTGCCCTAGAGATTGTGGGTTCGATTACAACACGCCTCCCCCTTTATTTTTCTTTTATTCACCTTCTTAATCTGCCTAAGAGGTCGTGGAATCGATTTCCACATGCCTCCCCCTTTATTTTTCTTTTATTATCCCTCTTAAATATGTCCAAGAAGTCGTGGGTTCGATTCCTACATGCCACCCCCTTTTATTTTTCTTTTATTCACCTTGTTAATTTGCCTAAGAGGTCATTGGTTGGAATACAACGCCTCACATTCCTTTTCTTTTCATTTATCCATTATCCTTTACTGCCTGAGAGGTTTTGGGTTCGAATCCCACTCCTCTCATTTCTTTTCTTATTTTCATGTTTTTTCTCCTTTACTGTCTTAGAGGTTGTTTGTTCGAATCCCACTACTCTCATTTAATTTATTTTCATTTTTCATTTTCTAAGAAAGTTCATAGGTTCAAGTCCCACATGGTCAGGTCACGGGTTCAATCCCCAACTATCTCACATATTTTAGTTCATTTTTCATAGCATGAATTCTCCTTAGCTAGGCCGAAACTCATTAAAAAGCTTCTGGAAATTTTGGCAGCCTATTTTATCACTTCTTTTACGTTAAATGTTAAAGCGTTTTAAGTAGTTTTGTAGTGAGTTGTTTAGGTGCATTTTCAAAATTTATTTTCGATAAAGAATTGCAATCAAATAAGCATATTTACATCACTTGAGAACATCACGATGTATATATGTTTGTGAACATAAGAACACAACCATAACATGTTATTTTTGAACCTCAAACCAAAGGAGTCACGACTACATTGTAAACACATACACACCTTTTCAGAAAAACATAGGTGGTCATTCATACGATTCCAAACAACATTCATGTATATATTCAACACGAAAACACATTTCATGCGTAATAACTACCAGCCAATATAACCAACCAACGAATCAATGGGAGCTAGTGACAGGGACATCCAACGGGAAAAATCCTAGTTTCCAGATTAGATTTGACTAAATTTTAAGAGGTGTCTTGGGAAAGAGACAAAGAGAAAAGAAAACCTATACCTTTTTGGCGTTAAACTATTGACTTTCTGCCCAAAAACTTCACCCAAGAACACGTCTAAGCCTCCTCAATGTCAACTCCACTCGAATGACAATCTCCTTTAGCCTTGTATGCGATTAACGTTTGTTTTCTTGTGATTTCGTGTGAGTTCTTCAAGTGTGAAGAACATGCATTATTTTTCTGATTGTGTATCTTATTTTTGGAAGAGAATTTTTGTCGAAAAGAATAAGAGAGATTGAGAGTGACAGTTGAGAGATAAATGTGAGAGAGTTGGAGTTGTAGGAACCTGAGGAGTCTAGTTTTAGGGCTTAGTCAATAAGGTTTTGTTTATTTAATAAAAATCTGATTTTTATTTTATTTTAAATCAGATAATGAATAATAATTATTCATTAATTACATTAATTCAATATCTCAAATTAAAAGATCATTTTAATTCATTTCTTCCACCTAGGTTAGAAGTCGTGTGGAGCAAGACTTCAATTCAAGAGCCCAATTTCATCCCTCTTTCCCTTAAATACCCCTCCACCTGATTAATTAAATAATTATCCCGACATCCCCTGATTTGGCAAAAAATGCTTATTTGATGACTTTTTCCCCTTAAGACTAACATCAAACTGTCCATCATTGGGCAAATTACGTCATTTGGCTCAATTAAGATTTACTTAAATATCACCCTACTAAACCTAATACAAATAAACTACAACCCTAAAATTTAAAATTAATTTTAATGCATTAAACATAGATATTCATCATGTTAAGCATTTAGGCACAAGTTCAAAAGACACAATAGGCAATCTAACAAATAAAAAATGATTTTGACAATTACCCAACCTAAAACACACATATTTACTAAAACATTAAACTTCAATCACTAATCAAAGGTGTAGAGTTCGAAAATTAAAGCTGGATTCGGAATTGCAAATTTGATAAGCTAGGTGGTAACCAAATCAATATTTTAGAATGAGATCAAATTGAAAAAAAATAATAAATATGGGAAAAGTATGGAAAATAAAATTGTAGGTGAGAGTCTACCGGGTTAGAAATGACAGAATATGAAAGATTTTAAAAATTTAAATTGTTTGGCCTCTTACAACCTTTAATTTTGAGGCCCGTTTGGCGGTATTAGTCAACTATGTTGAATCACTCACTGATTCGTCTAGTTATATTTCAACACGCAAAATTTTATAGAATCTTCAATCAATATGGGGATCCAAACGGTTGACAAAATTAGGCTTAACTACCTGTTCGACGAGTCGCCGATTAGGCAATTCACCTTCAAAGTTTTACAAACTTCCAATTTATGTTTCGTGGGTCAAAATTGGTCCAAGTCGGGCTCGCAGATCTCTTAAGCAAGTCTATGACTTGACTTTTGGCACGCCAAACCTCCTATTTTGAATCACACTCCACATTTCAAACTTCACAATCAACACCCGTTATTTTAAATAAAACATAATATATTATGAACTTGGGTTTTGTATGAAGAAGAACCTTAATTAACGTTGTGGCATGACACAAGTACCCATTTATGCTTGATTTCTAGGGTTTTCCATTGTATCACTAAGCAACCCACTTTTTTTCTTGAATTCAAATGTGATTAAATTTTACCCTCTAGGTCTCCAACTGCTTAATTGAGAGAAAATGAGTGGTGACACTTTTATTAAGTGTATTGACATAATCCTTCATCTCTTTTAACACTTTTCTAATCCCTTTACTTTGTTGAGAATGCGTGAGAGCATGTATTTCATACCAACACCTTCAGTTTTCTTGGGATTCTGACGCTCATGGTGAGGTACATAATCCTTCTGCTCCTCTCTTTCCTTCCAAGTGGTGTTTCGATCAAGCCATTCTCTGTCACGGTCCCTCCAACCCTAATCTCTATATCATCCTTTATTTCCACCTGGACTTGGGAAGTTTTCATCATAACCTCCATCTTAATTTGCCAGAAAATTCAATCTTTACTATGCATCCCTTCAATTTTTTTCATTATCGGGGTGTACTCCACCATCACCCAAACCATGAACTCTTTGCAATAGCATCCACAAAATTTAGGCTAAGTTATCCATCTCAGTCATCATCTTTGCCATGATTTTGTCTCTCTCCAATCTTTTGCGATTTGTTCATTTGTCATTTTGTAAGTGAAGGAGAGACTTGGTCTTCATGAATGTACCATACCTTGTTATTCTTTGTCATACATTCAAGGAATTGGGATGTTATTGAATATGGTAATTGAATTATATGAACCAGACAAAGTTTATTAGCCACTCCTTTGTTTATCAAATCAAGTCCTCTACAAAAATATTGCAGCACCACATTATTTGGAAGTCCATAAGCTGGGAACTAAAGAACCAACTTCTTAAATATCAAAGACGTCTTATGTATGGGATCCCCTTCCAAACATTTTAATCCATGGATGTTGTCTCTAAGAGTTTCTCTTCTATGAGGGATGTATTACACTATGACTGAAGTAGTAAGCTCATCCCATAAAGTAATAGATTCTATTGGAAACTTGGGAAACCACTTGCTTGCCTCACCCATCAGAAAAAATTGGAACAACCTTAGACCAACCGATTCATGTGATATGTTCTTATAGAGAATGGTCAACAAAAATAAACGATGTTTCTTATATGATCACGGGGATCCTCATGAGCTATCCCCCAAAGTGTTCTTTTAATTGTAGGAGCAAGCATAGTGCTTCTAATGTGAAGCACATTGTTTTATTTTACCTAAAGGAAAACGAATGGCACCAACACCACCAACTTGGTTTGGGTAATTGATATTTGGGTCATGGAAATAATTGAGATACCTTATGCCGTCTTGGTAGCCCACTTGGCTACCATACTTCCTTAACTCTCATCTCATTCTCTATTTAACACAAGCTGTAAAAAAACAAAAAACTAAAATAAGTATATTCAAGTATTACTAAAAAATTTAGAATTCAGATTCACCAAAATAATTTCAAACAACACCACTCCCCAACAACAATTTTGATTTAACATTCCAGATCACCTCTTAAAATTTATTGAGTCAACAATCGTAAATAGGTATAAAATCCAACAAATGAGTTGGGGTAGAATCCCAAATGGAGTGGTATGTGTCTAAAATAAAATTAGGTAGTGAAGACGTTGTTAAATATGTCATATTAATAGAAATTATCAAAAAAAAGACATTAAGCAAATTAAAGGGGTGACACTCGTGTCAAATAGAATTTTTTTGCAATTATTACCTACAAATTAGTCGCACTCAATTGAAAATAACAATAACCACAGAGATTATTCTGATGTGATAAACTATAAAAAAATTACGATATATGGATAATGGAAACTACTAATGAGCGAAAAAATTTGAGTTCGTAGAATAGACTATAAGAGAGATATCTCTCTCTTGATCAACTATCGCGAATCAAGTTGTTTCTTTCAAACATTAACAAGAGTGATAATCAAGAATAATCCACACCTTAATGTACCCACAATTTCGAGCTATAAGGGTAGGATTGGGTTTAGGATTCACTCTATAGATCTAAACCCAGCACAACCCAATTCTTACAAATCATTACTAAATAATCTTAGATCTAGAACCTCTTTGCAGATCAACAAATAATACAATATTAAAACTCACTTCAATTTAGCATTAAAACTTTAAATTAATAATTACCATACAATAATTCAACCCATAATCACAAGATCACACCCCAAGGATTTGGGTTTTAGCCAAACATCATAAATGTAAGAAGAATTATTGAATCATTATCCATCGACTAGGTAAGAGTGATATAGTCCTTACAATGCTTTAATTTGTATAATATTCGGAACCCACTTCCAAAATATACAAATTAAATCTCTAAAATTCATCAAATTTATCAAACACTAGAGAGAAAAGTGTTATGAGATAAATTTGTATTGTTCAACATTGAAAACTTACTCAATATACTAAAATAAATGTTCAAAATCTAATATATAGTAGCCAAAAAAAGCCACAAAGGTTCATTTGTGTAGTTAGTTGGGCTCGTTGAACCACTCAGCAAGCCGCCCTTTTGAGTTACTGCACCACCTTTTCACCTTGGAATTCAGCATCCTCGAGTTCTATAAATTTAGACAATCTATCATTGCTTCGCATAACTGCTCGACGATTCGCCGACTTCATTTAATCCACCAAAGCTAGCAAACTAGGACTTAAGATGGTCAATATAGCCACTCATCAATTCCCCAAGTGAACATTGCGATCACTAGGTTTTCCTTTCTTTATTTCTTCAGTTTTTTTCCTCATAGTGTCCTTACTTTGTTCCTCTATCTTACACCTGAAAATCAAGGATTTAACAACCATTTATGGCATAAATTAACCATATAAGGACACTAATTATATATAATAGAAGCCCAAAATGACTCCAAATATCAGAGTCATTAACGTTGAATGACATTCATTGAGAGGAAACATATCAAAGTGTAAACCTCAATATACTTTTTTAGATTACTACAATATCGATGGTTGATTAGAAACAACTCCTTCATTAAAGGTCAAAAGTGTAATATCTCATAAATCATACTTGGACTTTTTAGTAAGAAAACAACAGAAAAAGGATAACTGCAATGGTTTCTGCAGGTTGTGATAAGTACCACGGTCCATACCCTCATCATAGTTCACACACACCTAGAAGTGGTGAACCAAAGGACCCTTCATTGGGTGTATACCATCATAAGTCCATGATTTTTACTCATTCAGGGCTATATTATAATAAATTTGGTGTCGTTTAATGTATATATTGTCCCAATATTTGATGAAAAGCCTTAGTATTTCAGGTATTTGGATGTGGAGGTAAAGCATGAATGCAATTAAGAAAAAGGAAGTGGAAAACTGAAAGAATAATGATATGAAAGCCTAAAGATCGCGTAATCCATTAGGTGAGTCACCAATGTTCCTTAATCTCGCTGAATGTTTCAATGTATCGAACGTTGAAGGAGAAGATCAATTGGGATGGGAAAAAGAGAAGTAGGTGTGTCTCTAAATAGTTCTGCAACGCCGTACTATATCTCCCAATGACATAAAACATGAAGTTGCTGAAGGTTAAAGAAAAATGATGATAAAATATACCAAAGCGTGGATGTTGAGTTGACTAGCGATCCTCACTACGTCGCACCACAATTTTTGAAAACTATAAATACGTTTTAAATTTTTAGATTACTTTCTAAACATCAAGACTTGAGTAGTGAGATAGAGAATTATCATTATTAGTTTTTTAACACTGTCTTATGTTTGGAGACATGTGTCCTTAACTTTTGAATATTTGAACTTTTCCAATTTCACAAAATAGGAAGTGGGTATTGAAGAATCTACATTGTAGACCTGTGTAAAGACAATATCAATCGTGCCCTGATATAGAAACACCAATTGGTATCGATTTCTTGGTTTTTACTATGTCCAACTAAAATTGAATTTTTGAGATGTGATTATGTAAATATTGTTTGTATTTATTCTTAGGTCTTGTTAATTAATAGATAAATTTTTGTTTCAATGTGATTTTAATCAGTCGTTGTATTTGAACCTAATGGCATTCTAGTGGCAAATAATTTATTTTTATTTTTTGGCTTGCTCGAGATAGAGGTTATAATATCTCACAATAAAAAATAGCTAGGAATAATCAAAGAAACTAAAAATATTAATTTTTGGAGACAAAGGAAAAAATCATGAAAAAAATTGTCTAAGTTAAGATAGTGAGTTTTGGTCATTTTCTAACGACAATAATTTCTAGATCATGATGAGTTAGAGGTATTTATTGATATGGTTGAAAATCCCTTGGATAGATCTTCCATACTCTAGGTTCTCACATTTTCAATATCGTATGAGGAAGATATGTCTATCAGATGTTGGGTTGTTGAAGTAAGAAAATTCCAATCCAGATTTAAGAAAGGGTAAACTAGTAATTTCACCAGTTAATTTCCTATTTAATTTTAATGGTTTAATTTACTTTGACCATGTTTTCTTCATATTATAAAAATAAAAATCACACTTAGGTCTTGAAAAAGAGAGAAAAGTAAAGAATTCACCAAGAATGCCAAGGTTTTCAAAGAGGAACTCATCTAAGGTGATCTATATGAACGTAAGTGAGACCTTTAGTTTTGGGTTAGTTCATTCACACACCAATCTTTCTTAAATCATTTGATTTTCGAATCGGTCAAATGAGAATAGTGAAGTTTGTGAAAGACACGGTTGAATTCTTTTTGATAATGTTGTTGAAATGCTTATTGTTGTTTTCATTCATAATTCTTCTCTGTTTGTAGAGTAAGATGTATTGTGTATTAAAGGTACTTTAAATTCTAAAGGTTTGGGAAGAGAACTATAGAGGTTTAAGAGATTTAGGATTAGAAAATGAGATACAAAAGACATTGAGAAGCACTGGAACAGCACCAAGCGCAGCACGCCCTTCTGCGCTAGAGGGCTAGGGGTGGCACGCCTACAGTGCGCCAGAATGGTGCCTTATTCCAAAGGGTCAGGTATGGTGCTCCCAGGACCGGCTCTAATTAGTGTTTTTCACCCACTTTTCATAGTTTTTTCTAATTAAGCCCTTAAACAGTTCCTAATAAATTTAACTACTCTAAATGACTTCTAATCATATAAAATTAATCCCAGAGACACAAATTTAGCACCTTAAATCCATAACTCCTAATTCAAGGAAAAGTTAGAGCAAATGCTAGAGAATTCCTGAAGTCCTTTCATAAAGTCTTTTCATTTACACTAAACGTGTTTTAAGACTTAAAGATCAGTTTGAGTAAGGAATAAACATAAGAAGGACAAGTTTATTTAAAGTCTCATAAGTCTTTCAAAAACTATTTGATTGTCCTTTAAAGCTTGAGTTTAGTTCACAGTAAACTGAAGTATTCCTTCAAAACAGAATATTGGAACTAAGCTTTCCTAAAAGAACTTTAAATGTTTTCAAATTTAAAATGAAGGGAAACTAAGATTTCGAAAGTGCTTCATGGCTAGTTTTCAGTTAAAGGTAAATAACTTTCTAAATAAAAAAATAGGATAACTGAGATTCCCAAGATAGCATTTGATCGTAGGTTGAAAAGGTTCTTAATTTTTAGATGATTCTTTTACACACTATACTAGTTGATCCATTAGAAGGTTCAGGTATTATACCTTTGGCCATGTATAGGATGCGCTCGCAGCATGAGGTGGATTGTTGTGTCATCACTGTAACTCTTAAGTGATGGTTGTTGGTTAGAGTAATTGCCACAAAATTGTTGTATCTTACATACATCATTTCATTGTTGTTTTACATACATCTCAATGTTATTGTATATTTTCATACAAAGAGTTTACATCTTGTTTTAAACAACTTTCCTTTATATTGCACTTTCTTTTAAATTTTTTTTATATGGAAATGAGTTAGTTATATTCAAGTATATTATTCATGAGATGAGCAGAGCGAAGGTAAGTTTTTCTTCTTGCTCTCTTTGAAGCTTAAGTTGTTTTTGCATTTTAAATCGCATACTCGTTCATTTAATGTACTAATGCATGTTGCGTTACAACATATGATGATGAAGACTCAGGTCACCAATATAAGCATAATCCAGCACATCGTTGGTCCAACTGAGGACTCCGAGTCAATTGTAAGCGTCCTTGCATTCTAAATTACACATTCATTGACTTTTATTTTTTATTTTTATAGGATTTCGTGGGGTGTGTCCCAACATCCATCTCAGTTTTAGAAGACTTCATAGAAAGAAAGTTAGATTTTAATACTTTAATACTATCATTGTAGTTCTATTTCTTAAGACTTGGATAGCCTCTTTTCTCCATTTGAATGTTTAATCTTTGAAACATCTCATATTTTATTAGTAAGGTAAGTTATTGATCACTGTACGACTGTGTGTATTGTTTTTCGCTGAGTTGAATAAGCCAGGCCAAGGTTCCTCTTGAGGCCAGAAATGGGCTTCAGGTGTTGGCCACGTCCATGGTGAAGGCTCGGGGTGTCATAAACGTTGTATCAGAGAACAATATTCAAGAAACCTATAGACTCTATGAAGTTGTGTCTGTGGAGTCCTAGTTATAGGTGTGAACTGCGCCACATCTTTAATTAGGGGGCTGCAACATTAAGAAAATAATTTACTACATTCATATTTCTTTCGTGCATTAGAGTTCATATATAAATGATTTTCTCTAATTCATGCTTGTGTGCAACATGACTCAATTTGGGTGATTTTCGATAGAATAAAAAAATCACCACACTTCTTGCCGGTAAACACCAATCATTCGGAAGAATATTATGCACAAGTTATATATTCAAGAAGTGGTGACACGTCATGGATTTTCCAATTTTGATCATTTCAGATAGAGGTTCACAATTTACTGCACACTTCTCGAAAGCTTTCAAAAATAGTTCGGGTTACAGGTAAACTTGAGCACTACTTTCCATCTTCAATTGGATGGACAAGAAGAATGTACTATCGAGACCTTCAAAGATATGTCAAGGGCTTGCGTGATATATTTCAAGGGGGATTAGGATGATCACCTACCTCATTAGGTTCTCTTACAGCAACAGTTATAATTCGAATATTCAAATGGCTCCATATGAATCTCATTATGGTAGGAGATGTAGATATTCTATTGGGTGTTTAAAAGATGGTGAAGCAGGGTTGATAGGACCAGGAATAGTTCACCAAGACATGGAGAAGGTGTAGGTGATTTAATTGAGATTGAAAATGGCATATAGGCGTCAAAGATCCTACAATGACATTAGGAGGAGGCCATTGGAGTTTGAAGTGGATTATGGGGTATACTTGAAGCTTTCACACATATAAGGTGTTATGAGGTTTTTAAGAAGGGCTATTTAGTCCCCGTCATATTGGACCATATCGCATTGCCAAAAGGACTGGAAATGTGTCTCATGAGTTCGAGATACCACAAGTGTTAGCAGTAGTTCATCTAGTGTTTCATATCTCTATGTTGAAAATGTGCATGGGGGATCCTTCATTGTTTTTACCAATTGAAAATACTGGGATTAAGGATAACTTATCCTATGAGAAGATTTCAGTTAAGATTTTAGATCGCCTAGTTTGCAAGAAGAGAACAAATGAAGTTGCATAAGCCAAGGTCCTTTAGAGGTACCATTTTATTAATGTTATGACTTCGGAAGATGAACAGGATATAAAGAAGAGATATCTACATCGTTTTGAAATCAGAGAGAATACAGATCAAGGTATTGCTTCTATTCTTAGTACTTAATAAACTGTGAGTAAGAAGTTGGTTACTTCTTTTTGTTTGTTGAGTGTTTAACTTTATCTCACTATCCTTAGATTAGTGAAATAAGTCTCATTCGAGGAAAATTGTTCTCAATGTGTAGATATATCAACATCTCACTATTTTGAAATTGCTAGGATCAATCGAAGAAACTAAAAATATTCCTTTTTGAAAGAAAGGGGAAAATCGTGAATAAAATTGTCTACGTTAAGAGAGTGAGTTTTGGTCATTTTTAAAGAGCCATAACTCTAGCTCAGGATGAGTAAGAGGTTGTTCTTGATATGGTCTCAAATGCATTGGAAAGATCTTTCAAACACCACCAACATTGCACATTTTTGATATCGTATGAGGGAGAAATGTAGGGTTGTTCAAGTAAAGAAAGTCCAATCCGGATTTAAGGAAGGGCAAACTAGTCTTTTACCCAATTAATTTCCTATTTTGTTAAAGGTGTTTATATGGGGTAAAAACAAGTTTGGTTAAGATTTGACAAGTCAAAATCACTCTTAGGGATTGGACAAGAGAGAAAAGAGGGAGAAAAGGAAAAAAAGTCGAAAATTCACAAAGAACGACAAGATTTTGCGAGAGGAATTCTTCGGGGTGGTCCCTATCAAGGAATGTGATATCATTTAAAGTTAAGCCAGTTAACCCACAAATCAATGTTTCTTAAAAAATTTTCTTTTCGAATTGTTTGAATGAGAATAGTGAAAATTTTTAAAGGTATCGTTGAATTCTTGTTGATTGAGTTCTTGAAATGCTTATTTTTGCTTTGATTCGTAATTCAAGGTTTTTTTTATATAGATCTATTGTGTATTAGAGGTACTTATAATCGTAATGGTTTGGAAAAATATCTACAGAGGGCGAAGAGATTTATGATAAGGAAATGAGAGAGGAAGATCGTTCAAACGCACCTGGACAGCACCAGGCACCGCACGCCTAATCTGTGCGAGAGGGTTCAGGGCGGGGTTCCAAGACGCACCCAAATCATCATTTTTCATCCTTTTTTCATATTCTAGTATGATTAAGACTTCTAAGGTGTTTCACACTTCCTAATGATTTTAACTACTCTAAATGACTTGTAGTCATATAGAAATCATCCAGAAAAACGTATCTATGACTTTGATTCCATAACTCCAAATTTAGGAAAAATTAGAGTCAAGTCTATAGAATTCCTAAGGTCCATTCATGAAGTCTTTTTAAAATATTTGAACATGTCCGAAGAGTTATAGATCAGTTTGATTTAAGATTAGTGATCAGTAAGAAGTAGAGGTTCATTTTAAGTTTCATAAGACATTCAAAAATGTTTTAGGTGTCGTTTTGAGACTTAAGCTTGAGTTTAGTTCATAGTAAAGTGAATTATTCCCTCAAAATAGTATATGGGAACTAACCATTTCCAAAAGTATATAGCATATTTTCACATTTAAAAAGAAGGGAAATTGAGATTTCCACAGAGCATTCGGGCTAGTTTTCAGGTGAAGAGAAATAACTTTCTAAATAAAGAAAGCAAGGGAGATGAGATCCCCAGGATAGCCTTTGAGCTATGTATTTTAAGCACTAATCTCAAACAAAAAATCATTTTGTTTCAAAACATAGGAGGCAGTATATTTTGGGATTTGCATTGAGGACCCATACGATGGAGACTTTAAACAACTCACAGCCCCCATAAACCATGTATCAACCTTTGGTAGAAAAGGGTCATACTTTTTAGCTAAATCCTTTTCGTACTACATTAGTCGATCAATTAGGCAGTTCAGGTCTTATACCTTTGGCTAGGTATAGGATGCGCTGGCCGCGTGAGGTAGATCATTGTGTCATCATTGTAGCTCTTACGTGATGGTTGTCAATTACACAAACTCCCACAGAAGAATTGTATTTTAAATACATCATTCAATTGTAGTTTTACATATATGTAAGAGTTATTGTATCTTTTCATACACACATATTTTATAACATCTTTTATACATCTTTTCTTTATATTTTACTTACTTTTAAGTTGCTTTATATTGAAAAAAGTTAGTTGTATTGAGTTATGTTATTCATGATTTGAGCAAAGAAAAGGTAAGTGTTCCTTTTTACTCCCATTCAAAATTAAGTTGTTTTAGAAATCTAACTCGCATACTCGTACATTCAATGTACTAATGTTAGTTGTCTTGCATCGTATCATGCTTCAAATACAGGTTAGAAGGATCAACATCATCGTGGGAATCATTTATCAAGCTTGGAATTAGGAAGTCAGTCGTGAGCCTCCTTGAATTCTGGAGGACACATTTATTTATTTTCAATATTCCTTTTTATATGGTGTTGTGGGGTCTATCCCTACATTCATCTAAGTTTTAGAAGACTTTACAAATAGACATTCATACTCTAATACTTTAGCTTTCTCATTGTCTCTCATTTATTAAGACTTGGTTTGCTTTTTTTGGAAAGTTTAATGTTAAATCATTAAAACATTCTCAGTGTTTATTAATTAGTTCAGTAATTGATCATTGTATAATAGTGTGTATTGTCTTTCGCTAAGTTGAGTAAGCCTTGAAAAGGGTCCGCTCAAGGTCAAAAATGGTCTTCGAGTGCAAGCCAAGTCATGGTATAGGCTTGGGGAGTGACAGAGGTTTTCAAACAAAGACTACTGATTGATAGCTTGTAGTTAGTAGAATGCCGTGGTTCAGCTTCAGAGAGTGAATACTAAATCCCATCCCACATATTGAGCTAGAGAGAGTGAGTGGGATGAGGTGAAGGTTGTGCTAAATTTCAAATAATTGGTGTTTCAAAGAAACCAATTCGATTTGGGGTAAATCGCTCGAGAGTGAATTTACCCCCACTAAAGTCTATCTTTGGTCAAAATTTATAACGATTTACTATCAATAGCATTTACTCGGTTGTTTATTTCAGTCCTTGTTCCTATCATATCAACCGTGTCCATATTCATATCTTTATTTTTGTTGTATTATTTCTTAATTAACTACAAAACCCCTTTGATATTTGACACCTTGGTCTCTCTTAATTTAATATGCTTTTATTCGTACATACAGACTGGTGAAAGGAAAGAGCTGGGTCAGCCATGGACCCTATTGCTATGCTAGATTCCTTGGGAATACCACCTTGCACTGGTTTAGGTGGTATCCGGGCCCTTTTAGAGGCAACAGTAGAATGCCCGATCTGGATAGTGCTGAATCGGAGCAGATTGCTCCGTACGTGGACGTTACCTTTCATACAGCTCCCAGCCTTCAATAAGTTTAACTGATCTTTACTTAGCTATAATTTCTCAAAATCGCTCCCTATTGGAACAATCCTAACCCTTGGTTGGGTTATATTACTACTCACGATCGTTTGCACTTTAACAAGAAGTAGTATCCTTATATGTGAACTCAAAATGGTGCCTTTGTTGGGGAGTGTTTTTATTTGAGAAATTTTACCTAGAATCAAATTTCTTTGCCCTTGATAATTATAGAACTACTAAATTATGTTTAATTTTGTTTTGCTTGTTTGTGTGTTTCAACACAAATGTTGAGGGTTCATGGTAACAATAGTTACCACCCTATTTTGAAATTGTTGAATCTTAGAGCTACCCTTCTACCATTTAAACAAGTAGGGGATTATACAATCCATTAGATGTAGTTGTGATTAAAGGAAGTACTACAGTCGTGACAAACTTATGGAATTTCCTACGAATTGATACTGGAATTCTTTTATTGAGGTCTTTGTCCGCAAATTAGAAGTATTGCTGAAAAACACTTTAAGGGTGGTTTGATACACCAACAATAAGAAGAATTAGATCAAATACAATATAACATGAATAATATCAACAACGAAACAAAAAAGACCAAGGACGGGGAACGATGGTGACTCAGATAGATATCTTTTCCAAGATAGTCATGGAAATTGAGGCACAAACTAAGAGAGAGGACATGCATTTGATCCATTGTGAGCACGATGAAGAAGCATAAGGGTGGACAAATGACAAGGTACGTTCACTCATTTTACACGGATCAAAGACAAAAACAAAGTGTTGAATGAGATAAAAGAGAATATCGAGATGCTTAGTTGAATGACGACCTCTCATTCCATGGTCATCTAGCTCCTACATGCCTAATCTTCATAGAGGCTTCAAAATGATACAATATTCAACCCCATAAATTAAGCTTAAGTGTAGACATACGTCGTGCCACAATATTAACTAAGGCACTACTCGAGAGACGACCCAAGACCCTTTTATTTCTTAATTTTTGTTTTAAAATAATATTGTGTTGTTTAGGGCGACTTAAGTGTAGAAAGTGTTAAGAAATTACAAAATGATGAGAAAAAGGTTCGCTCAGAGAATTGTCGACCGTGTTGGCGACCCCAAACTGGACTGTCGTTTCAACACCCACGATAACTAGAGGTACTATAAAGCTCGACGAGGTAAGTGTACACTCGGCTTGTCGCCAAATACATAGTCAAGCATGATTAATGTCACTGATTGGGCAAAAACTGGATGGTCTTAGTGCCAAAATTTTAAATGTTTTAATCTCCTTCACTTTCCCTCACTTTAAATCTTCACAAATTCAAACCCGCACTTAAGTTCCTACATTTTTATATTTCTCAAATATTTTATTCGTTTATATGTACTCAAGGTGGGAAAACATTGCATCCTAGTATTGAAATCCTTATTAATCGGAAACAAATGTTGGTTTTTCAAACAACTACTTTATTTCAAAAACATTGTAGTTATTTGTTATTATCCTATCTAAGTAATGCGGGTGTGGCAAATCTGATCTAATATTGTTGTTGTTTGATTGCCAGTTAATTTGATAATCGTGCCTATCATGCCATTAATGTTTCATTCCTATGATTGGTGCCTTAAAATGCAAGAAATGTAGTGGTGTTGTACATAATTTTTATTGGGTCTAGGCTTAATTTGAGTTTTGCAATCTTTGATTTTGTTTTAGAAGATTGTGGGGTTGAATTCTAGAAGTTGTGTTCAACGTAAGCACGTTATGTCGTTAGGAGATATGGGTCATGCTTCCTGAACCATTTAGCGATTCACCAAAGTTTCCCATCCCGCTGTTAATTTCATGTTACATTTATTAGTTGACTCTATGACTTTCGACAAGAACCTTGAGGTCCCCTAAGGCACTCTCCACTCACCGACAAACTTCTCAACCTCCCTTTATATGCACTCTCTATCCTTTTTTGCATTGAAATTTTTAGTTGAGTACTCCTTGAATTTCATCCATGTCGGTGATTTATTATCCAACTAGTTCATATGCTTTTGTTTGAATATTTTCTGACTCTTTCTCTAGTTCATACTCTTGCTCTTTCCTCTACCTTGAGATAAAGGTTAGAGCAAAATCTACAATAGTAACAAGAAACCACATTAGAGACCTATCTATCACTTCATGGGCCCAAGGATTTTGTGAAACTACGGAGACTTTTCTGGCAGATAGACCCCTGAGAGACTCTAATACAACTATTATCCCTTATGCGGTAACCCTAGATATTGATGCCAATGTTCAAATAGATAGAGCGAATTTCTAGACAATATCCTCTACTGACATCTCTCTTAGTCTTACTTTATTTTAGTTTTTGGATATTTACTTCATTTGTATTGAGTAAAATGAGTTTTATATGTGGTGCGGTGAGGACTAACTTTTGTGTGAGTATTTATGTTTGTTGTTTTGTCTATATAGTTTGGTGGTGAGCTTTATTATGTTTAAATTTCATATTGCATATGATGAGCTTGTGGATCCGCGATTATTTAAATGATCTTCGAAACTTTCAAGAAACTTTGCCACATTTTATTTTGTGTTGAATGTTGTTATTCTCTTGCAAATTTGAGTCCAAGTTTTGATCAATACCGATGACTCAAATAGTGATCCTAATTGAATGAATATGAATATAAGGCTGCGATGAGGTAGAATGAAGTTGTATAGACAATATGTAAGTTCTTTGCATCTCGTTGTGATAAGCCAAGTATCAAATTGAGTCTCTTGCGATGAACAAAGCAAACTAGCAAAAGTGTGGAGTCTTGTTTTATTTTTGGGTTGATGCTTTGTGTGATGAGCTACTGTGAACAATGCATGATATTACCTAGAATATGCCACGTTGGTGCAGTCAACAAAGTGATGCTAACTCATATATGATCTTTGGCTTCTTTGAAGAATGTGAAATAATTTGACATATTCCTCTTTTCTGGCAAACCTTGTGAGGGTATGATCCTATCTTGAACACCCCTTGACCCTTCACGTTTTCTTGAAAAAAACATGGTGAAATTATGACCTTTTTTCATCCATTACCCATAATCCTCATTAATTTGTTGTTTTTTTAATAGACAACATGGGCCAAAAGCCTATGTTTCAGTGTGGTTAAAAGAAAAAGTAAATCACGGAGAGCAAGAAAGTTCCATTTGACCCATGATTATGAAAAAAAATTAAGAAAAAATGGAACCACTCCATAAAGGGGGGGGGGAGAAGAAGAGAATGAAAAAGAAAAATAAAAAGTTGTGGAATAAAGTTGAAAATACAAAAAATAAATGGGGTTACCAAAATTTCATGGAATATAAAAAATTGGATGACTTGTGAGCACGAGTTAAAATTATGAAGAAAAGGAAAGGAAGTGTAGTTCACACAAACTTCCATGATGACTTAAGTCACTAAGCTTAAATGACCATCTATTTACACTAAGACAAATTAAGAGCCTTAAAAAGATCTTTTTGATCTTAAGTGAGCTGAAACAAAGATTGATTTCAAAATACGGGCAAAGTTATGGGTTATTTAATACATTGTGTTTATCTTTTTGAGTGTGACTGTTGCATGTGATTTTGAAACTTTAAATGGAATCATTCTTTGTGCGAAGGAATTTGAGTAGTTTTGTTGAACTTGAACTGGCATACGCAGCAAATATAGTGAACTTGAGATTCTTTTGTAAGGGTAGGTCACAACATGAATCTTTGAGAGAAAAATTTATCATCGTATAAGTTGAGTCTTTTTGTGTGCATTCATGATTAAATCTTGTGTAACACTGTTGAGATATCCTTTTTGAGCTGTTGTACTGGAGTTGCTTGAGGACAAGCAAATGTTTAAGTTGGGGGTGTTGATGAGTCCACGACTTTTACGCATTTAGGAAAATATTTTTATAGATTTATTGTCCTAAAATGCATATTTTATCTCAATAACGAATGAAAGGAATTCAGTTTCAGGCGTTCGAATGTGGAGACAAAGCTCTGATGCTATTGAATTAAAAAAAATAATGCAACTGAAAGCACAAAATTGATGTCCTTAAGATCCCCTAAAAAATTGGTGACTCGCCGGATTTCCTTGATAACTCCTAATGTTCCTGTGTACTGAGACCTAAATGAAAAATAGCAGTCAGCATGTCGCCGAACTATTCTTTCAAAACAGTACATTATCACCTAATGATCCAGAACATAAAGATGCAAGAAGTAAAAGCTAAGCAGCGACAAAATGTAGGATCACCTAGTTGTCCGGCGATCTCTACTAATTCTATCGAGCCATCCTTTGTAGCAGAATTTTTGACAACTAGAAATACATTTTTATATTTTTATCTTGCTATCGAGAGATCCAAACTTTGAGCAACCATATAAAGAATCATCATTTATGGTTGTGAATATTTCCTTAAGTTTGGAGACTTTTTTCCTCAACTTTTGAAGATTTTAAGTTTCCCAATTCCAAGAAATTGGAAATGGTTGTTGATGAATATTTATTGTAGATGTGTGTAATGATAATATCAATCCTACCCAGTTGATGGAAACACCAATTTGTATCGATTTCTTGTTTTTATCTATGTCCAACTAAAACCCCATTTCTAGAGGTGTGATTATGTGAATATTTGTTGAATTTATTGTTGAGTCTAGCTAATTAACAGTTAATTTTCTATTTCAATATGATTTAGTTTAGTGGTTGTGTTTGAACATAATCGAATTGCAGTTGAAATTACAATTTTATTTTTGTTTTGCACTTGCTCGAGAGAGGTATTAAAACCAACACTAATGAATTATTATCCAATGTTTATACGTTTATTGAGGGTTCAGCTTGGGAAAATTAATCCTAAACCCCTATCCCACACTTTTAGATCACAAGAGTGAATGGGCCAAGGTAAAGGTTGTGCTAAATTTTCTTTTATTGGTGTTCTACAGAAACCAATTTTATTCGGGGTATACTTCTAGAGAGAAAATTTACCCTCGCTAAAGTCTAGCTTAGTTCCAAATTTATAGAAAATTACTATCAGTAGCATTTACCCGATTGTTTATTTTAGCCCATATTCCTATCTCATACCAAGAATCCCTTCCACATATTCGTATATCTAATATTTTTTCCATTATATTTATTAATAAACTATAAACGCCCCCCCCCCTTTTGATATTTCACATTTGTGTCACGCATAATTTGATATGTTTTTTTTCGTAAATATCTTTTAGCTATTACTAACTTGAACTTATTTGAACATGGATATGAATTCTCTAACTCTCTTCATGTGGAACGATCCCAACCCTTGGTTGAGTTATGTTACTACTCATGATCATTGAAACTTGAATCGTAAGTAATGTCCTGATAAATGAAGTCTTATCACCTCATCTGTATTCTGATAAGGATTGTTAGGGCAAGAAAGTATCTTCTAGCTCAAGCACCAAAAGCAGGGTTCCTACCACGAGCTGTGGTCTAGATTATGGGTCATGGATGGGTCTATCGTCTTGAGCTAGTAGACCCAACCTCATGTGAAGAAAATCGGGAACCTTCATGGTTTGTGGTCCTTCACATGGTCCGTGCTGTGGACTTTAGAGGGGTGTATTAGAACCAGTAGGTCATGAACAAGTACAACGACACACATGAAGAGCCCTGGTCCTAAAAACTAAATTTTAGTGATGCCCTAGGTGGCCCTCATAAGCTTTTAAGTTAGGGTCATTTTTGTCTTTTCACCTATGCACTGGGCCTTTAAACTACGTTGTTTGATACCTAAACTACATTTTTTTACTCATACTAGACCTATTAATCTAGAAAAAACCTACCTAAAATATTATTTCCCATATATTAGAGTAAAAAGAAGAAAACTAGTACTCGTTTTCTCCAAAAAAATGCATAAGTTTTTGTTAGATCTAGATCAGAATTTGAAACATTTATCTATTGATTTGATCACCAGTTATGTGGGATTTCACTGGTCGATTCCTTCCATAAACTAGGTTCGTATAATTCAGTTAGATCATTTATTCTCCTATTTTTAGCCCCAGGGTTTATAAATCCTAGGATAATTGTTGTATTTTACTTGTTGTAGTATTTTTAATTAAAATATCATGATGTCTTTGATATGTTGTTTAGTTTCTTGCATGAAATTAAGAACCCTAGTTGTTTAGATTCTCTTAGTTCCTCCATTACACTTTCTTTGATAGTTAAATAGATAATCATGATCCCCTTTTGAATGTTATACTATGAGTACATAAATGTTGCATTATCAGATATTTCATATCGGTCTATTCAACATTTTAATATTCTATTCTTAGAGTGTCATATATATATATATATATATATATATATATATATATATACATACATACACACACACACACACACTTAGTTAGGAGTAGACTCATTATCGAGTTTTACTAGGGTCCCACATACCCTCATAGTAAGAAAACTAAATGCCCCCTAAGGCTAGAAGTCCCCTTTGTGGGCAACAGATTTAGTGATAACACCAGTCATTCATTTATACCCCTTTCAAGGTATATAAGGTAATATTGATGGGGAATATACATCGGACTCCATGTTTGGTTTGCATTGTTTATTTCACTTAATATTAGCTCCCACAATTAGACTCTTAGTGCATATTACCAAGCTTTCAATATATACTTGAGTATTCAATTTAACATTTATAATCATGAATAGCATTTGGTCATTGAATTAAGTTATCTTTTCAGTATTTACATTCATCTAAAGATTACAGTATTTCTCAGGTATGCGTTGTTTCAACTTATTTATTTTTTTTGTATTAATAGCGTCTATATCCTGCATGCTCAAAACATTCCAAGTACAGATGCATACTCTAATGCTTTAATGATATAGGTTAAAGTACTCAACATTATGAGCGCGCTTAGATTGATCCTCGATTTGGATTTAACATTTTTTGTGGTGGATGCTTAACGTTTGAGGATATTAGACATGCATTCATTTTAGACTTTACATTTTGGTTTTAGTTTTGTTAGAGTTAGTGGGAGGGAATGTCCCAACAACTCATTTTAATTAGAGGCTTTTCAGACGTAGTAATATGTTGACCGTCAAATCATTTTTAAACTCATAGTACGGCTAAGTGGTTGATGACCTAAGCGCATCTCATCAAATTCTAGGTGCAAACAATCGTTAAATATTTTAAAACTCAAAAAAGAGTTAGGCTTGAACCCATTGGGAGCGCTACGTGTTCAAAATCAATATGAAGAACAAATGTGTTCTAATTAGTTATGGGGATAGAAATTATTGAAAACACAAGTAAACAAATATAAAGGGTGTGACAATGAATGTTAGATGGAGGAATTTTGTTAACAACTATCAGCTATAACATAATTAAAACCAACAGAAATATGAATACAAAGAGGACTTCTCGAGAACTACTCGATTATAGGAAAATTTAAATATATGGGTAATTAAAGAAAATTATTTTAAATATCAACAAGATTAAAAAATAAGAACAAGCGCACAACTTAACTCGTCTAGTCTCGCTACCTAAATTGGTAGACTTGGAGTTAGGATTTTCTCTTTCGAGCTAAACTCACATCAAACCAATAACTACGATTATCAATTGAAAGCATTAATTCTAAAACTCCTTTTTCAACAAGCCAAGAACTCTATGTTCAAATTGAATTTCCAAAAGTATTCTTATATTAATACACAACAACCAATTAAAACCAACTTCTATTAAGATTTCAAATCAATAATAATCAATAAAAATAAGCTATTTTAACCTTTAATCATATGATGACACCAAAAGAATTGGGGTTTTAGATACACACCATAAAAATAGAGAAACAATTACCAAATACATTTTCCATGATCGAGGTAAATGTTCCCTTATCTTTAAATAGGTCCAAATTGAAGAAATTTACAAATACACTTGCATAACCTCAAAATTAAGGTTAGAATTCTTCAAAATCTACACTAAGAACTACAAACTAAGAAAAAATCTTGAATTGTTGAATGGGAAATGCATATTATGGGGAGATAGGCTCAAAATTCCTTTGAAAATACAATTTCTAATTTCTCATGTTTTATGCTGAAAGTCGAATTACTTTTTTAAGTCGCGCTCACAGAATTCTTTGGCGAACCACCATTGGGTCCCTTCCAGCACCATTTATCATTGGTCATTAACCATAGAGCTCCTGTAAATTTAGGCGATCATACTTGTTGTAATTGAATGGATCGACGATTTCTCTATTGGCTATTTATGTCTCCTACATGGTTTTGTCCTCAGAGACTTCACACTCAAACCTTAGCTGAGATAAAGAAAAACATGATGAACCGTCTGTTGGTCCTTGGGGGTTGCACCTTTATGTTACCACAAGAAACCCTTTATTTTTAAGTACAGGGAATTACATGTACAACACTTACCCTCATGTTAAGATCTAGTTTATACTATTAGTTTCTTGAGAGAAATCTAGCCACCTTACTAAAGTAAATATTCCAACAAAGTTGTATCAAAACTTGAGAGAAGTCTATCGGTGGAGTAACATGAAGAAGTGTATTTTCAGAGTTCATTGATATGTGGCCAAATTGTTAAAAATTCAAGGTAGAGCATTACACACCTTGTAGTACTGCTCAGAACATAGATCGTACAAAATAGAAGTTGGAGATGATCAATATAGATTTCATTACTAGGTTACCCCGGACTTGTAGTCAACATGTTTTTATTTTGGTTATTGTAGATCAAATGACTAAATAAACCAATTTCTTACTATTACCAAATGAGCAGAGGATTATTATAAGTTATATATTAAAGAGGTACTATCAATTCACGAAGTTTTGATGTTCATCATTTCCAATAGAGGTGTGAAATTTATTGCACAATGTTTGTACTACTTCTTGAAAGGTTTGGTTCAAAGGTAAATTTGAGTAAGACTTTTCATCCTTAGATGGATGTTCAGGAATAGCATACTCTTCAGAAATTACAGGATATGTTGTGGGTGTGTTATATCAATTTCAAGTGTAATCGGGATGACCACTTACCCCTCGTTGAGTTGCTTTCTACAGGAGTTAGCACTCAACCATGTAGATAGCTCCATATACGGCTCTTTATGGAAGAAGTTGTAGGACTCACATTATATAGTTTCTGATTTGTGAGGCTGGGTTGATAGTAATAGAATTTGTTAACAAGCTCTGGAGAAGGTGAAGATTATTCAAGAAAGGTCAGAAAAATTTCAAAGTTAATAATTATAGGAGAAAAGACATGGATTTTTAGGTGGAGGATTGGGTTTATATAATCTTTCACCATTTAGGGGTGTTATTAGGTTTTGCAAGAAGGGAAATCTTCGTCCTGATATATTGTCCCTCACCAGATTCCCAAGCAGATTGGCAATGTAGCTTATGAGTGTGAGCTACCATCAGAATTAACATTTTTCCATCCGGCGTTTCACATTTCAATGTTGAAGAAGTATATGGATGAATTTTCACTTATTATACTTATTCACGATATTGTTATTAAGGATAGCTTATGTTATTAGGATATTCCCATTAAGATTATAGATCGTCAGGATGGAAAATTGAGGACAAATGAGATAAGCTCTGTCAAGGTTTTATGGAGGAATTAGTTTGTATAGGAAGCTACTTGGGAGGCTGTGGAGGATATGAAGAATAGATACTCTTATCTCTTGGAGTCCGGAGAAGTTCCATATCTAGGTACTAATACTTTTCTTGGTTTCTTTTTACTTGGAATATTGTGTTACTTTGCGTATCGCGTGTTTGAATTGGGTGTTAGACATAATCACATTTAGCCTACTTTGAGTAATCTCAATCGAGGATGAATTTTCCCATGGGGGATACATTGTAAAGTCTCGGTATTTGAAATAGATAAATTTAGAAAGAAATAATTCTAAAAAAATCAAATATGAAATTTTTTATGTCATAATTAAGTTCTGAGTTTTTGTTCGACTTTAGATGAGTATAAATTTCAGTACATAATGAGTTAGTGTCCCATAAGATATCAAATAGAAGCTATTGAAATACACTATCCAACACCACTGACTTTCCTATGTTTTTATATAGTATGATGAAGATAAGCCAGTATGATGTTAGGCTATCCTATTAAGAAACGTTGCCCAAAAATGCGATGGGTATTTTGGTCTTTTCCCTACTTAATTAGATTAAAATGACATTCTGTATTATTTTTGGTCAAATGTTTTTGGGTGAGTTTTGCAAATCCTTATTGCGCTTAGTATTTTTGAAGAGAGTTCAAGAATACAAAAGAGGAGAAAAGAGGGGAGGTCCGAGGCATTCATCAAGTTTTATTGAGATTCTTTTGCCAAGGGTTTGATCCCTAAGAGGTATGTGAGGTTTTTCACAGTCATGGATATTGTTATCCCCATGCCAAACATGTACTTATTTCAGTAAATCATCATGAAATTGTTAGTAAATGTTCTTGATAAATTCTTAAGGTTTTACTTAATTCTTTATATATAAAGTCATGTTTGATTGTTATAATGAGGGTTTTTCAAATGACTGTTGTTCTTGGTGTGAACTGAGTAAGTTTTCAATTAAGGTTGTTGAGTTTATGAATCTAAATGAGTTTTAAAATGAATCATAATATTCCAAGTGAGTTAGGACAAGAATTGAACAAGAAAAACTCATCAAAATTATGGGCTTAGGGTAGGAAATTGTGCCCCAAAGGTGCTAGGGATGTTGTATTATGCACCTGTAAGATATCCAATAAGATCCCCAGTAAATGGGGGCCTGGTGCGGTGCGCCAGTAGTATTCCTAGTCGAACCCAAAGTAAAAGGGGACTAAGAGTACACGCTTGTAAAATTCTCATTCAAATCCTAGTATTTATGTCACACCTCGAGCTACTCCCGAGACACGAACACTAAACCTAGGACCACAAGTGATCCCAAGCTAACCCCGCTGGCATGATCATGAGCATACTAAAGATAATAAACTAAATATAGAAACTAAATCATTATTTAAACTAAAAATATGGGGGATACCAATATTCTATAATAGAGGTATTTGAAAACAATACGTTTAATACAATGAAAATATTAACTCAATACTAAGCTGGAACTATGTCTGAAATAAGACTCTAATTGACTAAAAATGTTGGGACAAGCCCCAGATAAGCCTTGCATAAACTGAAACTAAATTACTAAAAGAATGAAATAAACTCATTCCTATTGTCCTTGGAGAATGAGGACTCACCACTAAATCTTCTGAACTAGAGATCTGGAATCGATCTAAGAGTGATATGGATTCCGAGAACCTGACCCTACATCACGAGAAGATGTAGCACACGTATGCGTCAATACTTGATGGTACTGAGCATGTAGGATATAGTAAAGATGAAATAATACATAACTAAACAATCACAAAAGAAAGTATATTATCTCAAACATTAAGTAGATTTTGAATGTTGATATAACTAAATGCAACGATCAATTTATAAATAATGAAACTGAATACCACATATACTGGTAAATGGTCAATACAGTGGAATCTGATTGATCTATAGGAGGTACTAATAACCGATAGTAAACCTATATGAGCTTAATGTGGAGTCTGATGTATACGCCCCATCGAAAGGACCCAATATACCCTACAAGAGGTATAAGGGAAGCTGGTGTTGTTACTAAACTGGTTCCCACGTAGGGGACTTACAATCTACTTGGATAGTAGTTCTCGGACTATTGAGTACGCCGAACCCTAGTCCAAATCAGTGTTAATGCTACTACCAATGAAAAATGTAAGTAACTGGTGATGACTTAGTTTATGTAAATACTTGATAAGTCAAAACTTAACATGCAACCTGAGAATGCAATAATTAATTTGGTAATAAGCTATTTATCACTGAGGCATGTATATCTGAATTAACTGAAATATCTGTCGTATCATGTGTAATTCAATAATTAATGAATTATCTAGCTAGGGTTCTGAAATTAATGCGATAATCTGAATAATAACATGGATATCTTATTTAGAACATATAACTAATTAATTCATGCATCTGTAGAAGTTCTATAAAACCTAGGTCTAATCATGATATAAGAATCAAGAATCTGACTTAAAAATAGGGACCTAATGGGTTATAGGAACCCACTAGTTAAATCCCACAAACTTTGTGATGAAATCCACGGAGAAATATTTAGATTTTTGGTCTAGAACTGCTGGAACCTTTTTCCGTTGTTAAACTAGGCTTCTTGACCTTTTTCTCCTTTCTTGTTTTTTTCTAAGTTTTGATTTATGATTTTGACTTAGATTAGTTTTTGTTATGTTTCTAGGCTTAAACTGACTAAAATATGATGATTTGGGGTCAAAACGACGTATCTTAGGGTTTAAACGAAGTGGGAAAAGACCAAAAGACCCTCAGTTTATTGCTGTCGGACCAAACGACGACATGGACTAACCAACTGTCGTTCAATCGACGGTCCGTAGGTTGGGTCTGTTCGATAGGAATATACTTAAACAGGCATTAGTGTTTACCCAGAGGTCTTATTTTAGCAAAGTCGGTGTCTATGGAAAGATAATTCCATTATCTATCATTTCGTATTCATGGGACACTTAATTCATTTTGTTCAAACAGTTATGATCATTAGAGGGTTACATAACTACATTTTCCCCTAACTATCTGCTAATTTCCACCTACGGTCCGTAGGTCATTCTATGGACCATACTGGTCAATCAAAGTTCTTGTGAGAGAGTAGGTAAATGGGTTGCTGATCGAAAATACAGACTCATATCGTAATCTGACCTATGGACCGTAGGTCCTTCCATCATTCTACACTTAGTCAAATTTTCTGGGCTGCGTCTTGGGGGAGTTGCAATCAGAATCAACAAAAGTATAGCACGGGCCGTAGGTCAGTGTACGTTCCATTTATGGTAACTGTCGATTGACTTACATATTTCTGAAAAGCTGATTTTTGGTCTTTTTTGGATACGGGGTGTTACATTATCTCACCCTTGGGAACATTCATCCTTGAATGATGACTATACTAGATGAAATTGAGGGAGAGAGCTGCAATCTCTACTACTAAGCACTGAGAACTGAGTTTCTCACTGAATTGAGTTCCTAGAATATGCAAATACGCTGAAATGCAAGTACAAACAGAGTGAACATGATTCTAAGGCTAAATTAATAGATGAATTACTAAGAACTGAAGAGGAGAAATTACCTCAAGTTGGAGCCGATTCGATAGGAAAAAGGTGAGGATACTTGGCTTTCATGGCTTCTTCTGCTTCCCAAGTAGCTCCCTCTACGGATTGACTCCTCCACAAAACCTTGGCTGAAGCGACTTCTTCATTTCTAAACCTTTTAACCTGACGGTCAAATATCAACTATTACATCCTCATAATAAAGACTATATTTCACCGTGACTTTTTGTAGTGGCACTACAGAGGCTGGATCACCCACAAACTTCTTCAAGCGTGAGATGTGGAAGACCAGATGCATTGTTATTAATCTTGTTGGCAACAATAAGTCATATCCCACCTTGACAACAATTTAAAAATATTGTATGGGCTTACATATCTACGAGTGAGCTTCTCTTTATTTCCAAATCTCATCACCCCTTTCATAGCTGACACTTTCAAGAAAATCCAATCATCAACTTCGACTCTAGTTCCCTTCTCCTTAAATCTACATAAGATTTTTGACGACTTTGGGTTGTCTTAGTTCTATCTCTAATGAGTTGCACTTTATCCATAGCATAGAGGACTAAATCTGGACCTATTAAAGTTGGTTCACCTACTGCAAACCAACAAACGGGAGATCTACATCTATGCCTATATAGTGCCTCATAATGGGCCATCTGAATGCTGCAATGGTAGCTATTGTTATAGGTACACTCAATAAGAGGAAGGTGATCAACCCAACAACATTTGAAATCGATAACACAAGCTCTCAACATATCCTCTAGGGTCTGAATGGTACATTGTGCCTGTCAATCCATTTGTTGAAGAAATGATGTGCTAAGGTTTTAGTACCAAGACCCTTCTAAAATGACTTCCAGAAATGAGAGATAAACTGAGGACCTCTTTCTTAGATGATAGAAAAAGGAACCCCATGAAACCTGAGAATTTCATTGATGTAAAGCTTGGCTTAGACCTCTGTCGAATCTGTAGACTTGACTAGTAGAGAGCTATAATACTTACTCATCCTATAACCTATCACCCAAATTAAATTATGTTGTCTGCGCGTACGAGGTAACCCTGTGATGAAATCTATATTGATCATTTCCCACTTCCAAGTATGAATATCAAACTCTAGAGTCGTACCTCCGATTTTTTTATGTTCTACCTTTATTTGCTACAATTGGCACTTACTCATAAAATATGCTATATCCCTCTACATGTCATTCCACCAATAGACTTCCCGCAAATCGTGGTACATATTAGAGGCACCTAGAAGAAGAGAATACATGGAGTTATGGGCTTCTATAAGGATATGCTTTCTCAACTCACTCAAATTAGGAACACACAATCTATCTTGATAACGAAGTACACTATCTCCCCCAGGAGAAAACCTCCAATCTCTGATTGTGGATTGCACCCTTAACTTCAAGCAAGATTGGATCGTTGTCTTGGTTTTCCTTAACCTCCACTACCAATGAAGATTTGGTCTCACTCTGAACAGTTACACCATTGTCTGATATGCTCATAAGGCGAACTCCTAAGTAAGCAAGCATGTGAACATCCTTCAGTAGCTCCTTCCTTTCTAACTCAACATAGGCTACACTACCCTTAGATAAGATGCTAAGATCATCTGCTACTACGTTTGCCTTACCAGGATAGTAATGCACACTCATATCATATTCATTACGGAACTAAAGTTATCTCCTTTAGCGATGATTGAACTCTTTGTGGGTGAACACATACTTAAGGCTCTTATTGTAAGTGAACACATTTATGGGAACACCATTCAAGTAGTGTCTCCAGATCTTGAGTGCAAATACTACTGTTGTAAGCTCGAGGTCATGAGTTGGATAGTTCTTGTATGCACCTTAAGTGTTCTAGAAGCATACGCTATAACCTTATCTCGCTACATCAATACACAACCTAGGACAACTCTGGATGTATCATAATATATCACATAACCATCTGAACCCTTTGGTAGAGTCAATATGGGAGATGTAGTCAATCTAGTTTTCAATTTTGCACAGCTTTTCTCAAAATCATACGATTGTGCTATGGATGAGAATCCTTCCTCGAACCTTATATAATAACCCGCTAGACCTAAGAAACTTCTGATGTCTGTAGCAAAGTTAGGCATAGGCCATTGTTTCACTACTTCAGTATTATGTGAATCCACTTGGATCTCATTCTAGATATAATGTGACCAAGGAAAGTAACGAATTTCATCCAGAACTCACATTTGCTAAATTAGCAAATAATTGCGATCCTTTAGAGTCTACAGAACAACTTTCAGATGACTCTCATGTATTTCCTCATTCCTATAATAAATAAGGATATATTCAATAAAAATGATAACAAACAAATCTAAGTACTAGTTCAACACTTTATTCATCAAATACATGAAAGTTGCATCAGCATTGGTTAGTCAAAATGGCATAACTACAAATTCATAATGACCACACCAAGTCGTGAAGGCTGTCTTTAGAATGCCACTATCTCTAACTCTAAGCTGATGATAACTCGAACTGAGGTCTATCTTTGAGTAACGGCTAGCGCCCTGAAGTTGGTCAAACAAGTCATCAATCTTTAGGATTAGATACTTATTCTTTATTATGACCTTGTTCAACTTTCTATAGTCAATGTACATTCTGAGAGAACCATCTTTCTTCTTTACGAACAACACTTGTGCACCCCATGGTGAAATACTAGGTTTTGTAAAGCCCTTATCTAGAAGGTCTTTCAACAGCTCTTTCAATTTCTTAGGCTCTATTGGAGACATTTTATAAGGAGGAATGGAAATAGGTTGGGTATCTAGAAGGAGTTCAATTCCTGAGTCAATTTCCCTTTCGGGAGGGACACCGAGAAGATCTTCAAGAAATATTTCTAGAAATTCACAGACTAATGAACTGACTCAAGAATTGGGGTTTCAGAGATAGAATGCTTAACCCAAACTAGATGATAGAGTTAACCCTTGCATATCATCTTTCTGGCCTTAAGCTAAGAAATGAATTTACCCATAGGGTCTAAGCTACTACCCTTCTATTCTAAGATTGGTTCGTCTGGAAACTTAAACGAACAATACTAGTTTTATAGTCGACTAAGACATAAAATGAATGTAACCAATCCATACCTAGAATGACATCAAAGTCTACAATTTCTAATTCTACAAGATCTGCTTAGGTTAGAGACTGTGACAGGGCAATTTCTATAAACCCGTCAAGCTATAACTAGGTAACCTACTGGAGTAGAGACTGAGAAAGTTTCTGATAGTGTTTCTGCACTAACACTGAATTGGAGAGCTATGTAAGAAATTACAAAGGAAGAGTAGACCCTAGATATAACAATGTATAAACATCAAGTTTAAAGAATCGTCACATACTAGTGTCAATATCAGGAGAACCTTCCTGATCCTTGCAAGCTTGAAGAGCGTACAAGCTGTTATGGCGCTAATGAGTTACCCTGCTGAGTGGCGCGACTTGTTGGTGCTGATGAAGTTGTAGATTGAGCTCTACCATTACCACCTCCTTGACCCAGTCTATAACTACAATCCCTGAACTTATGATGAGACTGACCGCACCCAAAGCATCCTTCTTTCTTGCGAGACACTCACCCGGATGGTTCTTACCACAGTTAGGGAAAGTGGGGTAAGTATTGGTACTTGAAACACTTCTCTGAGACTTAGGGCCTGGTTCTCTAACCTTCTAGTCATACCTGTTCTTGGAGGATGGAACACTAGTTGACAAAGGGGGTGGAGCTGAAAACTTTTGTTGACTCTGCGAGCGATTTCCACCACCTAATTTCTACTACGAATAGTCAAAGTTCCCACTCCTAGCCTTCTTATTCTCCTTAGCCAGTTCCCTAATCTTATCACCCTCAACCTGTAGAGCATGAGTCATAAGCCTAGATATGTTCATACCTCTAAGAAACATAGCACTTCTGCAGTAAGTTTTCACCAAATTCGACACTCCATACAAGAACCTATTCATCTGAGCCCTGGAGTCCGCAACCATGTGAGGAGCATTCTTGGAGAGTTGGTTAAAGTTGAGCCCATACTCTTGTATTGTCATGTTTCTGTGCCTCAAGTTCATGAATTCCTGAGACTTTGCTTCTCTCAACTCTATTGAGAAAAACATGTCCAGAAAGGTCTTACTAAAGAAATCCCAAGTAATAGGAGCTGCATTTGTACCCCTATTTTCCTTCCACTAAGTGTACCATATATGAGCAACATCCTTCAATTGGTATGATGCTATCTCAACCCAATCATTTCCATTGACTTGTACTAATTCAAACATCTTCGTGATATAATCCATGAAATTCTAAGGATCCTCATTAGTTTTTGATCCTAAGAACTCAAGTGGATTCATCCTAATAGAGTCACGGACCCTTGCTGCCACTCATCCACCATTTGCATTCATAGGAGCATGAACCTAATTGTTCTGGTTGGTCATAGTCTAAGCCAACATCTGTATAACATTTTTAAACTCAACATTCGAGACTTTCTGATCTGGGACAGGAGGTGCTGCGTTTCCGTTCCGGGCATTCGCATTCTTAGCGTTAGCTCTAAGAGGAGGAATGGTCTGAAACGTAGAATGTCAAGTTAGAGTGGAATAAAATCATAACTTACGCATGATAAAATTAACAAGAAAGTGAACTTTATTAAAACACTTTGTATCCTACCTCTCATTATATGAGATGTACTTCGCACCCATGAAAAGTACTCTACATAGTGCGGAATTTCAGACAACAAAGGATTGTTAAACATAGTGCTCTGATACAATGTTTTACCATACCCTGAACTACCCAGAGATGCGGACAGAGAACCTAGGACCGCAAGAGCTAACTGTGCTTGATGTTCATGAGCATACTAAAGTTAATAAACTTAATGCGGAAACAAAATCATAATTTAACCTGAAAAGATGGGGGATTTCATTATTCTATAACTGAGGTTTTTGAAAACATTGAGTTTAATACAAAGGAAATATTATCTCTATACTAAGCTAACTAACTATGTTTGAAATAAGCCTCTAACTGACTAGAAATGTTGGCATAGACCCCACATAAGTCTAACTAAATGACTAAAAATATTAAATGACCTTATGACTATTGTCCGAGGACTCACTACTGAATCTACTGAGCTGGAGATCAGGAATCGATTGAGCCATGATTTGTATGTTTAGAACCTAAACCTACATTATGAGAAGATGTGGTGTACGTATACATCAATACACCATGGTACTAAGCATGTAGAATAGAGTAAAGCTGAAATAATACATAACTAATCAAGACAAAAGCAAGTATATAATATGAACATGAAATAGATTTTGAATGCATAGATGACTAAATGCAATGACAAATTTATAATATGTGAAAATTGAATAATGGATATACTGATAAATGGTCAATGTAGAGGAATCTGACTAATCTATGACAGGTACAAATAACCGATAATCAAACCGCACGATCTAAATATGGAGTCCTATGTATACACCCCATCCAAAGGACCCAATATACCCTGCCAGACGTGTAAAGGAATGCTGATGTGATCACTAAACTAATACCCACATAGGGAACTTACAAACTACTTGGCTAGAAGTTCTCGGACTATAGGGTACTATGAACCCTAGTCAAACTCGGTATTTATGGTACTCCTAATGAATTATGTAATTAACTGATTATGACTGAGTTTATGTAAATACAACATAGCTCAAAACTGAACATGCAAACTTAGAATGCAACAATTAATCTTGTAATTATGCATTTATAACTAAGGCACGTATATCTTAAGTAACTAAAATATCTGACCTACTATGTGTAATTCTAGAACTAACGAAATACATAGCTAGGTTTCTAAAATTCATGCAATGAACTTAATGATAACATTGATATATGATTTGGAACATATAACTAATTAATTCATAAATTTCAATTGAAGTTCTATAAACCCTAGGTCTAATCATGATATAGGAATCAAGAATCTAACTTAAAAGTAGGGACCCAATGGGTAAAAGGAACCCACTAGTGAAATCCCACATACATGTGATTAAATCTACACAAAAATATTCAGATTTTGGGGCTGGAACATCTGGAACCTTGTTGCAGTCTTGAACTAAGGTTCTTGACCTTTTTCTCCTTTCTTGCTTCTAATTTTCTTGGTTCTGATTTATGATTCTTAGATAGGTAAGTTTTAGTTATGTTTCTAGTCTTAAACTTACTAAATTATTATAATTTAGGGTCAAAACGATGTAGGGTTTAACCAAAGTGGGAAAAGAGGAGAAGACCCCTCAGTTAATTCATGTCGGACTAGAGGACGACCTAGACTGATGGACCATCATTCAACCTATGGTCCGTAGGTTGGGTCTGTTCGACAATCCTTTACTAAAACGGACGTAACATTACTCGGAGGTCTTAATTCATAGAACTTGGTGGCTATAGAAAGCTAATTAAATTATATCTTTTCATTTGTTATGGGACCTTAATTCATTTTGTGCTAAGAGTTATGATCATTTTAAGGTGACCCAACTGCATTTTCCCCCTAGTTGTCTGCTAATTTCCATTGACATCCGTAGGTCCATCTACGGACCATGTTGGTCAATCGTGGTTCTTGTCATAGAGTGGGTAAATTGAGTCTTGATCGATGGATATAGACTACGAACCGTAGTCTGACCTTCCAACTGTAGGTCCATCTGTCGTTTGACACTTAGTCAAATTTTTTGGGCTACGTCTTGGGGGAGTTTCAGTCACAATCGACGGATGTGAAGCATGAGCCATAAGTCGGGCTACGGTCAGTCGATTGCACCTTTTGATTTCTAAAAAGATGATTTTTGGCCTGTTTAGGATACGGGGTGTTACAAAATTGTTCCATTGAGTTGTGTTTTCATTGTCTTCTTATTATAAACTATCTAAACCTTTAATCATTTAAGGATACTAAGCATATTTTGATCATCATTTCTAAACTCGTATTTTCAATTCAAGGTAAAGTAAAGAGGGAATTTCTAAGGTTTTATTTGATGAACAGTAATGAACTTTCAAATGCTATTTATATAACTAAATGTATACTTATGTGTCTATGTTAAATATTGAACTTGAAAGATAAGTTTGAAAGTACATATTTTCAAGAATGTAAATGTGTCTAATATTTGAAAAGTATTTTAATCAAGTAAGAAGTCCATTTCTTGTATTGGTGAGTTGAGCATAATGGTATATCTAGTATTTTGGGAGCAATATTGAGCACCGAGTTAGGTTATAGTCTCTTCTGATTTGGAATTCCCATAGAACTACGTAGCCAACATAGGATAGGATAGCATTTACTCTTCATACGACTCATCAGTGCCTCTAAAATGTCCAATAAGATGGACTCATAGTCACGATATCATTTTATACCCTTATAAAGTATAGATTGTCCCTAGGCAATGTGAGGAAAAATGTTTTTAAATTAATAGGCTATTGGTAATGGTTCTCTGTAAGTGAAACTCCCCATAAGTAAGATATATTATTTTCATGTGGTTTTCACTGCATATTATATTGTAAAGCTTTAAAAAAAATTCACTTTAAATTCATGTATTAATCTAGTTATGTTGTTTCAGCCCTTCAAAGACATATTAGTGTTTAATCTAACATTTTCATGTGCAAATACATTCAATATGTTGATATCATTCGACATGCTTCATTTCATGATGAATATTAAGATAATCAGGATCATCAACAGGTTAATCATTGAAATTGTTATCCACGCAGATAAAATATTTTATAAGGCCTCATTGCTTTAAGGTAAATCTATTTCATTTTAGTCAGTCTCCTAGAGGTGTTGTAGGTATTTTCCTAACATCCATCTAACATTGTTAGAGGAATTGTATGTACACCCCAAAAACTAATAGACCAAACAAGAGCCACAAGATAGGGTTCTAAGGTCTATTGATGGGAAATAGAGTTGTATGTGAGACTTTGTGCTTAGAATGAGGAGTTTAATGGTTTAACATCAAGGTACATATTTTTACTAGTAATGAGATGGAATTTAAGAATTTCTTTGTGAATAGAAAGGGCAACAACTAGCCAAAGGGCAAAGGCTGCCCAACCTTGGCAGCTACTACCCAAAGGTTGACGACTTGTTATTTGGACCATGTTAAGTGATGGGGTCCGTATATATGCCTTAGACACTTGGTAGGTCATGCCAAGAGACCAAGACAATATCTGATGTTCACGAGACACTTCAGAATTCGTTGGCTTGACAACAGCCCATCAAAGTGCCCGTGAAGGTGCCTTAGTATATTAGGGTGCTTAGGTCATCACAAGTTTATTTTCAGTATATAAATGTCTATTAGCATTTTAGCCATATATTGTATATAACAAATTTATTGTTAGAACAGATAATACACAAGTAAAATGGTTGTTAACCAAAAAAAATACAAGATTCAGTAACAACAAAAGAAATTAGAAGTTTGGTATTAAATATATTAAACTTTACATTTACAATTGATGTAATAAAGATTAACAAGAATTGTGTTGCAGACTACTTATCAAGACAAAGATACTCAAACTGAGGACAAAAATTAAGATACAATTGAAGATCTACTCAAAGGCATTACTACACTTTGTACCAAAGTGGACAGAATAGACAATGAGATACAAACGCTAAAGACGAATGAAGATACCCTAAAGTCTAAAGCTAATATAAGTCAGCAGCATGACTATAAAAAAGCGGAGCTACGTTGATCAGAAGACGATAAAATTCCAGAGATTAAAGGAGACGATGGGAAACTCCATAACACCCATAACATTTGTTTAAATACAACTGCAGGTACAAGCAGGAAAGTTAGTGAGAAATCACGAAATACAAACTTAAACCAGTTATTTATAAAACTATTTACCCTTAACACAAAAAACATAGACCCACAGAAGCACAAAATTCTACATACGCAGTTAGTATACAGAGTGATAAGAAAAGATACAATTATATCACACAATCATGCGTTGAAGATATATGAGATCCAAACCTATTTAAATCTCAACTCCAGACCTAACCAAACCAAAGACCCAAACCAAGCTATATAACCCAAAAATTAAAGGATACAATAGACTTATATCACAACCAAAAACTAGTGCTAATCTAGTTAAAACATGCTACAACTATGGAGTACTAAGTATAGTATACACATACGACGGAGAAGAAATTAGTGGAATACCAGAGTTACACAAAGCATTTATTACATATAAAAGAGTTACAAAAGGAAACTTGTTTTATATTAAGTTTTATACATCACCAGCAGATATATTGTATGAAGAAATTAAGTCACCAATTCAAGTTATTAAGATAGGGTTAACAAAGATATAATTATACCAGAAGATATTGGACACCAGAACGAGATACCAAAGATAGAAATACCAAGTTTTTATGCCAGTAAAAGAATAATTGGTATATCAACTATTATACAGGAATTAGCAAACAATTATTTAAATGGAAACGCTATATGGAGCTATTACACTAGGGATCAAGTTATGATATATTCGAACTCAAGAGAGCTAAGAAGAGCATATATGGATGAAGTCCAGCGATGGATCTTGTCACAATTAATACCGGAAGAACAACCTACGACGAGAGAATTGAAAAAGGAATTTATTTCAGAAGAATTATTAATCAGATATTGCAAACTTATTGGACATAAATATCAAGATCACAGATGCTCCAAATGCAATGGAGAAGATAACGTCATATCGGAAGTTGATTTAGAATAAAAATGAAGAGACAAAGATGCAAGGTAAGATAAAGATGAAGAAACGAAAAAGAGTTATAATAGACAAATACAAAAGAAGAAAAGACATAAAGATGGAAGTGGCAGACAGAGAGATAAAAATCTTTGAAAAAATGTAAAAGTAAAGAGATCAGATTACTTTGTACAGTAAATAATTTTTGCTTTTTTTAAAGACCAGTATGTATAGCGGACCATTTGAAAAGTTTTGTTTAAAAAGTCGTAAAGTGTACAGTAGACGCACTTATGTGCAGACTTAGGAATTAGTATAAATAGATTGCCAAATTGTAAATGAAAAGGAGGCAATTCCAAACTAAAGTTCAAGTTAATAAACCCTCTCTCAAAATACAAAACTCTATCAAAGATACAAACTAAGGAAAACATATGGAAAAATCGGAAATACAATCAGATATCTCAGATAGCATGACAAATCAAGAGGCAAAGGTATATTGTTTATTTGATATGCAGAACTAATTTCATATATTCCTTAATATCATATATGATTGATTAAATTTATGTTTGTTATTATATACTAGAAATATTTGAATCATGAATTCTAGTTTGCTAGTAAATGAGAAACAGGGAGAAAATTGCTAGACTATGTCATCCCATAGTGGAAATCGGTAGGCGAAGAATGCCGATAGGGGAGTACACAAGGTTGAGGCGCTGATAAGCAGTAATTATCCGCTAAAGTACGATGCTAGTAGTGACCAGAAAACATGAAAACGATACTCTAGTTTATAATAAACTAATATGAATTTAATTAGATTATAATATGATTGGAAGGAATAGTTGAAAGACAAACCCGCATAATAAAAAATAAAAATGTTTACAATGTATGATGAAATAAGAAGCTATAAAACATTGATTTTATATATACTTAAAGATATAAAAATTGATGACATAAAAAAGTTATAAGGGAAAAAATATTTGAATATGATTTAGAAGATATACTAAATCAAGAATGGTATGAAATAAATGTACAACAATTAGAAATAGAAAGAAAAGATATATACGATTTAGAAATAGAATTAGATTAAAATGAACTGACTATTTAGAATATTGGATAAGAACTATGGAAAATATAAGATTATTAAATTACTTAATACAAGAAAATTTAAACATGTATCAAAGAACCCATGATATATTATATATAGAATATATAATAAACAATCTTGAAAAAATAATTAGATTAAGACAATTATCAAAAGAAATTTATAACAAAATATGTTATACCCTATGATGGATTACGCACCCCTCAAAAACGTGGAGCTAAAGGGTAGTTTTTTATTGGTAAAGGCTTTCCAAAATAAAGACTAGAATGTCTCTTTGATTTTTTATTTAATTCAAATGAGATAGAGGAATCATCTTCCCTTTTCCTCCCCAATGGTCCTGGTGATTAATCTTTGGGAGTCATTGAGATGACTTTTTCCGGTCATAAGACCATCTTCAATAGTTTCACCAATTTCGACTATCTCACTGAACTTTTCTTCTAGAATGAGCAACATCCTATAGTAGTACTCAGAATCTTGAAAACGCATGAAGACTTGAATAATCTCTTTATCGTTCATGGGAGGTCAGACGCTTGCAGCCTCTCTTTTCCAATGGTAAGCATACTCTCGGTGAATTTTAGTAGAACTTGTTTTTATTCTCTCTAAAATATTGATCAGGATGAACACTACATTGTAACTAAATTTTTTGATCAAGTCTTTATCCAAAGCGTTCCAACTTGGACACTACTTGATTTCTTTAGAAATAATTTTACCAAAGATTCTCTTATAAGAATTCGATTAAAGAGTCGTATTAACAAAGCTTCATCTTTCCCTACTGTAATAAGTTGGTCACAATAAGCTCACAAATGAATCAATGCATTTTCGATTCCACTAAAAGTGTCAAATTTTTGTAATTTAAAACCTTGAGGTAGATAAAAAAATATGGATGAATGCATAAATCTTCATAATTAAGCGCCTCAATGTCTGGAGTGTATTGAACGTCCTTCATTGCATTCATAACTTCCTCTCTGATGCTATTTTGAACCTTTCCTTTATAACCTTCTTCTCATTCTCATTCTTCACATAATTACTAAGTTCAAAATGTTTAACAGATGAATGGTATGATTCTTTCGATAATGGAAGACGAAAATGCGCTTTTTAGAGGTATGGATTGAGTGGTGGGCGGGTTTTGGACAATTTGAGTAGGGATTTGATTGACAAGAGGAAAAAATAGAAAATGTTTGCATTTGGATTTTGAGAAGTCATTGACTTTTTGGTGTGAGAAGCTAGCATGATGTTGGTTAGGGTTGGTCAAGTTAGTGGTATAAGGTTTAGGAATCGTAGATGTTGTTGAATTGTTTGGTAAATTTTCAGATATTGGATCTGCAGTACGAAAATGTAGTGGAGACCTTTCGTTTTTTCGAATAGGCGTGTTTGCAATGATTGCTAGATTTGTTAAATCTTGAGTCTTATCCATTTCAGCAATCTTATGGTACAATTATTTAATCAACTTATTTTTTTTAGCAATTATAGGGTTGTTCACAGTAATTTCATTCAAATAAATATTCACAACATTTTAAATAACTATTTCATTGCCTTTTCACAAAATTTGGTCAAAGAAGCTATCTTTGGGGGTTTTTAGACCTCGTGAACTATGGATGTTCAACAATTTTCTCAACACACATCAATTTTGATTACCTAAGAAACAAACAACTCAAAGGCAAATGTGTTAGTATGTGTTGATGATAAATAATACAAAATATCACACACATTACTGTAAACACATAAGAGTTGCTTCATTTAAACATAATCTTGCCCATATATATAGAGAAATGATTAGATAGACAGGAATTTGTCTATCTGATTTTTAGCTTTATGAATAAGAAATGTCAACTTGAGTCAACACAAGGCCGATGGGATATTACATTGTTGTACTTCTTATTTTTATCAAGATATAACTCTATTTTCTTGATATGAGTTGGAATAGATAAAATTTCTCAAAAACAGGGACTCAACCATGAAAGGCTGCCTACATATCTCATAAAAAAGAATTCAGGTCCTACTTAGTTCGGCCCCCTTGAATCTCATTTGATTTGAGACTAAGAATCTCTTTTTATATGAAAGACTAAGATTTGAAAAATGAAGTTCGATTTTTTTGGAAAATTAAAGACTCAAATAGTATTTGGACGCACTTTAAATAGTGACTCGACATTTGTGCTTGGGGTTCTAAATTTTTTGAATAAGAGTGAATCATAATATCTCCAAATAAAGAACATATTCACATAAGTATTTACAACACATAAACAGTTATCAAGCGATTTAAACAGATCTGTGACCCTTTTGATCCAAGGGTAGGTTTAGCATTTTGAAGGATGTATAAATTCATTTGAAACATTTTATTTCCCCGAAAACCACATTATAAAAGTTTTACGAATAAACTTAATGGGGATCCAATATAGGGGAAATGAAATACAAAATATTCAACCCTGCGCAGGGGTACTGCTAAATATGTTTCCATTGATGGTACTTCCTTTTTTATTTCCTATCATCTCTGGGTGCCAACGTCATTGGATGAACTAATAGCCTGTGAAGTCCTTTGTTTAACTAGAGTACTATATAATATATATTTACCCCACGGGACAATGATTTTTCGAACAAGGTATACATGCTTCAAATTTAAATACATAAATACGAACATCTCTTTAGGCCATGGACGGTTTTGGACTCAAGGTGAGCTTCTAATGGGCAAAACACTCCTTGGGTTTTGGGTAATCATAGCTCACAATGGACTGAATATAAAATTTAGTTTAGCTCTACACTAGTTGACTAAGAGTGGTTTTTGAAAGACTAAGAACCCAAGTAGAAACTTAGACTGGAATTCAAGACAATCGTTGGACGCATGACGACCCAATAAATTTCCAATTATTCTGGAAAAGGTTGAGTAAGAAAAAGTCCAGTAGCGGTTCCACAAAACCATCTTGTAATATACTATACATACAATAAGAATATGCCACGAAATGCAATGACGTGAATAAAATTTTAACATATTAATCACATATAAACAATTTAATTATATCAATTAGTCAAATAGTCAAATCTTTTGGTTAAAACATAATTAAGTCCCCAACTGAGTTATCATTATTGTTGTACTAGAAAAAGAGAAGAAGAAATGACTAAGTTTTCAAAAAACCGATTTAACTTATGATTTAAGAGAAATCAAATTTCAAAAATAACAAAGAAGCCACTTATTTTTTTAAATAAAAACTATGAAAAAACTTAAGGTTTTCAATCTACATTTCGAGAAGGTTTGAGGCCCTCGAAATGTCTGCTAATTTATAATTGACTGATGATTTGACTAAATGGACTTATCAAAATATCTTTCCAAATTTTAAACTAATTAAAGGAAAAATCATTTTTTTATTTACTTATTACTATATTCTTAATTGATTACTTGGTAAAATAGATAAAAATAGATCATTCTAAAGGAGAATGACTTAAGCTTCACAAGACCAATATTAACAATAAAAGCTAAGTAGTAATAATATATATATATATATATATATTAAATCTTTATATCATTTTTTTGAATAAAGATTTTAAATGGCTATCTTTGTGAAATCATAAACGAAACAAAATCACAATAAAATAGTTAGAGAGTTACTATGAATAAATAAATACTAGCAAGAGAAAGAAATGCCCAAATTTGGGTCAAATCTGTTGGACCCTTCGCCCACACCTGTCTTATATTCATAAGTGAGACTGCTAAAATTTCATCCTAGGTTTGCTGCACGACAAGCTGGATAAATTACCTATATACACAACATTATTTAACATATTATCTATTATTCTCTACCCTTTTTAAATATTACTAAAATCCCTTTTTTTACTCCATTAAACCAAACTTTCAGATACATAACATATTTTTCCTAACCCAAGAATTTCTCTCCTCTTTTCACTCGTTAGGTCACTCTTGTTTGCTCCCACAATCTTATCATTTTATTCACTTATTAAAATTTTGAATTTTAAGATCTTCTCTTTCCATGCAATTATTCATCCGGTATTGTTTCAAAAAATTTTACTCATAATACATACTTTATTTTTTTTCATCAAAATTGTAATACATTATGGATTATACACCTTCATTCAGTATTAGGATTACAGATAATATCATCTAAAGACCAATCATGTTTATGATTATGAAAAATATTGATTGGGCAGAAAATAGATTTCAGAAATTGCATAATATTTCTGTAATGGAGAAAGTAAACATTAAGAAGGTAAAGAAGGTTAGTCAATCTTCTTCAAAGACATAGTCGATAAAACCTCAAAAAAAAGGTATTGAAAAGTCGCACCTAGAAAAATCTTGACATCCTTTATGTAAGGTTAGATATTCTTTCTTTTTATCAATATTTTGTGATGGTTAAACTTGATTTTATAAGTTCAATGATTTTATGATATATTAGTTATTCAATAATTTTTTAATGTTGTAATTTAATAGGATTATTTAGTTTTAAAGATGATTTGTGTTTGTGGAGGATGATTGCGCCATCTCAAACATCCCTTTTCCTAATGTAAGTACACTCAAAATCTTGGTTGGAGAAGTGAAAGGAATTTGAAAAACATTGGAGCCAAAAGAATCTTTAGAAACAATTATCGTTTTCTGGAGATAAACATTCATCTAAAAGAGGCGAGATGGGAGTGGAGGGAAGTCAAAAAGTTGCTAAACATTAAATGTATCTCATAACTAGCTTTTTTTCTCGATATTTTGATGTTAAACTTTGTTTTATACAAAATGTGAGGGTGGAGGGGGGGGGGAGGTAGAGGTAGAGAACATGTTGCTTAACACCCTTCTATATCGAAGGTTCTGATTTTTACTCTATCTAGTTGATAATGCCCTCGTTTTAACTTTATGATCCATTATGTTAAATTTTTTTACCAAACTATCATGTAAATATCTAAAATCATAAAACCAAATAGTCAGACTATGTTTCTAGTAAAGATTGATACATATGTAAATTTTACCTTCCTGCATGATATGCAATATTAGTATGGAAATACGGTACTGAAAAGGCTAAGGTAGTATACATTAGTGAAAATAAGGATCCACCAAGGCCTAAGAGTCAATTCACAACACCAACTCAAGACGATTTGGTTAATATTGAGTAGAGATTATCTATCAATTGTTAGACACTTTTTTATAGTGTTATTATTTTTGAGTTACATTAACTCTACTTTAATATTTTTAAATTGTTATTGTTTTAAGATACATGTAGTCAAGTTTTAGAGTGCTTCTCTAAAAAGTTATTTATTTTGACTTTAATTTTTGCTATATTTAGTTGATATTTACGGCACATATTTGTTTTGTATAAAATGATACAAAATTTGAAAAAACTAAGTATTAGATTCATTAATTTATAAAAACACAATCTTATTTCTTCTCATTAGTTTTAGTTTGTTTTTGATTGTTGATACATTTTGACACCTAATCAATGTAATGTATTTTATAACTTGATTGCTGATTCAATTATGTATTTACTTGATAACATAGTTCTCATTTGTTGTTTATTTATTAATGTTGATATATTAAATAATTAGTTGTAACTAGTTCTTGATATATATATCTTATTGATAAATTAATTCTTACTTAATATGATACATTAATAGATAAAGTTTATTTATTTCACATATAATTTTTTTACAATCTTATCTATCAGATACATAATTTTCAAATAGATCAAGATACAGTATATAAAAATGTATCATAACAATATTGAGTTGTATCAGCTCCACAAACACAATCTCTACAGGTACAATTTAAATAGCTAATGATAAATAATTTTTAAAAGGTGTATGATACACATAGTTACAAAAATAAAAAACGATTAAAATCGTATCAAAATTGCACTAGATAATAGTAAATTTTAATGTCTTATCAAGGTAAAAGTGGATAAGGAAAAACAATATAAAATTTATAATATCAAAATAATATATCGGAAACATAAAAATAGTTCTAAAAAAGATATTTTCAATATTCTTTCTAAGGGAAGTACTAGTTTTTCGTTTATGACATTCTTGTCCAGAACGTACACAAATTTATTTGTGCTTATTTTTTCATTTTATGTCATTCTCCACCTTTTCCTTGACCGTTCAGTCATCTTTTGGTACCTACGTGGAAAGAAAATTTATTCCAAATTTTTTTTTGTATAGTCGAATCTTCCTTATTGACATTGCAGTTATTGAAACTTCATTCATAGTTGCTGATGAAGGTTGTTTGTAATAATTAGAGTGGGGATATGTATGTATGTGATGGTTTTTCTCTTCACAATAACAATTGCATGTCCACAAGATATCTCGTAATGTTGAATTATACGATTACATATTTTTCTCTTAAGACAAATAATGTATCTTCGTCCACCTTTATACACTTAATAAATAAATTTAGAGGATGAAACAACCTACACACATCTGAAACATAGAGATACATCACATATCAATTTATTCAATTTAGGAAACACAACAACATAATTATAAGTAGCCCCAGATACATGATAATTTATAAATTGATACATACTTTCGTATATCGATTAAAAATTTCATATATTGATACAATAAAAAAAAGAAATTCATAAGTATCTGATACGTTATTGTAACAACACACTGACTCACATCTATAAAACTCCATTATATATACATTAAAGTAGAACTAAATCAAGTTTATATCAGTATGTATCATGATTTTTTATATCTATATATAAATTAAACAATCAAAAAAAAATTCATATGTCATCGATACTTTACAATAACAATAGAGTAACACACAGATCTCAAAAGTCATACATTTATATCAAAGTCTTAAATGTGTCAAGTTATAATCAGTGATATATCGCCACATGTAGGTTAATATATAGATTCATGAATAAATAACAATGATTAAATCACAAGAATATCTGTTGCATACCTTTTGTTATCAGATCTGTCAATTCTAAAATTGAAGTTATGCCAAATTAACATAACTATTTTTGTCAAAGCTAATTATAAAATGACAACTTTCAATTGGATTCATATTTGAAATCTACATCTCACAATGGTAAGAAATCACCAGCATGAAAACAAAAATTCCAAGAAAGTTGGCAAAAAAACCCATGTCCTGATCAACAATCACTGAGATATATGTGGAATTTGAGGAACCCAAAATCTACAGTCTTCAATTTTTTCTTTCATCGAGAGTGTAAAAAATCAAAATATTCATTAAGTATCCTATAAAATGTTTGAAATTCCTACTTGAAAATTTCTTCTCTGAAACAAAGACAAAGATGAACAGAGATTTTGAATTTTGAATTGATTTGTCATTTCAGGATTTTTTTTATTTGATTGACACAATAAAAGGGTCTTCATAGCATTAATTATGGAATTTTAATTTGATCTTCTATTTGCTTTTCTTTTTATGTGCAACAACCACATATATATTGTAGCACAACTAATGTATCTGAACAATCAATTATGTATCCAAAATGTTGATATTTTAAAGGATTTTTGTACAAAACAAAAAAAAAGGTATAGAATGATATTTAGGACTTATCCAACTCAAAATGAATAACATAAATTAATATAATTTACTAACGATCTTCTTAATATTAAGCAAAAATTAAATAATTAATTTAATTGTAAACTAATGATTCAAAATTATAACCATAATTTAAACTGAACTATTTTGATTATTTTTAGATTATTTTTGATATATTTATAAAATATATTGATCATATACAAAATCATATAAAACATATATTGTTTAAAATTTATAAATTGACAAAAATAAATTAAAATAACTTGAAAATTATATTAACTTATTTATTTTTGAAATTTATTAAAACAAATCATTTTAAATTGTTTGAAATTGAAGAAGCTCGAGATGATTAATTTTTATTTAGGAGGGTCAAAATTCAGTGTCAACAGTCTTAACTCATGTTTATGTTAAAAACTCTTATTTTATAAAAATCTTATGAACGGTACTTGTTCTTCACTTTTCTTAGTGTTCCACAAGTCTTAACATAGTTTTGGGAATTGAGGGTTCTCCTACTTACTTGTTAGAGTAGGTTCCCTCACGACTCGGTGTGCTTGGATTATGCTATTCATCCATCTCATTGTTGATATTGTTGTTTATTCTTCACATTATTTTAAAGACTAACTTAGAACATTATTGAATAATACTTTTATAGAATTTAAAAGTCATTTTTAATTCATGGTTTAATAATTAATCGTCTTTTGTAAATTCTACTAACATTTTATATATAAAATCCTTTAGTAGAAGGATTTTTTAAAACCATTTCATTTCAATTTAAAACTGCTCGATCATATGTCACGTACAGAAATATATATTAGATTGAGTGTGATGTACCAACATATATATTGCTTCAGTTGTCACGTGCAGAGACACTAACTTAGGTTGAGTTTCTCGATATAGCACACTAAAGGTTTGTGTTTGGGTTCTATGAGATAACATTGACTTATTAAATATGTGTAATATTAATAATGTGGAATCAAACTTGTTTCCTAAAAATATAATGGTATTATTGTTGGGTTTAGCAAGTGTGAATGAGAAAAGAAACCAGAGATTATGAAAAGTGAGGGAACTATTTTGGAGGGAAAATGAAAAGTCATTTGCAAAGTGCAAATGAAAGGTCATTTCTCCCATATCGGCAAAAGAAAGGGAAATCGTTGTCCTCATATAAGGAAACACTTTCATTAACTCTTAAAGAGCTAAGAAGAAGATGCCCCCTCGCGCCGTCGTCGTTGTCGCTCAGCTCGGCTTCGGCTTCGGCTTTGGATTTGGCAAATGATGTGATTGATTCATAAATTTTTTGGACAAAATTTATTTAATCAATTTTTGTTAATTAAAATAAATCCTATTAATATTATCTCTTATAAATTTGCTGGTGACGGTAACATTCTAAAAAGTTGTTACTCTTCTGAATAGTCGTTATTTTTCTAACAGACACATTTTTTCCCGAAAAGTTGTTATTTTTTCCAGAAGACATAACTTTCTTGATAAAAGGGTATGAACAGATTTCTCTGAACAGACACATTTCTTGCTGAAAATGTCTATAAAAGGAAGTCAATTTTTAATTTTTTAAACAGTGAAATTTTATTCCCTTCATATACATTTTTCTCTCAAATAAATCAAAGTGTCGATCGACTGAGTCTTTGTGTTTTCTTCCTGTACTGAAGTTCGCTGAAGTTAAAGAAGTTTGAGGTACCGCTATTTCTTTAACAGGGTTAATCCATTTTATCTTGGGATAAATTAATCCATAATTTCGGGTATAGTAGGGGGATTAAATTTCTGAAGAAGACACAATAGTTTCTATGGACTCGAATTATTTTGTATTTTTCTACTTCATCTTCTTTCTGTTTCTGTTTATTTCTTAACCTTATAAATACAAGTTAATATAACAATCTTAAGAAATTTATAAGAGTGTCAGTAACTGAGGTTTCTGGAGATTAAAACCTTTATGGTTTTATACTCTGCTTGAATTTATAAAATTCATTTGATTAACGATTAAAAGAACATAAAAACTTTATCGTTTAATCAGAAAAAATTTGTGTAAAGATTTGTTCTTTACTGTTAGTATTTCAAATACTTAACTTATCTGTCATTTGTGAAAGAAAAAATAAAAAATGACTAATATAAGTCAAACAAATGCTGAACAGTAAGTGCTGCAACAACATCGATTGCACATAATCGTTCAAATGCTGCCTTAGCACCGGCTGAGAAACATGCAATGTTTTCTGGAGTCGACTTTAAGAGATGGAAGCAAAATATGTTCTTCTATCTCACTATGTTGAGTCCGCAGAAGTTCATTAATGAGAATGTTCCTGGTATGTCAAATGAAACTCTGCCTGATGAACGATTGTTGGTAACAGAAGCATGGACACACTCAGATTTTTTTTATAAAAATTATATTCAGAGTGGCCTGCAAGATGATCTGTACAATGTGTACAATAATGTCAAAACCTCAAAAGGACTCTGGGATGCATTAGAAAAGAAGTACAAAACAGAAGATGCCGGAATGAAGAAATTCATTGTGGCGAAATTTCTAGACTATAAGATGATAGGCAGTAACACCGTCGTTAACCAAGTTTAAGAATTGTAGGTCATAATCCATGATCTTCTTGCTAAAGGATTGATTGTGAATGATGCCTTTCAAGTGGCTGCAATTATTGAAAAGTTACCTTTATTGTGGAAGGACTTCAAAAACTACTTGAAACACAAACGCAGGGAGATTACTGTTGAAGATCTCACAGTAAGGTTGAGAATCGAAGAGGATAATAAGCTTGCAGAAAAGAGTTCACTTGGTAATTCAACAATATCTGGAGTAAATTTTGTTGAAGAAGATCCCATAAAATTAAAGAAAAGAAAGAAAGCATCTTGTCCAAAAAGCAATCCTCCTAAGAATAAATTCAATGGAAATTGCTTCAACTGTGGTAAACATGGTTGTAGATCTACTGAATGCCGGGGTCCTAAGAAGGAATATAAGAACAAGGACAAACAAACTTGGCTTAATCCAAAGGAGAAATGGACGAACTCTGTGCGATGCTTTCAGAATGTAACTTGGTTTGAAATCCAAGAGAATGGTGGATAGATTTTGGTGCTTCATGCCATGTTTATGACAACAAAGAACTATTTTTATCATATACTCCACCACTTACATATGAGAAGTTGTTTACGTCAAACTCCGCTGTTGCAAAGGTGGAAGGAACTGGCAAAGTCCTAGTAAAGATGCAATCAGGCAACATGGTGACTTTGAATAGGGTCTCATATGTTCCTGATTTGAGAAAGAATTTAGTTTCAATTCCAGTTCTGACAAAGAATGGATTTAAATGTGTATTTGTTTCTTATAAAGTAGTAGTAAGTAAAAATGATATGTATGTAAGAAAAGGCTTGATTGCCTTCTCAAACTCAATGTAATTGCAGTTGATATGAATAAACATTTTGCTTCTTCTTACTTTCTTGAGTCTAAATGTTTATGGCATGAACGTTTGGGACACGTTAATAACAAAACCTTGAGAAAACTGATTAGCTTATATATTTTGCCAAAATTTGAGTGCAATAAATTAAAATGTCAAATTTGTGTTTAATCTCAGTATGCTAAGAATCCTTATAAATCTGTTGAAAAAAATTAGATCCTTTAGAATTGATTCAAACTGATATTAGTGACATGAAGTCAACACCATCATATGGTGGGAAAAAGTTTATCATAACTTTTATTGATGATTTCACTAGATATTGTTATGTCTAGATAAATGGTAAGGATGAAGCAATAGATGCATTTAGGCAATATAAAATTGAAGTTGAAAATCAGTTTGATAAAAAGATCAAAATGATCAGAAGTGATAGAGGTGGAGAATATGAATTTTTATTTGCAGAAATATATTTAGAAAATGGAATAATCAATCAAACTACTGCTCCATGCACTCCTCAATCTAATGGAATTGCAGAAAGAAAAAACCAAACTTTAAAAGAAATGATGAATGCATTACTTATAAGTTCAGCTTCACCACAGAACTTGTGGGGGGAAGCTATCCTTCCATCAACTCAAATACTTAACAGAGTGTCTCACTCAAACACAAATGTAATTTCATATGAGAAATGGAAAGGTAGAAAACTCAACTTGAAATATTTCAAAGTGTGGGGGTGTCTAGCCAAAGTCCAAGTTCCCATACCTAAGAGGGTAAAAATAGGGCATAAGAATGTGGATTGTGTATTCATTGGATATGCCACAAATAGTAAGGCATGTCAATTTTTTGGTTCATATGTCCGAACATTCGGATATTCATGATAATACAGTAATGGAATCAGATAGTGCTGAAATTTTTTGAACATATCTATCCGTATAAAACTAGACTTGTGTCATCTATTGGGGGGGGTCTAAACAACCCATAGAAGAACCAAAAGAGAATGAACCTAATGAAGAAAGTCCAAGACGCAATAAACGTCAAATGACATCTACTTAATTTTGATATGATTTTGTAACATTTCTTCTTGAAAGTTAGCCTCAAACATTCAACGAAGCAATGTTGTCTAGAGACTCCACCCGTTGGATGGAGGCTGGTACTAGTGAAATTGAATCAATCTTAAGCAATCATATATGGGAGTTTGTTGATCTTCCTCCAGGGAACAAACCCTTGGGTTCAAAATGGATCTTTAAAAGGAAGATGAAAGATGATGGAACTATTGATAAATATAAAGCAAGACTTGTTGTCCAAGGTTTTAGACAAAAAGAAGGTCTTGATTATATTGACACATACTCGCCAGTGACTAGGATAGGATTACATCAATTCAGATGTTAATTGCACTAGATGCTGTATACGGTCTTGAAATTCATCAAATTGATGTGAAAAAAGACTTCTTAAATGGAGTGCTTGAAGAAGAAATATACATAGAACAACCTGAGGATTTAGTAGTTCCTGGTAAAGAAAAGAAAGTGTTCAATCTTATTAAGTCACTTTATGGACTAAAACAATCACCGAAACGATGGCATGCATAGTTTGATCAAACCATGTTATCAAATGGATTAAGATCAATGATTGTGATAAATGTGTGTACAATAAAGATACTCCAAATCAAGAAGTTATTTTATGCCTATATGTGGATGACATGCTTATAATGAGCAAAGACATCGCTAATATAAAAATTACAAAGTGTATGCTCGCTAGTAAGTTTGATATGAAAGATTTAAGAGTTGCTGATGTGATATTAGGAATTAAAATTCTTAAAACTCCTAACGGTCTAACATTGTCTCAAACTCATTATATTCAAAAGATACTTGAAAAATTCAAATTTTTAAAAATTTAAAAAGGGAAAAGACACCAATTAATGTAAACCTTCATCTTGCAAAGAATAAAGGTGAAAAAAGTCTCAATTGAACTATGCTAGCGTATTGGGAAACTTAACGTATGTCATGAATTTTACATGACCAGACATAGCTTGCCCGATCAGTAAATTGAATCGATACACAAGCAATCCTAATAAAAGTCATTGGTTGACAATGAAGTGAGTTTTGGGATACTTAGATGACACTCAAAACTATGCTTTACATTACAACAAATATTCAGCCGTTCTTGAAAGATATAGTGATGAAAATTGGATTACTAGGTCAACTAAATTAAAATCCACTAGTGGATACGTTTTTACTATTGGTGGAGGAGCAATATCTTGGAAATCATCCAAACAAACATGTATAGCTCGCTCAGCAATGGAGTCTGGATTCATTGCTTTGGACAAGGCAGGTGAAGAAGCTGAATCGCTCCAGAATTTCTTAGAAGATATTCCATTTTGGCCTAAACCAATGGCCCCTATAAGCATACACTGTTATAGTCAAGCTGCAATAGGAAGAGCTGGAAGCATTATGTATAACAGCAAGTCTCGTCACATAATACGAAGACATAACTCTGTGAGACAACTACTCTCTAGTGGAATTATCACAATTGACTATCTGAAGTCAAAAGATAATGTGTCAGATCCACTTACAAAAGGCCTAAATAAAGAGGGAGTTGAGAAATCATCGACGGGAATGGGGCTATGGCTGGGAACAAGTCATCGTGGTGGTAACTCTACCTAGAATATTGGAGATCCTAAGATATTGGTTCAAGGAGATAAAACAAAGTCATTGATGACGGTTCCACATTGTCAAGAAAAATTATTATTTTATGGTCCATTCCCATGATGAGAAAATGTTTCATAACCAGGATAAAGACATAAGGACTTTTTAATGATTTCTAAGTTTGATATAGGTAATATCAAATGGTGTATCTATGGGATAACACATTTAGAAATCACTTATGTAAGTGTGAAGTGTAAGTCGCTTCAAGGAGAGTCCGGTAAGGCCAGTTTTTTAAGCACTTACTATTAAAGATGTGTTCATAGCTGAAATGAACAAAACAATGAGAACTAAGAACAGTTCAAGGGTTGGTTGTGTTACATATGTTTTCTAGGTATACACCAAAGCTCGACGATTCAAAGATATCAAATCTAGCGATTGACCGAGTATATCCTATATATGTTCACTACGGAAATTTTAAAGGGCAACCTACTTATGAAGATGCGATTAACCTTTACCAAGACACACAACTTTTTTCATGCATATGTTTTAACAATAGCCTTCCCCATTCATGTGGGCGATTGTTGGTTTTAGCAAGTATGAATGGAAAAAGAAAAGAGAGAATATGAAAACTGAGGGAACTGTTTTGGATGGAACATTACCGGTCCGCACAGTACAAACTCCGTACCGGTTTCAGTAATTATCAGTCCGGTTCTACCGGTATCGATACCACTTCCAGCCTTACCTACCGGGGTACTTATCATAAATGGTTCTTTTAGGACATTGTAAAAAATATTAAACTTACTAGCTTTCAAGAGAGTAATAAAAAATAATATAGCACCTGAGTCAAGTAAAACATAAACATCAATATAGAAGACTTGTAACATACCGGTCACCACATCGGGAAAACTCTCTTCTTCACCCCTAGAGAGAAGAGCATAAAATCAATTCTTCTTTGGAGCATAAACATTTGAACCATTAGCTTGAGTTTGACAACATACTTTGTGTTGCCCCTTCACATTAGGGAAATCTTTAACGTTGTGGCAGCTCTTGTCACAACCAAAGCAATTGCCCATTCCAACTAAGCACTCACCCACATGAACCTTACCACACTTGGTACAAGTAGGCTTTTCACTAGGATAGTTTCAACTCTTTCCCTTTCGGGACATTGGATTAGGCACCCTACAATTACGAGCTTTAGGGAAGTTGGAAGGAAATTAATTAGAAAATCTCTGTCTTATTTTGTCTTGGATATCAAGCCTACCCTTTGAAGAGCTAGCATCAAATGACTTTTCCATATTAGCATCTCTATTCTTCCTCTTAACCCTACCCTCCTCTATTTAATGAGCATGAACTGCGAGACAAGAAATATTCATATTGCATATCCGAACGACATTCTTCTTTCAAGTCGTTGGACACTTCCGTGACAAACCGACTCATCTCATCTGTACGGTCGGAAACAAAAAAAGATCATATTTTGATAACTTAGTAAACTTCAAAGAGTAGTCAAGCACACTCATACCTCCTTGACGAAGGTTGATGAAATCTTCCACCTTAGCTTCCCTTTTTTCTCTTGGAAAGAGCCTATCAAGAAATACCTTCTTAAAAATCTCCTATGTCACCGGGACACCCCTCAAAGGCCTATTGTCTCTCCATTGTATGTACAAGTTTGGGACACGTCCTTTTTTTGGTAGGTGGCTAACTTAGCTTTTTCACTTGTAGTCAACCCATAGCATAGAGAACTTTTTTAGGCTTCATAAATGAACTCTTGGGGTTCTTCCTCTACTTTGGACCCATAGAAAGTAAGGGATTCATTCTTGTTAAATCCCTCAAGCGGGAGGCCATGGTGCTAACATGTTGGCTTACTCGGGGTACCATCTTCTGGTTAGCTTTGGTTGTCATGGCTTGGGTTTGAATATTGCCAGCTTGCGCTTGAGTAGTAATGGCTTGGGACATTTCGAGAAAGGCTTCCCTTATGTCCCAATCCGACAAGGATGGAGGATTGGCCGAACCTTGGTCATCATTAGCATCTTCTTCAAGAGGAGGATATTGATTGCAACGTGGAGGAAATCCCACATTAACAGTCTATTCATCAAGTCTTCAAGCATCTTTCCTTCGAGTATTCATACATACAACCTCAATACAAGGCATAGGCGAAAGCACACATAAAGTAGATTCTAGAGGCGCGAAATTGGATTTCCGAGAAAATTTTTGTAAGAATCATATCACTTCTCACTCATAATTGTGGAGTTCATTATAATTATGAAAAAGGAACCTACACAGATGTTACTTAATGAGACATCAATCCTAAATATATTCAACCTGTCTCTTATACTAAGTTTTTCACAACCGGGAGCACCCCCTAGAAGTAACAGGAGTCTTCATCATCGAAGAGGACTAAGACTTACCTTTTAACATCCTTTATTACATTTCATGTCTTAAATTAGCGGAAAATTTAAAACTTTTTAACTACTTCTACAGTGAGGTTTACTTAAACCTCTCACGTACACATAGTATATAATTATCGAGTATACATAGACTCCTCATATAGGATACAATACATAGACTTCTACTTTCATTTCATACATAGTATTGCAATATAGATTTATAAGAAGTCTAGAATATGTCTTATACTAAACCATCTAATTCAAATAAAACATATTGGGTTCAACCCATACTTTATTACAAAAAGGCCTCATATAGGCATATAGAAAGTCAATAAAGAAAGAGAATGAACTAAATTTTCCTGAAGACTAAACAATTTTCAATAGCAAGATAGTGGCATCGTCCTTCGAAGGTGAGGACCTAACGAAAACTTAGGAAATATTAACATAGTCTTCAAAGTTTCTATAAGCTCAACAACCAGATTCTACATTACTACATTTGTAGTAAACATAAAAGATGGGTAAGTACACACTTGAACTATGAATGAGTATATGCACACGTAACAATAAAAAACATCCTAAAGAGAAAATTTGTTCAAAACATGCTAATTTACTTTGAAAATCCTTATGCACAATCATGTACAAATATATAGACCAACAATTTCATAATACATAAGTCAATACCATGTACAACACAAGACCAACATCATCAAGTAATAGTCAAGTCAACTTGTATAGATTTCCTAACTTCATAACATATGCAATACACTTACTCATAACCCCACCTCAAGTATACACATTCAATGACTAAGTAAAGCCCCATAACCTTACTCAACGAATTAAAACAAATAAGAGATTATAAGCAATGCCTAACATCTCATATTTTAGCATCAAGAGTAGTTATCATCATGTTTAGAAATTTAGACCAATAACATGTTCATAAATGAAACTAACATCATATAAGATAGTCAACATCATAAATTCAACATATGCATAACATTCAATTGGTAAGATCAATATAACATAAGAACAACCGCCTAAGGTTTCCCTCAATTCAAACTGGTGCAAGACATCGGCAGAGTCTTATACCCCTACCTAGGCTAGTGTCAAACCTATTAATTTACCCTAGTTAGTGTTTACATATTTACTTCATTTTACTTTCGGGAACAACTGACTTTACCGACATAGACCACAAGATCTAAATGTGGAATTCGATGTTGTAAGATCTTACACCAATGGAAGGTGGTCTACCGGCCAAAGTAGTACCAAACATGAAAATAACATCTCGGTGGATCCAGTAGCTAGTATTCCTATGGTGGTAACATTGTTTATGGAGCTTGGGGGATGTTATGGAAATATCACTCTATGCCCGTTTTGGAATATGAGCCTATCAATCCTATGTGCATTGTGGTGATTCCTAACTTCCCTCCTTATGTGCCACCTCTCATCTAAAAAATTACTTGTTGATAATGTTTGATATGGTGATATATATACATGTGATTATAATGTGGCAATTCCATTCAAATGTGTGTCAGAACGTAGCAATCCTGTAACGACCCTCAAAATGAACTAGGATAAACTCGATAATCACATGGGTTGTATGATTTAGTAACTTTATTATAAGGTTCTAAACTTCTTTTAATAGATTTTTGTGAAGAGTTTTGAGGTCAAACATCAAAAGACGACCAAGACGTCCAAAAACTAGTCTTTTGTGTGCTAGGGTGTCCTTGTAATTTTGCCTTGTTTTTATGTGTTGGTTGGAGTATAAAAATAGTGGAGGTTACCCTAGTGTCTTATTAAACAAGTATAGGGTCAAAAGTTTGGTTACGACTCCCCAAGGACCATCCTAGTGGTCTTTGAGGAGGACCCAACCTTTGGGCAACAAGCTGCAAAAGACAGCAAGAAGTTGTTCATGGGAGAAACATGTCTGTGTCAGGGACTAGGTTCTCCATAAACAAAAATATTTTGTTTGAGTCGTGGACGTATCGTGGACTATACTCTCCCAAAATTTAGTCCCATAAGTCTTGTGGGAACTACATCGTGCCGCAGACTAGCTTCATGATGATAATTCCAAAAAAGAAAGTTAAGTCTCACTTATTTTCAAAGGTCAAATTAATTTGGGGGTATTTTAGGTACTTTGGGTATTGTTTATAAACGGTTTTGAAGTCATATTTACCCCCATTCCTATATCAAAATATAATTACCAAATGAGAAATTAAAAATCCAAAACTCTCTCCCCTTCCAAATTCTCTCAAAACTCCATTGGAGGCAAAACTCAAGCTCAAACTAAAGGATGAATTTTCAAGTGTTTTCTTTTCCAAATTTCATGGGATTTTCTTCTATTAAGTTATGGTACCCATTGATCCTTGGATAAACTTTTATATAAGGAGTTCTATAAAATATTTTTGAATATTATTTTAGAAGTTACCTCGGAGAGGTCTTATACTAGCCCCTTAACTTCATTACATAACATCATACAAAAATGTAGGGAATTTAACAAATTTTCTTTAAACAGTACGAAAATCTTTTCATAATGGAAGAAGTCTTTCCAACATATGTCTCAAAACCATCTACCATTACAAGAGTAATAATGTCTTTGTACGCAGCCCCATAAAGTCTTAAACATAATAAAAAACATAAACGTAACATAGGGGTACTATCATCGAATTCCATGAGGACTCGCCAATCTTCAATCTTCTTCAACATAGGAACCTAGCCTCCAAGTACTCAAATCTCCAAAAATCCCCAACATTTGGTTAGAAATGTAGGCAATATGCATTAGTAGAAAATGTACCAAGTATGAAAGCTAATAAACAAAACATAAAATAACTCAAAGGGTTATTAAATAATAGGCATAATCATAATATAAGCATCATCTCATCAAGACTACATAAGTCGTATAAGATTCATACTTCAACCATTAGTCCTTCATACTCAAGTGAACTACTTCCCATGCCACCTCCAAGTATACGTGTGCAAGTCCAAGGTAGAATCCTATTCTACTACCAAAGCTAAGTACCTCTCTTTGTTCATCCTTGGTCATAGACCACTCTCATGCTCAAGGCCTAGGTATTCATGAAATAAGAGCACTATACACCTATATAACCTCAAGACACACTTGTGAAATGCATGTAGGGCATCCCATTCTATATTGCACACTAATCATATCTTGATATCACCCTATTCTTATTTTACCCCCTTTGTAAGTGTAACTACGGACCTACTTTCATCATTGACAAAGAACTATCATCTTATTTCAATCATATCATGGAAGGAAACTAAAGAAACTATCCAAGATAAGCATACATCACATGTGAGGTCATATCATATGTAGCTTCACAATATACTTGTTCCATGTATGAAAGGCATCCCACTCTACCCTTCACGTTAAGTTCTTCTTTAGGATAACATAATCCAAGCTAACTTATCTTTAGTTATATTTAATGAGCATATAATCCTAACATAATACACCTAATACAATAGAAACATCATAACATACAAACAATGCTAACAAAGGAAGGATATAAGAATACTAACTTGGCCACCTTGCAACCATTCATGTAGATGCAAGCTATCTATAGGGGGTACTAAATCCTCTACCCTCGGCTAATATTTGGAAAGCCACATATCTCAATCCTAAGGTACCATGAATTAGTTTTGGCCTAACCAGATGAACCTTCTATGAAGAAACTCTAGTCATGCTACTCTAAAATAACCCTAGGGGAGTATCGATCCAACATCCTAGGCTTCCATGCCTACGCTAATGCAAGCTACCATGACAAGAATTCTACTAATGCATGATAAAGCTAACCATGGAAGATATTAATACCTCCAAACCAAAATACCATGAGACACACCATTCCAAGTACTAGGAGATTCTACCATTCATAGCTACATAATTCAACTATCCATGAGTGAATCCATAGGTTCAACCCCAAGGTAATCTATTCTAAAAAGCATGCTTAATTTTAGGTGATTAACCTTTAATATTATATATACATGAAAGCTACTCATCATATTAGACTAGTTCCATAAGCCCTAGTGAACAATATTATTATATAAGCCCTACATTCAACATTTAGTTCTTTCTTAATCATAAGCCAATCCTAAGCATATTTTATCATAAATTCCCCATTATAATCAATTTAATTCACTTTCTATCATGGATGCATATATCTAGATTAATTCATGATCTCATACTACTATTCTTGATTAAGGCCTATTCATATTAACAACTCAAGAGAATCTAACAATAATCATCGATTTCTCATTCAAAGTCTAAACCTATATAATGTAGAAATTAGGGTTAAACATGAGGTCAACAAAATCCTTCATAATCATATGAATCAACCTCAATATAAACATATGTATGAAGAATTCAACTTTTTGGAACCATACAAACATAATTCCAATACATTGGAATGAATCCTACCTTCATTAGGGTTCTTCTTCAAAAAGTATAAAACTCTCGGGGAATCTTTGGCTGGAAGAACTCATAGATAACGAGCCTTACATACCTTTAATTAAAGCCTTGAACTAAGCTTAAAACTGTGGGGTTACCTCTAGATCTTTGTTCTGTAATTTAATTCGAGGGAAAATGGTTCGTCTTGAGCCCATGTTGTAGGTCAACTTTTTTCCTTTAAGTTTTAAGGGCGCAAGAGTCAGGGACCTAAAATCTTGTTGTCTTCACGCTTCCTCGGCAACTTCATTGGACAACGTTTGGGTCCTCCTTAGGGTGGTCCTCGGGGAGTCCTACTCGATTGTTTGGAACTTGTAAATGTTTTTCTATGTGTAGGAACCCTTGATACTAAATTTCACCTTCCTATAATACTCCAAAACTCAATTACAAAACCATTCATCACACTAGTTCAACTTGGCTAGTATTCGGACATCGAGGTACTCCTTTGATGTTTTACCTCCTAACTCTTTAAAATAGATTTTAAAAGCTACTCCTTATTATCTTAACAAGTTATTAACTCATAAAACTCACGTGAAGCTCTAGTAAACCCTATTTTATTTTCAGGATCATTATAGAATGCAAGAAAACAAGGTCGAATAACACATGATAATCCTTCATGTATACTGCTCATATAAAACAATTTCATTTATCGAACTCATATCTCATGTTTTAGCTATGTGTAATAAAATAATCTAATCCCATTTACAATCTTACAGACACTTGGTTCATAAAACAACACATACTTCTCACAATATTCCATTGAAGACAACACTTATAATACCAACAAACATCATAACCACACTAGTATTTTACCTTATTCTTAAACCATCTGTCAGGAACCATATTCTGGAATCTGAATCGCAACCGGTGCCATTGACCTCTCAGAGGTCGCAGACAAGCCTCATCTTGCTTTCATTAATCTCATGTATAAATAGACTTCATATAGTTATTTCATTAATTCATCATATACTAATCTCAAGATAAAGAAACAACCATCTAACAATTTCGAAAACAATTCAAATCAAAGAATAACATATCATAGTGTTTTGCACAAATGGCCTTATTACAAAGCTTTGAATAAATGTATGAATGAAACGCCATGGACAAAATCCACTAGATATGCATAAAACTAAGGCTAGACTAAAACTATAGCATCCTTGAAATACAGAGGACCTAAAAAATGGTCTGGAGATATGCTGATGTCCAAACCGTTGCAAGAGTCATCAATCTATCACTTAACCTGCATCTATAAATAGTAAATAGTAGGGTTTAGTACACCCCTTGTACTAAGTATCGGTGTATGCACACATACACATAAAACTATGCATGATCAAAGAAAGTTGTTCCTAAACAACATGATATTTCTGGAAAGCCTAGTGACTAGACTTCCCTAAATCATTAGATGTGAATAGTGGTATGAATATGATGTATTTTAATGAATTCAAAGCACACAAATTATTTTCTATATGATTACAAAACATTAGTATTATCCACATAATTTTAGAACAACTCGAGCGAAGATTTGACATTTTTATCCTCTTAGGACGAGAGCTCCTCTTTGTACACAAAGATTATGTTTCAGTCTTTTTCTTCGTCTTGTTGTGTAGTTCAATAATTATTTTTATCCTATGTTTTACTTACATGTGCTATGATTCATTGTAGTCCCATACCCACAATGAATCGATGTAAGTAATCAAACGACCAAGGAATGATTTCCCTACCTTATAGTGAGTCATTTTTTACGCTATGTATTCATTACCTTTCATTAGAAATTATATGTTGATCATGCCATTGATTTCATAACTTTCATGTTTTATGTATATTACATTTTATATACACGAGACTTTGGAATCGTTGATGTAGTAAGACATCACAAGTGAGGGCACAACAAATGGGACCTCAACCCGAGGGGCTTCTTTAGCGAACACAGAGTTTTGTTCATTCGTTCATTCGTACTTCAAATTATTTATTTCATTCATTGTTAGGATGATGTAAACAACAATTATACCTAGGATGAAGTTTAAGAATTTTATCAGGATTATGAAGTGGAATGACCAAGAATGACCTAATGTCATTACTTGAATATGATTTCACCTCCTGATTGTATTGAACAAACAACTTAGGTTTCATTCATTTCATTATATTTTATACATTGAGGAACTCCAACCTTAACTGAAATATATCATGTGAGAATCATGAAATCAAGTGTCTACCCCACACTGAAAAGAGTTGGAATCAAGTCCAAAGTGTCCGAAAACATGCTAGCGTACATGGGAATTGAACCCCGCCAGATGCCTATATAGAAAGTATAGATTCGAAGACTAGGATATATAAGGATACCCATACCCGGAATGCCGGCCAGTCTCATCTCATGAGAGTTACGTCAACCTCCACCCTTCCCGCAAGAAGCCATCATCGCTCATAGCTAGCCTATTGGTACTCAGTATAAAGCTCCATTTCATTCAACTCATACATTATGGAAGGTGGATTCTAGTATGAGGACATCATCGCTCAATAGATGATTTATCATCTCATCATTAGTATTAAGTATACATCAGTCTCAATACTTTCATTAGAGTGTAAAGAGAGAGTAGTCTCTTCATTAGCTTTACACTCTCATAGAGGAGTACCTCTTAGTAACATTTACTTAGGCTCATTTGAGATTGGTATCATCTTTCACATTAGCCTCTTTTCATGTTGTGACCATATTCATTAACATTAGAATATTTCCTTTTCATAATTACTCACCCCTTTACGTGAATGTTCATTTCTTCTTCATCTTCAAGTATTGACTCAAGAATTATGGAGGCTTGCTTATAGGTTGAGATTTATTTACTCTATTATTGACTGGTCATCCTTACTTTGCATTGATGAATTGTGAATTTTCGTTACATATCATCCTTTGTTGTTAATGAGACTGGCTTACACCTTCTAACACCTTCATACCTAAGTATTCTTTTAACATAGTAGCTTAGGTGTAAGTGAGAATTGTCTCACTTACTTCAACACCCCATTCTGGTCACTTACTTACTTTGGACCCCTTTAATTATGTTATAACGCACGTTACTTACTTACTTTATTTTAGTAGATTCATATCCTCATTTATGGATGATGAACACTTCATTCAATGAGTTTCATGAGTTCATATGTGATTCTGTTAAAGCATGTGGGAGTTGTCCCAATGAGTGGCATGCCCTTGATTATTGGTTCATTGAATTAATTTGGAAATGCTTATATTATCATTTTATACTCTCACTACACAAGATTTTCATAAGATTAGTATTGACCTCAACCTTTGAATATCAAACTACATAACCATATTTATAGGCATGAGCCAATTATACGTATCTTGATATTTAAATTTAATATATCTGAACCATTAGCCAACCTTTTAATTATTTAGCTTAATATTATATCCATTTACACATATCACTTTTAAACAATGAATTGTTAGCCATTTTATTGGCATACGATTAGTATTAGCATAAACAATTGGGTATAGATTTCATAATAATATTTGTTAGCATAAGCCAATTTTCATGTGCATAATGCTTAACTTTTTATGCATTATACATTAGCCAATATTTTAATTATTTAGAGATATAATTATAGCCAATTGCCATTTAAATTTTAAACAATGTTGTTAGCCATTATATTGACAAAAGGAAAACATTCACTCAAATTATAATTTCACGAAGATCCTTTTTAGCTAACCTTATAACATAACTTTACGCATAACATTTTTTTAAACATCTTGGACGGAATAATGTTAGAATTTGTTAATATATCATATTAATAACGTCATATTAATAGCAAGTATGCACAACAGACCGTAACATCTTCATACATAACATTTTCGGACATATCTTTAACATAGTATAATTCTTTTAATTAATATAATATTTAGCATCAAACGAGTACAATTAATAGATTCATTCAATCATTATATAATAAAAACCAAACACATTAAGATCATAAAGAACCATATACCAACAACATGATTTCTAACCTACTCAACATTGAAATCGTAACAACGATACTAGGGAAAGGAGTTGACAAGAATGACGGGAAACAACCCTAGCTTTAAGATCTGTGAATCATTCGAAAGAAAGTTATCTTGGAGAAAGAAGTCCAGAAGAGAAACCCACACCTTTTGTAGAACTTAATCAACTAAGACCACCTTGAACGAAACCTTTAAATTGCCCTGGAGAAATCGATAAATTTTCTGACTTTTTCTTGCGTTCGTTGCTTACTGTTTTTGCATTCTTTTTTCTATGAGTTTGAACGTGATTTTTAGGTTTAAGAACTGATATTTACTCATTAAACTTAGGTTTTAATAAGTTAATTAAATGAATTAATTAACTAATTACTAGAAAGCCCCTCCTAGATTGACTAGAACTAGGAAAACACAATAGTTGGTCAAATCTGAAATTTTTCCTAGGAATTTCGTTTTTCTCAGATAAATTATATATGAAACACATCACCATAATTTGTGTAGTTCTGTCAACATAGTAGTTTCCATCCACACAAATTCCCCAAATACCATGTATCACTGTAGGTCCATATTGTTGCACATCCATAATTGACCTACAATAACATGAAGAGTTTTGTTCCACATAATCTTACACACATCACTATTTTTACCCAAATCAAAATTCAATCTTCATAAAACTTTTTTATAAATTCGTATCAAGTCTGTGTAAATTGCAAATAACCTTCAATTTCAAACTAAGGGTTATCCAAGAGGTCGTATTTCATCACTTATCCTTAAATTCGTTGCATGACGTAATAATCTAAATATCTTGAACTCTTCAACAAATAAGACTCTTGTTCTGTTTGCTTAGTGACTTACCAATCTTATTCTTTGGCCAACAACCCATCACATTCTTACCTTATATTACAAACTAAAATTTTTTGTAAAACCCTCCTTAGGTCCCTTAACAATAAAAGGTAACAAAATTTTACGATTTAAATTATGAACAAGTCCTTCCATACACTCAATACCTAATGTGATCTATCATTTCTTACCTTACCAATCCATACCTTGACAAAATGTACCACCACAAACATAGACACGTCACAATTAAAACTTTAATTCTGATTCGAACCGCGTAACATATTCCCATTATGTATCAAAATTAACTCATACATCTAATATATGTATGAATTCATGTATGTTAGCCTAACATTTCTCCCCTCTCTATCGATTTTACTATATCCTTTATTAAAATTTGAATCGTACTAGTTACAAAACTCAAAATATAAAAGAACTTATTACCATACTCGAATCAAACGTCTATAGACATCTTTCTCAAATCTTATCCAAAAACTTTTAAGATGATTTGAATAAAGTGTAACACTATCACATAAATTTATGCAAATTAATTGGAACCACGTGTTTCTAAATTAAATTATCCAATATTTCTGAAAGATACATCTTTTTTCTTTGCTATAAAAGTAAATATCCTTGTTGTCATCTCCTTCTAAAAACTAACCAGCATCCCACTAAATCATTCCATTATAATTCTAGCTCATTTCAATTATATTCAGGGAGTGTTTCAACACATCCTACACTTTTCTATACGACCAGGCTACTCACTAGATAGTAACAACAATTTTAGATGCACACAAGTACTTATTACCATAGTGAATAAATTAATAAAAATTTCTTATCATATGGTTAAATCCTAATAATAATCTATTAAAAACTCATTACCGTTATGATAGGTAGTCATTGCTATCGTCACGTAGTCAACCGTATAATCGATTTGCCACCTTTAACCCAGTTATACCAATCAAATCCAAAGGACTAATCCAACTTTATAAACACTTTCTTACTAACATCATCGATTACCTCCATACAAGTAAACCCATTCCAAATTTCATTGTCCATAAATTTGTAATTCTGATATTGATTCAGTCTCTTGGAGCTTACGATGAAATTACAAGCCCTCATTTAGATTTCTCAAAAGAAATTTTACAATATAAATGCATTAATATCGTACTAAAGATCCACCACTAAGATCTTCCTTAAAAATAATTGTTAACCTAATAAACCATAGTGACAAACTAGTCAACTCCTTATATATTGTGATGAAACATCAAAAATCATTGTACAAGAATGACTACAATTGATAAACCTAAAGTAGGTCGTATTGACATTTGATAATGTACATATCTATTTTAATATATAACTAGTATCATATCATGGATGAACATTACATCCAATAATAGAATAAATCATACCCCTCGAGAAGATTGTACTCAAATAACCCACAAACCGCCACCCATTAAGTAACTAGAGACACTACAAAATCTATTTAGTCTCTCATCCAAAGCTATATACATTCCTTCATAGATCAGGTCAATAGTAGCAATTACATACTCCATAACAATAACAAAGAGAGAATACGTATCGTTATAGTAGTCATTTAATGTTTTTCTTTGAGATGCACTAAATCTATCTCACGACCACGACGATCGTGATAGGCACCCACACTAGCCCTCTTCTGGGCGAACCATTAATTGTTATTAATTATCAAACTCTAATCATATTCTAAAAAATTTATGGTATGTAAGAAATTTAACTAGCTAAAAATAGTTCCAATAATATTTCAAAAGATCAAATAATTAACTAATGCGGAAGTAAAACTCCTAAAACGTGAAACCTAATGTACAAAAAGTCTAAACAGGCAATGATACAACCCTAAACTAATGAACTAATTAAGTATTTAGATAAATCATAGTCCAAAATGGTGAACTTAGAGGAGAGGAGAATTCATTGAAGCCTATATGAAATGGCCCACCCTTGAATTCAATCGTCCATCATTGCTCTTCTAACGAAGTTCAGTCTATCGCATCGTTAAGACATCCTATACTGTAAAAAGAAATAACAAGTGCAATATCAGTACACAAAATATAGTGTACTGGAAGGATCACGCAACTATCCCACTAAGTGCAACACAAGTAAGTCATTACATAAATATTATCTCATGGATATATCGAACATACACAATATTATCAACATTGACAAACAAGGTACAATTTCACATTTCTCAAGATATAGAAATATAGTAAATCATTTGTCCTCTCATGAAACCCAAACCCAAATAGTTAACATACAAGAACATGGTGACTGATACAATGTTTATGTCGAACGTGACAATAGATCCCATATGTATGCTGACACGTGGCAACATATCCACGTTAGTGTGTCAGAGTGGAAAAGCTGATCCATTACAATAACAAATACATTCTCACAATCATAGAATCAAGTCATAATTCATGACATTCATCATTCAAATATCCTCATTTAAATGTATGATACAAAATGCAGCATTCATATACATATATGTATCATATTGAAACAAGATGAAAATATTCATCACACAATGTAAAATCACAACCATCACCTACATTGATAAAAGCTTATATCCCCTAAGAAACTTGATTCTTCTACTTTCAATTTCTTTTTTCTTTTGTTATTGGTCTACAAATGATTAATACTACATGGGAATCATACCCATTATCCACACACCTAGATTACGGCTTTTTCCACCATATTCTAAGATAAGAATACTTCCCCATCGATAACTACCTATTACATTACATTCCACAAATCTAAATATGGATTCGGGGGGTGAAAATATTACTTTAAGCAGCGCTAGGTTCAATCCTTAGCTCTCGTGTTTGAAAATTGGAGAACGAAACATTTTGGGGCTTATTTCATAATTTAAGTCGCGTCTGCCCCACCACATTGACACTTACCCTGCTACAACAACCTCGCCCTGGCGGCAGAAATACCACCCACGCAACATGGTACGAGTAAGAAATTTTGTGAATTTCAAACCCATATTTCGCAACATTTCTTTAACCAATGACACTCAAAAACTATCTGTTCATGCCAAGGTAAATTCACAATGTTATACTCGCCCGAATTCAATCATGTAAACTCATATGGGTTCCCTAACGAATTATCTATCTTATTATGTGATCAAATTCATTATTAAAATCATCCTATTGTTCCTAGATTTCCCTAGACTTTAACATCTCAAATTTCATCCAAATTTTGACTCTGTTGGGAAATTCCAATTTAGTATGAAATAATTGCGAATACAAAAAATTTTACATTAGCTTTTCTATAACAACAGAACAAGGTCATTACAATCTTCCACTAGTCCATAAGTGACAACATAGAAAAATTAGGTTAAGAAAGAAATCGGTTTGTACCTGAATAAACGAATAATTGGGAATACTTGTCTCACATGTACTTCTTGGTTTCCCATGTAGATTCTTCGACAAGATAATGCATCGATTGAACTTTCTTGGACTTAATATCATTGGGACTCAGCTTTCGGACATCACGATGAAGAATTCCAATCAGTTCCTCTTGATATTGGAGGTCTTGGTCTAATACAATCGAGTCAAACTAATGGTATAATCTCTTTCACCATAATATCTATTGAACATGGACATATGAAGCGTATGAACTCCTTATAGTCTAAGAGGTAAAACCAATATATACCCTATCCTCCGTGGACTTTGATGAACTCCAAAGGCACTAATATATCGCGGACTTAGCATAATTTTTTTATATATAACATCACTCCTTTTATTGGTAATACCTTAAGAAACACATTTTCACCAATTTGAAATTGCATGTCGCTTGTCTTATGATTTGTATACTTCATTTGTCTACTTTGGGATTCTATTAACTTACCTTGTTAGTCCTGACTTTATCTTATGCATCCTTCACTAAATGAACCCCCATTGATTTCACATCATTAGTCTCGAACGATTCCATATAAATGCCGCAGTGGCAACTATTATTATAAGATAACTCTCACAAAGGTTAGAACTTATCCCAATGTCCTCAAAAATAAATTACGCATCCCCTCAACATGTCCTCTAACACTTGAATAGCCCTTTCCATTATTCCATCCGTTAGCAGAAAAAAATGGTACTAAAAGTTACTTGTCTGCCCAATTTATCATGTAATTCCCTCCAAAACATGAATGTTAACTACGTACTGCGGTCTGAAATTATATAAAGGGGCACCTCATGAAAAATTACTATATCTTTCATATAGACCTTAGCCAATTGTTCCGCTTTGTAATCTATTCTTACTGGAATAAAATGGGTTCACTTAGTCAATCTATAAACCCCTACACAAATAGAATCAAACTTCACCAAAGTCTTGGGAAACTAGGAAAAATATCCATGGCTATGCTCTCCCACTTCTATTAAAATTTGCATACTTTGAAGAAACCATGCATCTTTTTGATGTTCATTATTCACTTGTTGAAAATTTTGACACTTAGCCAGAAACTCCATTATATCCTTCTTCATGACTGACCACCAATTAATTAGCTTCAAATCTCAGAACATCTTGGTCACATCTAGATTAATAGAATATCGCAAACCTTAAGATTCTACCATCAACTTTCGAATAAAATCATCACGTCGAAGAACAAAAATCCTCCCCTTAAAGATAAGAACACCTTTTGCATGAAAACTTGTTTCTTGTGTCTTACCAATCGAAGTCTTTTTTTATGTTCATTCAAATGTTCATCCTCAAATTCAATGGCCTTGATATCTTCCACAAGTGTTACCCTTACTTCAATGCAAGTTAACACACCACCTTTCACTGAGATGACCAATTGATCGAATTTAAACTCCAATGTCTTGATTTACTCTGCCAAAGGTTGTATTTTTATACTAAAGCAAGCTTAACTACCTATACTTACCACTTTTATACTCAAAGCATCTTCCACTACACTAGCCTTGCTCGGATGGAATTGAATTGTGACATTATAATCTTTAAGTAACTCCATCGACCTTTGTTGTCTCAAATTCAAATCCTTTATAGTGAACACATGCATAAAACTACAAAGATCAGTACATGCCTCACACTTAACGCCATAGAGGAAATTAAACTTGATCTTAAGAGAAAGCACTACTATTGCAAACTCCAGATCATTTGTTGGATAATTCCTCTCATGTACTTTAAATTAACGTGAGGAATAAACTGTGAAATTAATATCCTTCATTAAAACAACACCCAAATTAAAATTTAAATGATTACAATAAATAATAAATGTTTACTTTCCAGCGGTAATCCTTAGATACGTGTGGTTGTCAAGAGAGTCTTGAGCTTTTGAAGGTTATCTTCACATTTTTCTGCCCATTCTAATGGCACCTTCTTTTTGGTGACATTTGTCAAATGAGTAGAAATAGAAGCAAGGTACTTCACAAATTGATGATAATAGCTAGCGAATGCCAATAAACTCTTAACTTCCATCAAAGATTTAGGCCGGACTGAATTATTAACTGCCTCAATCATTTGTGGATCTACCATTACCGATTCTTATGAAACTATATGCCCAAATAATTCAATTAAAGTCAATAAAAATTCACACATAAAATTTTTACTATACATCATGTTTCTCATGAACACCAAAAAAATACAAAGATGGTCACCATATTCTTCCTCATTATTCGAATAGACCAAAACATCATGAATAAACACAATGACAAATGAATCAATAAAATTTTTAACAGCCCATTAATCAAATCCAAAAAAGTTTCTGGCGCATTATTCAAACCAAATGACATAACTGAAAATTTCTAGTTCCCATAGCTGGTTCTCAACATCATTTTAGGCACATCCTCGGGCCTAATTCAACTGATGGTTGACAGACCTTAGATCAATCTTTGAGAAAATTGTATGCACCTCGAAATTTGTCAAAAATATCCACTATTTGGTATATGGGATACTTATTTCAAGTGGTGAATGTATATAATTGATAGTAATATATACACATTCTCGTACTACTATAATTTTTATAATAAACAAAAGTGGATCATCCCATAGTGAGGAACTAGGATGAACAAATCTCTTATCAAGAAGATCTTGGATTTGAGCCTTCAGCTCTGTCCATTGCGCTGAGGCTATGCGATATGGAGGGATAAAAAATGGGACGAGTAGTAGGTTCCAAATAAATGCAGAAATCTATATCTCTTTTCAGAGGCACATTAGTCAAATCAATTGGTCACACTTCTACAAATTTTGACACCACATGATTAGACTAAATAGATAGAGACTTAACCTCAACATCCTTAGTATAAGCAAAATAAGCCAAATAACCCTGCTTTGCCAGTTTTCTTGCTTGAATGGTAGATACGTTCTTAGCTTGCTCACTCTTGTACAGCCTTTCCAACTCTAATTTTTTCCTTCTCAAAATTTCAATAGTCACAAACTTAGTGTTATAATTAACCATAATATGATATGACGATATTTAAGTCATTCCTATGATTACGTCAAAGGAAGTCATATCTAATATAACCAAATCATCCCAAGATTTAAAACCCACAACTAAAAAAGAATAAGCATGATGGACAAAGGTTACTATGACACATTTAAAAATTGGGATAGAAACATGGATGGGGGCATCAAGTATATCAAAATCATAGAAAAACATATTAAAAAACAAGAATAGTACTTGTGATCACATCATCAAACGCCTTGTCCTCATTCGTTCCCTCAAATGAGTAACATTGAGCCCCACTATTAAGACGTGCAACCTAACTTCTTAGATGTGATGCACCTCTTCCTCTATTTGCATCTCCTTTACCCCACAACCTCAATTATTATCTCCTCACCCACCTTGTGGACAATCTGCTGATACATGAAATCAAACACTCATGAGTGGGGATGATCTCTCTTCATATGTCTAATTTCTTCACAGTTGTACAAAGTACGATCAAAAGATTGTATGACACTTGTCCAAGGCGCAACTCCCTCTGAATCCTAAACCAAATCATAAGTGGAGTTCTTGAGTAATTACCTGTAGAGGTTTACATGGAAAAACAGAATTGGCCTAGAGACTAATGTTCTGTCCCTTCTCCTATGGAGTAAGATCCTTGAAACTTACTCGAGTTCTGTGTGTGTTTCCCAATTCCTTATCCTTTCTTTCTAGCCTTACCCCCTCCACTCTCATAACAAGTTTATTACCTCATAAAAGGTTTTTCATGCATAGGTCATATGAAAAGATAATAACTACAAATTAAAATTTAATCCATTAATAAATAAACGGATTCTCTCTTCTCAGTAGTCATAAACTATGTAGCATACCTATACTATGCATTAAACATGGCCTCATAGGAACCACAAATATAATACCTTTCCCCAAAGCCATGAACTAATCTTTCTTAAGATCCCTAAAAGTTCTAGGAATATACCTCTAAAAAAAAGAGCATGAAACGGGGTCCAAGTGAATGGAGGTCAAGCAAAGGATGTACATTCCATAAAATCTCCCCACTACTTCTTGGCCCCACCTTGAAGTTGAAAATTCAAAAACTCAAGCCCATGTGGTAGACAATTCCCAACTTATGCAGCTTCTCGTAACAAAATAGTATGAACTCATGCACATTCTCAGTCTCGGAACCATGGAACATAGATAGCCTCAACTTGAAAAACATGGTCAAAATTTCATATTCTTAACCAATCATAATAAGACCCAATAAAGGACACAAGAAAGCATCATTGCCCCTAATTCTACCCACATTGGGGGCAATATAGAAATAGGGGGATTGGTAGGAGCTTGAGTAGCTTGAAAAGAATGAAGAACTGTAGAATTGACAAAAATTTTCAAGAAATACATAATTTGTTAAGATAACACTGAGTTTATGGGAGAAATAATGGTAGTCTCAGCCTACACCTCTTCCTCTTATTTAGCCTCCTCAACATTTTCAACATCAATGTTGTATTCTATCTCTTCATGATGTATGGGAGGTGCCTTGTTTTTTCAAGCATTTTTACCAGTATGCTATCTCTAGTAGGCGCCACTCTTTCACGACATTTACCCCTATCTCTTTTTATACCTCTGCCCCGTCCACAAACGCTTGCTGCAGATTTCTCAATTGGATCATTGAATGGAGATACATTCCTGATATCGTTCTATCTTGTGTTAGTATTTTACAGATAGAAGAGTGAAGGAGGTAAGATACTGATTCGAAGCAATAGATACCAACTGGAATCAAGTTATATCATAAAAGGAGACAAGGAAAAATAGACATATTTCATTAAGTCCTAAAGCCTCTCAAAGAAAAGTACAAACGTCTCCATATCGTTCTATAAGAATCTACTAGACTCATTTTGACACATCGAGATAAATGACCTAGGGTCGTATACCAATTTTTTCATTACCCTTGCCGTCATGATTGACACATACACTAGCCCTGTGGTGATAAAACCATTAATGCTAATTAATTAAAAAATATAATCACATATTTAAACATTTAAGGTTTGGAAGAATATTAAATAGCTAAAACATGAAGTTCCCATAAACTTCCAAAAAGTCAAAAAACTAAAAAATGAAGGAACCAAATCCTTAAAGTCAACGTACCAAAAAATCTACCAGTGAACCAAATCCTTAAACACGAAGGAACACAACTACAAACTAATGAACTAATGAACTACCTTAATCTAAGCGTGAACGTATTAGCATAGACGAGAGGAAAATTCATGGAGCTTAGAAGAACTTACTCGCCCTTAAATTCAATGGGCGAGCACTAACATTCTAAACAAGGTATGTCAATAGCCGCCTTAATATGCCAAGAACTCAATAAAGAAAGAGCAAGTTTTATATTAGTATACAACTACAATGGTTTGGTCGGATCATACGGCTATCCACAAAGTGAAACATAAGTAAGTCATTACAATAATATAATCACATTCATATACAGAACATATACAAATTATCAACATTTACGAACATTGTATCACTTTCCATTTATCAAGATACACAATTATAGAAAATCTTTGGTACTCTCATTAACTCAAACCGAAATAGTCAGAATATCGTAACGTGGTACCCGATCAAATTTTATTCTGAAATGTGGAAATCGATCTCATAATTTTTCATGAACGTGGCAACCAATTGAAATTAATGTGTCAGAGCGCAACACACGATCCATTCAATAAGCCACAATCACAATGACAAATACATTTTCATAATCATACAATCAAGTCATGATTCATGGCATTTAAAAATCATAAATCCTCATTTACATCAATTGTTATCAACAATGCAATATACTGATATATACATGATTAATAATGAAGCAAGAATGAACATACATCAAATAATAATAGAGTAACAACCATCACTTACGTCAAAACAAGCTTGTATTGCCTAAGAAACTTCATTATGCTATTTTGAATTTGTTTCCCTTGTTCTTTGTCTTCAAACAATAAATATAAAACGGGAATCAATAAAAAAATAACTAATTACCCTATTACTAAAAATGCTATCACCCCTATAAAATAGGCATTCTCCCCATACCAATATTCGGGATTTTCCCACCATAAATCTCAAATAAAAACTTTTTTCCTTCAATAATTACTCATTAGATTATGTTCTACCAATCATAAAATGGATTAAGGGAATGAAAATTGTACTTTTGGCCTCAAGAATGGTGGAAAATTGTCAATAGAAGCCATGAGTTTGTTCCTTAGCAATTAAATATTAAAATTCTAGAATAAAATGCTTTTGGGGTTTATTTCCTACATTATGTCATGTCTGCCCTGCCACAACGCTACCCACCCTGCTAGAGCGACCCCGCCCTGCGGCAAAAATCCCGCCTCAACGGCTTACACATAATAAGTGAGAAATTTTAATATTTTCAAACCCCATTCCATGGAAACCCTTCATTTGTGAAATCCACATATCATAATCCTATCATAGTAACGCACACAAGTGATTCACATTCAACCCTGTATAATCATACCCTTAACATGATCTGATAATTCACATAGTCAAGACATTTCACCATAATTTTAATATCTTCATATTCTTAATCAAATCACATTCAATACTTCAATTAAATACATTTATCATATATAAGCCATCAACATTTAAGTAAAGAACTCATGATCAGAAAGTCTTACCACTTTTCCATCATAAGCCTCCTTCAAGATCTTACCATCAATACAGTAATCTTCATCCATCAATCCACTTAGTGAAATCACATAATAGTAATATGTACAAGAACTAAGTCAATAGTATCATCACTAATGAATTCAACCTCAATTCATAACCTAGGGTCAGGGGAAAAGGGGTCAATCATAATTTCTTCAACAGAACTAGGTGAAAGACTAAGAACTACAAAAATTAACCAATATATAGTTATAATATATCAATATTAGTTAAATGAGACCATTATCAAATCAATTTGAAAGATTAATTACGAAATTGGAAGAAAACCCAACTTTTTGACTTCATTAGAAACAAATTTTGAAGAGCCTCTTGGTGAAAAAGATCCCAAGAGTGAATAGCTTCCATACAATAGGATTCCTTAATGTTTTATGGAGAAAGATGAAGTGTTTAATCCCTATCGATCCTTGAAGCTTTGTCTTTAATGGAGTCTTTGGAATAGAGAGAGAAAGTAGAGAGAAGTTAAAGAGAATTGGGTTTGAGAATTTTGGGGTGTTAATTTGGCTTAAGACTTAGGGTAGATTATATAGTCCTTGAATAACTTATTGTACCACCCCTTAACCCTTTTAATTAATTAACCAACTAAATAATTAAGATAACCTAACTTAATCCTTACAATGAAGTGGACCCTCCATCAATGATTGCCCATCGACGGGGCATCGATCAAGCAAATGTGTCATACTGGCAAGTCGTCGTTTGATTTAGAGACTGTGTTTTTGGACATTTCGAGAAAAGGGATAAGTGTCTCCCAACGGATCCATCGGCGAGCGTCAATCAAATGAAGACTCTTCGTTTTACTCGTGGATGCACATTGTCCTAAATGAACGTTTTTGGTCAAATGTAATTATCCTCTCCAAGGACCCTTAGGGAATCTCCAACCTTGTACTCTAATTCATTCTCCAAATATAGAGTTCTCTATTTTTTTCACACAATCAACTCCAGCTTAATTGTCTATTGTACTCTTAGAGAAAGAATATTTTTCTCTCTTCTCAATATTATATTATTATTTATGTTTCAATCTTATTTTCTTATGTCATAATATAAATCTATTTTATTTCAAAATAATCATTTTATATAATTTTCATGTACTATAAATTTTTTGTTTACAAATTCTTTTTTTAATTTTTTTTATATTTTATTCTATTTTCTAAATAGCATACCATAAAAGCAAATATTATATAATAAATCAATTAATGAAAAATTCAAATAAAAGTGAAATCATTAATTAAATTTGATTATACAAGCAATGCGTAAATACCCAACTTTCAATATTATTAATGAAATTTTATTATACAAGCATTACATAAATACCCAACTTTTAATATAATTACGTTAATCACATAAATGCTCTATTAACGCATTATGGAGTTCAAAATGAGGATTTTTGTCTATTTTTTTATCTCTAGCTAAGAAAATGTTCCAATCGAAGATTTCATCTACTACCATTTTTGTTGTTGCAATTAGAGCGTTTAGGACATTTTGAATTTGTGTATTAAGATTAAGTTTATCCTTAATTATCATGTTGTGCAATATAATACATGTAGTCATTATATCATGTAGCACTTTCTTTTTTCCAAAAACTTGATTATCCTTGTATAATTGCAAAACATCATTGCAAACCTCCAAATGTACGTTCAACATCTCTTCGGCTCAATTATTCTTTAATTGTGTGATCTTTGTATTTCTGAGAACGTGAATGACGAATGTTTTAAATTATTGTAGATCATTTAAGACCATGGATTTTTTATTGTGAAAATTAATAATAAAAGCAAATCATATTAAATTCGCAAAATAATTAATTTGGAATATATACTGTAGATTAATTAATATATATTTTTAAAAAATATCACATTACATTTTAAAAAAATTTAGAAGTATTAGATATTTAATTCATAGATTTTTATGAAAAATAATATGTTAATAACAAAATAATAGAAATAAAAAAAATGAAAAAGTGAAATAAAGAGTGTAAATAATAGTTCTCCAAATTAGGAGAACTACTATTCAACTTTCTATATGTAGAGAAAAAAGAATTAAATGGAGGGTGATTAGAGAGCCCATCTCTATGTTGCACTCCAAATATACAGTATGGACGGTAAAATAGAGTGGAGTCGTAACTGGACGTTTCATCATAAACACAACATTCGACATATTTAACACCGTTTTCCACTTTAAACTCGCAGTTAGTCTTGGCCCAACTCTGCCCGGGGGTTGGCCTTTTAAGGCTTATTTCACTTCTTTTTTTCTTTTTCTCTTATTTCTAATTGGAACTCCGGCTCCGGTAACCTCCTGAACCTTACCAAATTTCACCAAATTCCCACTTTTAAAACATTATGAAACATACCAAGTCACACTAGCACACTTTTCACAATTCTCTAGACATCATGGTAGTTTCTTGTTATTTTGACTCAAACACTTCCTATTTAGTTTCGATACATTATTTTAGGCTTAGATACACTGTTTAAAGTCTTGGTACATCTAGTGAAGCTCTAGACTAAGTCATGAACTTTTGAAATGTTACATTATCCCCATTTTAGGAACATTGGTCCCTGAATGACATAAAAGTATGTTTGTAGTGGAATAGAAGACTCAGCACTAGAAGCCCAATTAACAACATATAATAATTATTAGTCAGAACTCATAGGAGTAATTCACAAGACCATTCATGACATAAACATGACATTTACACATAGCAACACAAATCACAATTTACCACATATAAGAGCTCAACCTTGCAACATGAGGGACTACCTTCTCAAAATAAATATGAGCTCAACATAAGCATCAAGAATCACTTATGCCAACCTTCTCCCAAAATATATTATGCTGCTCAATGTTATTCCTGAAAGGTAACAATGCACATAACACAAATAAGTGCAAGTGAAGCAAAAGAGCTTTTTTTACATGAAAACTCATTTAAGCATGAACCTTTACCATAAATATGTACATTTTAATGGAGCAAGCCAAATGAAATACTTACATTATTTGTAAGAGGATTATTACTACCTCAACATTGGCTGGATTTTTTAGGGAAAAGACGAGGATAACAGGACTTCATGTCGGCCTTGGCCTCCCATGTTGCTCCCTCAATTAGATGGTTACCTTATAAGACTTTTATGGAGGAAAGCTCTTTGCTCCTCAACTTCTTTACTTGCCGATCTAGAATTTCCACCTGCATCTCTTCATAGGAAAGGTTCTCATCCACACCTACAACTTTAAAATGGAGAATGGACACGCGGTTGCTGATACGCTTCTTAAGCAAGGAGATATGAAATACCGGAAGAACCGATGCTAGTTTAATAGGTAATTTCAGCTCATATGCAATTTTTCCGACCCCGTTGCTAAACCTCATACAGACCCACATACGGGGAACCTAGCTTCCACTGTTTGCCAAATCTCATCACCCCTTTCATAGGTGAAATCTTCAAATACACCATATCAGCTACTTCATATTCGATGTCTCTTCTTTTATTGTTTGCATAGGATTTTTGCAAATTATAGGTTGTTTTCAACCTATACCTTTTCACCTACACTTTCTCCATTGCTTTATAGCCCTTACCAACATTGTTTCGGAAAAGGGAAAAAATATGGGTTAGTACAACCACAGGTACTAGGTAAGGAAACATATGCAAGTAAAAGCATTAAAATCATGCTTAAAATAACTTTTAGTTCAAAACCATGCTTATAGACAATAGTGAAAGGCTTACGTGAAGCCCCATAACCCCACATAATCAAGTAAACCATGTAAAGGATCATATGCAATGTATACATTTCACGTATCTTTATATCATGCATGTTTATGATCATATATATCAATTTAGAGGTATAACATGGTAATCAAAGAAACTAATATCATATAAAATCATCAATATGTGAATTCATAATATAGATTTGATTCATATCATATGTACATAAGAACAACCTCCTAGGACTTCCTTCAAGGTAAACTTGTGCAATGTATAAGTAGAGTACATACCCCAACCTAGTATAAGTAAAACCCCTTTAGTCACCCTAATTAGTGCTCGCTTTATTATTTTCATGTTAATTTTAGAAACAATCGCCTTAATAAACAATAGACCATGTGAGCTTAACATGGAATTTGAAACCCTACACCGAAAGAAGGTGGTCTTCTTGTCAAGGTAGAACCAAAACATGAACATAACATTTTAGGTGGATCCACTAACTAGTATTCCTAAGTAGGTAACATAGTTAAGGAGATAGGAGATATGTCTTGAACCTTATAAATGACAATTATAAATTTGATTCCTCATCTCACGAGAACATTTGGTGAATCTCCCTTCCATTGCGGAGTCAACACCTCGCATTATCAAGTTCACTCAGTGATAATACAAGGTAGCTTTTTGAAATTTATTTAAGCCTTTCTTAATCATCTTATCAAAGTATAGGCCATAGAGGACTAAACTATTGTCTATAATATCATGAGCTCATTATGTATTGTCTGAGAATTATTGGAAGACCCCCAAAATGAGTAAGGGTTACTAGAGAATCTCTTGCGCCTATAAGATTTTTAATATTTTAATTAAGTTTTCTAAAGTATACTTGGGATATTTGAAGTCATTTGGAAGTCAAATGTTAAGGGACAATCAAGACATCGACGACTAGACACCTCAGGGGTCTTACGTGTTTTTATGTGGTTGTGTGTGAGTCATGATCTTATGAGGTCTTTTTATGATTACAAATGATATGTTAACGCAGAATAGTGAGTTTCATGAAGTTTATAGGTCAAACTTCCAAGAACGTCCAAGACGTTCGAAAGTTAGCGTTTGAGACATGTTTGTGTGTGTCTTGAATGTGCCTCACATTTTTGGACTTGTTGCTGTCACGACCACAAATCCGGGCCGCGACTGGCACCCACACTTACCCTCCTATGTGAGCGAACCAAACAATCTAAACCTTAACATTTCAATGTAATATCAACATACAGTAATGCGAAAGACTTAAACTCATTAATAAAAACCAATTCAATAACTATTATTTCCTAAAATCTGAAAGTCATCATCATAAGAACATCTACTTCAAGTTACTAAATCTAAGAGTTTCTAAGAAGCTAAAAATACATAAAAGCTAGTCCATGCCGGAACTTCAAGGCATCAAGACATGAAGAGGAAGATCGAGTCCAAGCTAGAAGCATTAGCTCACCCTGATATCCGGAGTAATGATGACTGGCTAGAGTTACTGTTGAGTCGAAGATGACGGCATGTTTGCTGCACCCCACAAATAAACAAGAAGAAAACATAAAAGTAGGGGTCAGTACAAAACACGGGTACTGAGTAGATATCATCGGCCAACTCAAAATAGAAATCAATATATACCAAGTAATATCATAAAATCAACTATGATACTCAACATGTAGCAACTGCAAGTACTATATCATTAAGAATTACCGTCAAGTTCACACATGAGGACTCAAGCCTCAATACCATACTCATTTGGGAATTATGTTCATTAGATTGAGTATATTAACATCTTTCAGGATTCATTATCTTTATTTCTCTTGTGTCGGCACGTGACACTCCGCTCCCTCATATTCATTAATCCTCTTGTGTCGGTACGTGACACTCCGCTCCCTCATATTCATTAATCATCTTGTGTCGGTACGTGACACTCTGATCCCCTAAATCTACGTGTCGGTTCGTGACACCCAATCCCCTAAATCTATGTGTCAATTCGTGACACCCCTAAATCTACGTGTCGATTCGTGATACCCAATCCCCTAAATCTACGTGTCGGTTCGTGACACCCGATTCCCTAAATCTACGTGTCGGTTTGTGGCACCCGATCCCCTAAATCTGCGTTCAGTTCGTGACACCCGATCCCCTAAATCTACGTGTCGGTTCGTGACACCCGATCCCCTAATCTCCTTCTATCAATTCATCAAACCTTCTTTCTTACCAAGGAATCATCATGCTCATTATTTAGTTCATCTCGCCTTCTTTTATACCAAGGCCTCATCATTAACAAAGAGATTAGGGTTTTGCAAGATTTGGGATTCAATAACTTCATCATGCTTATATAATTACAATTATATAATTACATCCATGCAAGCATACAATTAAGCACATAGCAGGGTTTACAATATTATCAATACATATCATTCGCTATTAAGAGTTTACTACGAATATCGTATGAGAAACCATAACCTACCTTCACCGAAGATTAGTGATAGAGCAAGCAATTTCCCAAGCTTTGTTTCTCTTCGTTTCTCGTTCGACTCTCTCTCTCTTTCTCTTGTTCTTTCTATTTTCTTTATTCAAAACCCTCTTTCTTTTACCCTAATTAGCATATAATTAAGAATAAAAGATGGAAATAATAACATACTAATTAACGTAAGGTTACCTCTTTTAACCCCCAAGTAATTAGACTTATTAACATTAACCCACTAACTATATAATTAAAGCAGGAATAGTCAAAAACGTCCCTTAAAACAATTAAGGAAATCTGACTCAGACTGGGATTACGCAACCTGCGACGGCCCATCGTGCCTGCGACGGTCTGTCCTGCAGGTCGTCGCAAGATTCAGAGACTCAATTTCCATCAAAAAGTCTGTGACGGTCCGTCACACCTGTAACGGTCCGTCCTGCCATTTCGTTACGAAGTTCAGAGAGTCGATTTTCAGTACCCAATTTCAGATTTTGTAATTGTTTTGAAACGAGACCCTGCGACGGTCTGTCGTGGGGTCCGTCGCCTCAGCCTGTTTTTCCAGAAATAAAATCTGCTGCTCAAAACGACTAAATAGGTCGTTACAAAAGATACCAATTTACCCATCGTTCGTCCCCGAACGATCACAAGAAGGAAAACAAGGGCGAAAAGGAGTACCTGAATCTGTAAACAGATGTGGTATCTTTCTCGCACATCTGCCTCCTTCTCCCAAGTGGCTTCTTCAACGGGTCGATTCTTCCATTAAACTTTGATGGATGCAATCTCCCTTGATCTCAACTTGCGAATTTCTCTATCTAGAATGGCAACAGGTTCCTCCTCATAAGACAAATTCTCATCAAGCAAAATTGAGTCCCAACGAATGATGTAGTTTCCATCCGCATGGTATCTTTTCAACATCCACACATGGAATACCGGATGCACTCCGGACAGCCCTGGAGGCAAGGCTAACTCATAAGCCACCTCCCCTACTCGGTTAAGTACTTCAAATGGACCAATATACCTTGGGCTAAGTTTACCTCGTTTACCAAACCACTCCATAAATTCCAAGTCTCTAACCTTCCGATCTGCATACTCCTTCTGTCTACTTTGCGCCGCTAGAAGCTTTTCTTGAATAGATTTCACTTTATGTAACGATTCCCTCAGAAGGTCAGTACCCCAAGGCCTAACTTCAAATGCATCAAACCACCCAATGGGATACCTACATTCTCTCCCATATAGTGCCTCAAATGGGGCCATATCAATGCTTGAGTGACAGCTACTGTTGTAGGAGAATTCTGCTAAGGTAAGAAGCTATCCCACTGACCACCAAATTCTATCACATATGCACGAAGCATATCCTCCAACACTTGAATCGTTCGCTCAGACAGACCATCGGTCTGAGGATGGAACGCAGTACTAAGGTCCAACCTAGTACCTAATTCCGCATGCAATGTTTTCCAAAACTTAGAAGTAAACTGCGTACCTCTATCTGATATAATGGAGAGTGGAACCCCATGCAATCGCACCACTTCCGAGATGTAATGTTTGGCTAACTTCTCTGCATTGTAAGTCACCTTGACCGGAATGAAATTAGCAGACTTAGTTAACCTATAAACAATTACCCAAATAGAATCAAACTTTCCCAATGTCTTTGGAAGACCAAAATCCATTGCAATCCTTTTCCACTTCCATTCAGGTATGGGCATTCTCTGAAGTGTTCCTCCGGGCCTTTGGTGTTCATACTTTACCTGTTGACAGTTTGGACATTTGGCAATAAAATCCACAATATCACTCTTCATCCTTAGAAACCACGTGCCCCAAGAAGGACACTGTATCTAGCCAAAACTCACACTTAGAGAACTTGGCATAAAGCTTTTTCTCCCTCAACATTTCCAATACCATTCTAAAATGCTCCTCATGTTCCTCCTTACTTTTAGAGTATATAAGTATATCATCAATAAATACGATCACAAAGAGATCCAAATATGGCTTAAAAGTCCCGTTCATCAAACTCATGAACGCAGCAGGGGCATTCGTAAGACCAAAAGACATCACTACAAATTCGTAATGCCCATACCTGGTTCTAAAAGAGGTCATTGGCACATCCGTTGCCCGTATTTTCAATTGATGATAGCCGGATCTCAAGTCAATCTTAGAGAAGACACAAGCACCTTGTAACTGATCGAACAAGTCATCAATGCGAGGAAGAGGATACTTGTTCTTTATGGTTACCTTGTTCAACTGCCGGTAGTCTATGCACATCCGAAAACTCCCATCCTTCTTCTTTTCAAAAAAAACCAGAGCACCCCAAGGAGATGCACTTGGTCTAATGAAGCCTTTGCTCAACAACTCTTGAAGTTGTGCTTTTAACTCTCTTAACTCCGCGGGAGCTATTCTATAAGGGGGTATAGAAATGGGGCGAGTACCCGGTTCAAGATCAATACAGAAGTCAATATCCCTATCTGGTGGCATACCAGAAAGATCTACAGGGAACACATCCAGAAACTCACGGACCACCGAAACCGACTCAATCGAAGGTACTTGGGTAGTGTCATCCTTGAGATGTGCCAAGAAATCTAAACACCCTTTACTAACCATTTTCTTAGCACGAAGAAAGGAGATGATACGCACCGGATTGGAAGTGTAATCACCCTCCCACACTAACAGATCTGTCCCAGGCTTGGCTAACGTCACCATTTTAGCATTACAATCCAAGATCGCAAATTGCAGAGAAAGCCAAGTCATACCCAGAATTACATCAAAATCATCCATTTCTAAGATAACCAAATCTACATAAGTGTTGATCCCCACAAAGTTCACTAAACAAGACCTATATACCTTTTCAACTACCACAGACTCACCCACCGGAGTAGAAACACAAATAGGTATATCAAGTAATTCACAATGTAAATTTAGACAATTAGAAAATGAGGAAGATACATAAGAAAATGTGGATCCAGGATCAAACAATACAGAAGCCATGCAATCACAGACCAGAAGATTACCTGTGATGACAGCATCAGATGCCTCCGCTTCAGACCGCCCAGGGAAAGCGCAACAATGGGCCCTATCATTTGTCTGTCCATTGCCCGTACCATGTTGTGATGTAGCGGCTCCAGTTTGCCCATCACCTCGGCCATTTTGGTGACCACCATTACCTCGACCACCACGTCCTCCAGAATAACGGCCTCTACCATGACCACCTCTACCTCTAGCCATTAGGGGTCTATAACTCTGTTTTGGACAATTCCTCCTAATATGTCCAGTCTCCCCACATCCATAACACTCTCTGTAGTAAAGCATAGGTCTCTCAGAGAAGTGTTGACCGGTCTGAGGTGGACCCCCAACTATAGTCTGTAGTGAAGACTGAATGGGTCGACCAGAGTAACCTCCGGAACCCTGTCCTCTAGAGTAAGAACCATTAAACTCACCTCCTTTTCGAAACCTCTTTGATGTCGATGCCATGGTGAATTCATTTGGCTTCACTCCTTCCACCTCTACCACAAAATCTACCACTTCTTGGAAGGATTTTGCCGTAGCCGCTACATGTAAGGCTGAAATCCGCAACTCTGACCTCAACCCCTTCACAAAACGACGAATCCGCTCTTGTGGACTGAAACAAAGTTGAGTGGCATATCTGGATAGTGCACGAAATTTAGCCTCATATGCATTGACCGACATCCTACCTTGCTCTAGGCTCAAGAACTCATCCCTCTTCCTATCCCTCAAAGTCCGGGGGATATACTTCTCCATAAACAAGCTAGGGAATGAGGCCCAAGTCATAGGTGGTGCCTCCGTTGGTTGACACTCAACATATGACCGCCACCACATTTTGGCGTTCCTTTGAAACTGATAACTAACGAACTCAACACCAAACCGTTCTACTATACCCATCTTGTGTAGTAGCTCATGACAGTCAACCAGAAAATCATAAGCATCCTCAGATTTAGCACCATTGAAGACTGGAGGTTTCAATTTCAAGAACTTACTGAAAAGTTCATGCTGATAATTTGTCATTATAGGCCCAGTAGTCAGACGTGGAAACGTGCCTATGTCCAATGAGGCATCCATACGAGGAGCCATAGTGGCTATATGTTGTACCTCTAAAACTGGAGTTGTTGGTGCAGTAAACACTGGAGGTGCCTGACCCTGATCAGACAACCCACTAAGATAAGCGAGAACCTGATTGATCATCTCTGGGGTAGGTTGGGGTGGCAATTCCTCATTTTGCACTTGTTCATTATCCCCTTCCTCACCCTCTCTTAATACTTCCTCAGTCGGTGGAGGAGTCACCGCCCTAGCATCAGATGGGCTAGGTGCTTGTCCTCTTCCTCTAGAGGACGTCCTCACACGACCTCTACCACGGCCTCTTGCCGTTTCTCTTCCTCGAGCCACAACCCCAGTGGCTTACTCAGTTATATCCTGCCTTGCTGGTGTTGGTGTTGGCGTAGTCGTTGCTCTAGTTCTAACCATCTGCGCAATAGAGTGAAGATGGTCATATACCAATTTGTATCACCTAGATACCAATTGGACCCAAGTAATAGCACAAAAGAAAGAAAGAAAGAAAGAATGGAATTTTCCTAGAGTCTTATAGCCTCTTAAAAAAAAGTAAAGGCGTCCCCCTACCGTTCCTTAAGACTCTACTAGACTCGTTCTTGTGTGATGAGACCAACGAACCTAATGCTCTGATACCAAGTTTGTCACGACCCCAAATCCTGGCCGCAACTGGCACCCACACTTACCCTCCTATGTGAGCGAACAAACCAATCTAAACCTTAACATTTCAATGTAATATCAACATAAAGTAATGCGGAAGACTTAAACTCATTAATAAGAACCAATTCAATAACTATTATTTCCCATAATCTGGAAGTCATCATCACAAGAACATCTACTTCAAGTTACTAAATCTAAGAGTTTCTAAGAAGCTAAAAATACATAAAAGCTAGTCCATGCCGGAACTTCAAGGCATCAAGACATGAAGAGGAAGATCCAGTTCAAGCTAGAAGCATTAGCTCACCCTGATATCCAGAGTAATGAAGACTGTCTAGAGTTACTGTTGAGTCGAAGATGACGGCAAGTTTGCTGCACTCCATAAATAAACAAGAAGAAAACATAAAAGTAGGGGTCAGTACAAACCACGGGTACTGAGTAGATATCATCGGCCAACTGAAAATAGAAATCAATATATACCAAGTTATATCATAAAATCAACTATGATACTCAACATGTAGCAACAGCAAGTACTATATCATTAACAATTACCGTCAAGTTCACACATGAGGACTCAAGCCTCAATACCATACTCATTTGGGAATTATGTTCATTAGATTGAGTATATTAACATCTTTCAGGATTCATTATCTTTATTTCTCTTGTGTCGGCACGTGACACTCCGCTCCCTCATATTCATTAATCCTCTTGTGTCGGTACGTGACACTCCGCTCCCTCATATTCATTAATCCTCTTGTGTCGGTACTTGACACTCCGATCCCCTAAATCTACGTGTCGGTTCGTGACACCCGATCCCCTAAATCTACGTATCAGTTCGTGACACCCGATCCCTTAAATCTACGTGTCGGTTCGTGACACCCGATCCCCTAAATCTACGTGTCGGTTCGTGACACCCGATCCCCTAAATCTACGTGTCGGTTCGTGACACCTGATCCCCTAAATCTACGTGTCGGTTCGTGACACCCGATCCGCTAAATCTACGTGTCGATTCGTGAAACCCGATCCCCTAAATCTACGTGTCGGTTCATGAAACCCGATCACCTTATCTCCTTCTATCAATTCATCAAGACTTCTTTCTTACCAAGGCATCATCATGCTCATTATTTTGTTCATCTCGCCTTCTTTTATACTAAGGCCTCATCACTAACAAAGAGATTAGGGTTTTGCAAGATTTGGGATTCAATAACTTCATCATGCTTATATAATCACAATTATATAATTACATCCATGCAAGCATACAATTAAGCACATAGCAGGGTTTACAATATTATCAATACATATCAATCGCTATTAAGAGTTTACTACGAATATCGTAAGAGAAACCATAACCTACCTCCACCGAAGATTAGTGATCAAGCAAGAAATTTCCCAAGCTTTGTTTCTCTTCGTTTGTCGTTCGACTCTCTCTCTCTTTCTCTTATTCTTTCTATTTTCTTTATTCAAAACCCTCTTTCTTTTACCCTAATTAGCATATAATTAAGAATAAAAGATGGAAATAATAACATACTAATTAACGTAAGGTTACCTCTTTTAACCCCCAAGTAATTAGACTTATTAACATTAACCCACTAACTATATAATTAAAGCAGGAATAGACAAAAACATCCCTTAAAACAATTAAGGAAATCCGACTCAGACTGGGATTACGCAAACTGCGACGGCCCGTTGTGCCTGCGACGGCCCGTCGTGCCTGCGATGGTCCGTCCTGCAGGTCGTCACAAGATTCAGAGATTCAATTTCCACCAAAAAGTGTGTGACGGCCTGTCACACCTGTGATGGTCCGTCCTGCCATTTCGTTACGAAGTTCAGAGAGTCGATTTTTCAGTACCCAATTTCAGATTTTCTAATTATTTTGAAACGAGACCCTGCGACGGTCTGTCGTGCCCATGACGGTCCATCGTGGGGTCCGTCACCTCAGCCTTTTTTTCCAGAAATAAAATCTGCTGCTCAAAATGACTAAACAGGTCGTTACAGTTGCATGTTATTATTTTCGGTGAAACTGATGTCGAATGGCCTCTACTTGTTATTGTTCATATTTATGTTGTAAATTCATAGGTACGACTCCCCAAAGGTCCGTCAAATAGGCCCTCAAGAAGAACCTAAAGGCTGTCAAGACACTTCCTTGGCAGTGTGAATCGATTAAACCAAACGACAGCCCATTTATTGATAAACGACCATCAATGGTGAATATTAGATGTACACTTCGCCTGGTAAAGGCTTAAGGATGTTCTAAAACCTCAGTCCCAAACGATGGCCTGTAGTAGTGCCCATCGATGGACCTACCAAGCATCATTTGTGCCCGTCGATGGTGCCTTCCAACTGCTGCCTAGCAACTGTTTTTTTAAGGGTTAATGGAAATTTCATCCACGTACTAAAATGACCCTAAATGGTTTATATGGTGATTTTTAGGTGTATTTAAGTGATCAAAAACGTGATCAACTCATTCTCTATCCATTCTACACAAATTAAACTTTCCCTTAAAAACTAATTCTCTCAAGAAACCTCCACTTAAGGTGAAGCTCAAGAACAGCTTGGAGCTTGGATTTCTATGGAGTCTTAATAAATTTTAAGATTTTTTAATCTAAATAAATGTATGGTGATCCTTCATATATAGTTATCCATCCATCTAGACTGCCAACCTCAATGTTTTCGAAGAGATTTCATGACACAAATTCTTATTCTTCAATCTAGCCATGAGTTCTTTCTCGAAAAGTTTTTAATGGTTTACTTATGTTGAATTGACGATAATGTATTTGTTTAAGCATGAATTTCAATCTAATTGTAGTGTGAACCTATGTCCCTTCCCGAACTCGATTTTGCTTATGCATGGGCATTATGATACTGGCTTGTTATTGGTTTATTTGTAATTCTATTACGTTTAATTGCTTATGTCTAATGTTTATTATGTATATTGATAGTGATTTTTTTGAATTAGCCATGTGTATTTACATATGAAGATTTGAATAAAACTAGACTATTTCTCTACATGTCCAATATAATATAGAACCTATAATGTATAAATATGTAATTCAATTATGCTAAGATGATTGTAGGTACCGACTTAGGAAAATATCATGGTTTAATTGTGTTATGAATCTTGTATGACAAAAGTAAATAAGTTTTGGTATGAATTGATCTAGGTTCTTCTAGCCTATTGATTCATAATGCTTTGTATGTGATGTTATCTCGATTGTAGGCTCGATGTAGCATGATTCCTATTGAGTAATGATCTCTTTATCTACTTTCTAACATGTACATTATTCATAAAATATGATTGATGATCAAGGCTGTAGTAAATTAGTAGGATTTCCTATTTCCTCTACTCTCTATTGAATTGATTATTTAGTGCCAATGTTGGTATCTTGATCTTGTAGGGAAATAAGTATGATTTCGTTTATGTTAATGTATATTTAGATATTTCCCTATAATTTAATTGTTGATGAAGTATTTGTATTGATCAAAGAGGATCTAACGCTAACAGATCGGTAAGAATTGGTCTACTATTCTACTCTTCTAATTCTTTATAATATTGTTGTTGAAGCCTTGTATGACATTTTGTGCTGTGGTCCACTTATGGTGGCAGTGCTTACAATATTTTCATTATAATATGTGTTCACCATGGCCCTGAAGGCAAATTAATGAATATATGAGTGTGTGGTTATATTGATCACACTATGTGTAGCTTGTGCCTAGTCTTCTTTTGTAGTTGTAAATCTTGATTATGTACATAGTATTATAAGCATCTAAATGGTTATGTAAAGATCATATGTAGGTGCTGTAATTAAGTAATTGTTGAGGATTGAGGACCCCTACCCATGTACCCCTATGTGGTTGAGTGAATAGCTAATGTCAGGAGTCTTAAAGTGTAATTTGTAGTTAGGTTTCCTTCTATGCTAAATTGTGTTGTGTGTTCTATGTTTGCTTGTGCATTGTGGTCTAAAAGGGTGGCGGCCTCAATGTGTTGTTGATTTCCATTATGTGTTCATGTTGACCAATGTATACACACACTGACATATTATGCATGCTTACAATGTAGTAAAGACTCATAATGTCTAATGAAAGGTAGTTCTCATATTCACTAAATGTCTACTACTATGCATGTAAGATAATTGTATGTGAAGTACTTTATGCATTCGTTAACTAGGATGATTTGATAGGTTTACTATTATGAGTAACTGTATGGGACCTTGTCTATGCATTGCAAATGTTTAACTTGATAGGATAGTTACTAGGTTTGGTTTCTATTTACATGAAATTGAATGTGTAGACGAGGTATAAATATGAATCATATGACATGATTTTATGTATTTGATATGATGAAGTATTGAATGTGCATAGTGTCTTGGTGTGTTTATATGAAAGGATTGCTCATATAGTTATACTTAAAGATTTATGCATTGATTTATGAACATGTGTGACATCTATGTATTATGTGAAAGGTTTGCTCACATATAAGTATACACACATATGTATGAATATCTAGTAAATAGAGAGACCTTAAAAGGTATGCTCAAGAGTACCCTAAAACTAGATAGGTGCTTGAATATGTTCTAAACATATAAATAGTCCATATCCTAACCATGTGTTTTAGGAAATAATGCAATAAAGGCTTTTCAATAAAGGGAACTTAGCTTAGCACCGAGTGAACTTGACAATGAGAGGTGTTGGCTTCCGTTGGAGGAAGATTCAACATTAGGTTCTTATAAGGTGTTGACTTCCCTTGGAGGAACATTCACCTATTGTTCCACATGAGGTATTGACTTTTTCTTGAGGAAGATTCACCCATTATTTCTCATGAGATGAGGCTCCAATACTAGTGAACATGTAGAGGGTAATGTATATCTATTAGTTCTATAAATATGCTTACCACATAGGATTTAGCAAGTGATCTCACATAGTATGCTAGCACATTTTAATGTTCTACCTTTGCTAGGTAAGAAAACCTTCTATTAGTGTAAGGCTCTACAACACCAAATTCCTTGTAGCACCCATGGTATTAATGTCGGTAAAGACTATTGTTTCCCTAGAGTAAAATGGAAAATGGAAGTAAATTAAGGACCCTAACTAGGATAACCTAAGGGTAGTTTCTTAGTGTAGGTGGGGTATGCGACTTCACCTATACATTGCACAAGTGGCTCTTGAAGGAAGTCCTAGGAAGATTTTTTAATGCATGTGTCTATGTATATGTTATTGATGCATGACTTTGTAGTATTTGTCTATTTATTGTGATGAAATGCATGGTATGAGCCTATATGAAGTGGTATTGTTATATACGCATAATAATTGTCTTAATGACTACATGATGAAGGTTGTTGAAATGAATGATGTTGTCTTTATTTACTTGTTGATGTATGAAATAGAGTGTTAAGTCTTGTGGACTTATAATAGATTTAAATATACATTGCACTAGTAGACTTATAGTAGTATTGTGAGTAAGGTGTTATAATGCATTGATGTGAAATGAAGATAGTATATGTGCAAGTTGATGTAGTTTAGTGTAATATTCTTTTAGTATTGACATAAATGTTTTTTGATGTATTATACGTCTATGATGTTATGTGTTGGATTATGTATGTTGAATGTATTGTTTTCCTTGTGACCTTAAGGTGATGCATTGCACCAAGTATCACTAAGAGGGTTACGCTGGAGGCTATTGAGTTAAAAGGACAGGTGCACTGTAAAGAGGAAAAGCTTCTAATAAAGTGCAAATAGGTTACGGTAAAGTGACCCCAAATATGGCTTAAATTCTATGTGTGATCTTATATGATATTTGGACTTTTAATATGTCTATATGAAGTATGTGAATGATATAAATGTTATTGTATAAATGTTTTATGGAGATTTCACAAAAAGGCATAAAATATGATTTCAAGAAAAATGTCCCATTCTTCTCCATTCTATTGTATAAATCTTAGTCATTCTTGAACTAACTCCATTCTTCTCTAGTTTTTACGCAGAGTGTAGGTTATAGATTCTTAAAGGATGTCTTAAATGGTGAAGAGATTGAAATATGATTCCCAAGCTCAAGGAAAGGAATCCTTAAGTCCAAGGATTTCTAAGTCATGTTTTTATTTGAAAAATATAGTACTTATGTTTTATGTTATGAGGGATGTGTCCCTAATATATTCCTATGATGTTGATTCTAGGATTATAAGAAGAGACTAGAGTATTTAACTATGTATGATAATATTTTATTTTCATATGACATTATATTCTAGCATATGATGCGTTTAGAAAGTTATACATTTTCCACTAAATTTTCAGATGACAATGCAATAAATGATAACTATGGGCTTGTAGAAGACCTCCAAGAGGTCAAGTATGTCATGTTTCTTCTAGGGGGTGCTCCTTAGATGTGACAAACGTGGTATCAGAGCATAAGGTTTATGAAAGTGGTATTAGGTTCTAAAACTCTCATACTTGCATGTCTAGTATATTTTCGATCATCGGTGTGAATCACAACACATCTCTGAGAGAGAGTCTAAAGGATGATAGAGTTTCCCTTCTTCATTAATCTCATGTCATGCCATAGAACTTAACTCTATAAGATCTCTCTCTTATGTTTTCTTGTTCGGTGGTCTTTTAGATGTAATTGCTTGTATGAGATGATATCTTTATGCTTAAGGGAGAAAAGGTGAGTTTAATGCTTAACTTTGTTTTATGGTTACATGAATATGTGTTGAAGGTTAATTTGTCATGCTTTGACAATCTGATGCTAATTATAGCTAAGTATGTGAAATATGAGAAATGATAGGTTATGTGGATAGGATGTCAGTTATGTCTATATATGTGAACTATGTGGAACAAATGTTTTGTAGTGAACTATGCTTCATGAAATATTTAAAGCATTATATAAGTTTATATGGTTAAAATTGAGTCTCTTTTAGAATAGTGGATTGTTATATGGTATTGCATGATTGTAGCCTACTGATATGATTTAGGTTTTAAATGCTTAGTGACTACCTATGGAAGCATATTGCCTAAGTATATGTAAAATGATTCAAACTTGTCCTTTGTTTATATGTGTGAACCGTCATGATTGCTTTCTTAGGATTGGAGTCCTGGTATAGACTTGATCCTAGGTGTAAGGTTACTATTGGGTTATGATGTAGGTTTTGTTGACCAAGAATTCACCTTACTCTAAGGTTGGTTGAAAAGAAAGAGGCCTTATGGCTAAGTCTTTTCTATTTTTTCCCCTAATGGTGTATGACCTTGGTGTCTATTGTATTCTTCAAGAACATATGTGGTTGAGTATTATGACCTATCGCGACAATTGGGTGATAATTTGCCTAAAATGATAAGGTTAAGAATGCGTTGGTGTTCCTATGTTGAGTTACAATAATTCCTTTTAAAGTGGTAGTCACTTTTATGTGATGAAAATGAAGGTCAACAAGTTAAGATCCTCTTAAGTTTGGGTTAAGTTGCTCTTAATTGGGTTTACCCTAAGTGGGGGATGGTGATGGAGTAGTAAGGTTGAAGATATTTCCATCTTATTCTTCTGTTCTTACTTGAACATGAATGTAATGAAATTTTAGCAAATATTTTCATGATATGAGTCTTGTATAAATTATGAATAGCATAACCTGTATATGTTTGGTATGTCTTGATTGACACTATCTTGAGAGTATTTTGACGATTCTAAAGTACTTAAAAAGAAATTTTGATCAAATCCATGTTTTTATCATGTTGATTATGCATATTGATATGCTTGTTGTGCATTTGAATTCATGGGATAAGGTAAGAAGCATGTTTGAAGTCACTCTTAATGTCTAACTTTTAGCCTTGAAATGAGAAATTTGTGTCCTTTAAATGAATATGATGAATTTCTTGAAAACTATGTGAATTTATGTTTAGGAAATCATGATTGTAGGCTAACTCTTTTAAAGTGAAGGCATGATAAGCTAGTGTCCTTGTGAGTACTTATGATTTGTGTTAATTTCCCCAAATGATGCTTACTGTGAAGGCTATTGCTATGTTAGAAATTGACATTTTGTGAAATGGCTTCCCATTTTTTGTGATGTTCTTGGTGTTACTTACCATTTAGACTTCACTAGGAAGAAAAGATGAGCATCCGTTAGTTTAATAGTTGATAATTTCTTATTTTACATTAAAGTTCACCTTTGTGCATTTGGTTAGGTATGAACTAATGAGACATGTAAGTGTGTTGAGGAGAAGGACATTCCTCCATAGATACAACTAAGCATGGTATTGTTGATTAATAACCTCATGGAACTAGGACTAACTAATAAAAATCCACTGTAAACCTATCTTACTCAAGTCTATATGCAGCAAAGTATGAGTGCCTAAATGTTTTTTGAGTGTTGTTGAAACTGCCTATGTCTGGAATAATGATGCTTGAAAGATTATATATTAATAAAAATGAAGTATGATGACAATGTTATGATAAGGAGAAGGATGTACCTCCTTTGATCATGATAAAAGCCCGTGTGTTTGATGCATTAATGAGTGAGCGAATAAACATTTTGCTTGATTTGGTCGCAGAGTGCTAAATTATTTGAATTTGTGTTCCTTGTAAATTTGGTGCATAAAATTCTATAGTTAATGTTACAAATGTTGTTAGTTGCTAAATGATTCATTGACGTCCTTGTTGTGATTAAAGTGTTCTAAGTGTCAACAAAAGAGGAATGTTCCCAAGTCGGGGATGCTGTATGAACCCCAAAATGAGTTAGGGTTTCTAGAGCCTCACTTGTTCTAATAATCTTGTCAACATGTTAATAAATTATTTTAAACTAAACTTGGGTGCTTTGAAGTCATTTTGATGTCAAACGTGAAGACATGGCTCGTCAACTAAGGGGCCTTATGTGTTTTTTTAATGATTTTTATGGTTTTATAATCTTATGATGTCTTTATAAGATTAAAAATTATGGTTTTAGGAAGTAAGGTAAGTTTCATGAAGTTTAGAGGTCAAACATCCAAGAACATCCAAGACGTTCGAAAGTTAGCCATTAAGACATGTATGTGTGTGTCTTTAATGTGCTTAGCATGTTTGGACATGTTGCTTGTTATTATTTTGGGTGAAACTAATGTGGAAGGTCCTTGAATTGTTAATGTTTATATTCACAGTGGAAACAGTCAGGTAGGACTCCCCAATGGCCCCGGAGTAAGCCCTTAAGATGGACCCAAAGGCTGTCGAGACACTGCCTTGGTAGTGTCAATCAACTAAACCAAACGACACCCCGTTTGTTGACCTACCGGCCATTAATGGTAAAGTCGTCGATGAACACTTAGACTTGTAATGGCTTAAGGTTGTTGTCAAACCTCAGGACCAAACGACTGCCTGCAGGAGGGTCCGTTGATGAACCTAAAAGTGTAATTTGTTCCCATCGATGGTGGCCTTCAACTGCTACCTAGCGACTATTTTATATATGGGGTGAATGGTAAATTCACCCCACGTTCTAACCTTACCTTACCTTGTTTATTTGGTGATTTCTGGATGTATTTAAGTCATAAAAAACGTGATCAACCCATTCTCAATCCATTCTATTCAAATTAGACTTTCCCTCCAAAACAATTTCTCTCTAGAAAGCTCCATTGAAGGTGAAGCTCAAGAACAACTTGGAGCGTTTTAGAGGTGAATCATAATATAACAAGTTATAACTATATAATAACATAAACTTCAGATAACATGTCATTTCACATAGATCGCATATCTAGACACAACTGACATCACATCAACATATATTAAAGTTCACCTTCACACATACTTATCAAACCATAAAACAAAGAGAAACATCAAAACTTATATTTTCTCCCTCAAGCATAGAGATACCGTATCATCCAAGCAATCACATCTAAATGACCATCGGAAAAGAAAACATAAGAGAGAGATCTTATAGAGTTATGTTCTATGGCATTACATGAGAACACTGAAGAAGAAAAACATTATCGTCCTATAGAATCTAGCTCATAGATGTGTCGCGACTCATCACGGATGAATAAGACTCTAGTAGTCGTGACAATATGAGATTTTTGACTTTAAAACAACTTTTGTAACCTTAGCTCTCATACCATATTTGTAACAATCGGTGAGCACCCCCTAGAAGTAACATGACATATTTGACCTTTCTGGTTTTATACAAGACCGTAGTTATTATTCATCGCATTGTCATACGTAAATTTATAGGAAAAATTTAAAACATTCATAGCACATCATAAGACCTTACTCATAATCTATACTAAGAAACTCATAAAAAGATAACAAGCACATCATTTGCTTCATACATCAATAAGACAAGTATTGAGAACTTCATACATTCCAAGTAAGATCTTCATCACATAGTCAATAAGGTCAACATTATAAATACAGGGTAAGACCACATCGTATAGACTCATTAAGACTCATACCATGCATATAACCATAAGAAGTAGACAACACTACAATATCATGCATAAGGAATATAACCATATACATATACATTAGAAAACCTTCCTAGAACTCCCTTCAAGAACTACTTGAGTAATGCATATGTAATGTCCCATACCCACACCTACACTAAGCAACTTCCCTTATGTTATCCTTGTTATGATCCAATACTTAACTTCTATTTTCTATCTTACTTTAGGGAAACTATAGCCTTAACTAACACTAAGATCATGGGTGCTAAACATTGAATTTTATATTGCAGAATGTTATATCAAAGGAAGGTGCTCTACCCTTACAAAGTGGAACATTAACATCATGCTAGCGTATTAGGTGATATCACTTACTAGATTATATGGGAAAACATAGCTATGCATGATTAATTTGATTTTATTGTGTACATTCATGATTGAGTCTTGTGTACCACTATTTGAGACATTCTTGGGGTGAGATTAGCAAATGTATTGATATTATTTTTTGGTCTTGCTTGATAATAGGATTATATTCATTTTAATGGCAATTTAACTTAGTGTTTGTGGTTTAATTTGATGTATTTGTATTTCCAAATACAAAACGGCCCATGTGTTTTCGACTTACCCGAGAGGGAGATTGTGAAACTAAGACAACTAGACTGATGGCCTAAGGAGTGGGTCTACATGAGGTTCACCCGTAAAGGGTGATCGCTAGAACATTATCCAAACACCTTCTAACGAATAGTCAAGGTGTGGGTAAGGTGTTGGCTGGTTATGGGTGTCCGAGATGAACCCTATTGATATGGGGTAAGCTTTCTTAGAGGGAATTCACTTACAGGTAATGATTAGACAAGTCACCATTCTCTTGCAATTTTTCCTATCAAAATCATGTACCCATCAGTTTGTTGCACATTCCCACATACTTGTTTTCTCCTTTTTTTCGCTAATTTTACTACTTCTCACAAAACCCCTTTCTTGATATTTTACACATTAGTGTTACAAATTAAACTTGTTTTATTTTAATATTTGAAAATGTTTTAAAGTACAACTATTAAAAACTAAATTCTAACTAGCTATAATTTCTGCTACAACTCCCTTGGGACACATCCCTAACCTTTAGTTGGGTAATTTTACTAGCTTCGGTTCGTAGACACTAAAATTTTAGTATAGTATCATTGATCACAAAATATTAAGAGAAACACATACTGAAGCATTAAAGTTGAGAGCCAGATATTTCAAAGTTGAAGAAAATGCCTATATCCTGAGTCACGAAAGGAAGCAACAGACTGGTGGTCAATCCACGGCCCGTAGGACAATGTCATTGATCTAAACCGCATATTTAAATAATATTTAGCTATTTCATTTCCTACTTAGTTAGGACTTGTCTTTAAAATATATAAGGCATTCAAACCTCGCTTTTTAGGGTTAGACTTTATTACCTTTGTTCTTCTTGGTGGCTTTGGACATTATCTTGCAACTTGAGAAATTATTAATTTTTTAAGTTCATTATAATGACTTTTAATTTGCAATTTAAATTGAGATTTTGGTTTTATTCTTCTCATTACGTAAGTTCATGATCTCTTCATCTAAAAGCATGAATTGTGTTCTTGCTACATGGGTAACTAAATTCAAACCTAGTGTTGTGGGAACCATGATAGATAAATTTATAGTTGCTTGTTTTTGAAATACGTTGACTAAAAAAATATAATTGTAAGTTAACTTTAAGTCTAAACCATATTCCTCGTGGAATTGAACTCAACCTCCAATATCGGTTCTTTACTTTATGAGGATGCTTATACTTCTTTAGGGAGGTGTAATTTGAGAGTATCAAATTCACGTGGAAACAAAAATGGATAGTTTGTGGATCTCCGAATGATTCCACTATGGAAACCTTGATTTTCAAAAGTCACATGACCTAGAGGAAAAAAGGCTAATGCAAACCGAAGATGGATCGGAGAGAACGACACATCATGAACAGGGGTTGTGATTCCCGTCTTATTTCGCTCAATGGTCTTGCATGCCAAAAACTGAGCAACTATAAATTTACATGTAAAATGGGAAAAAGGGCTCGCTGAAACCATTCAGTAATGATTTAATCCTTTAATAATGTGTAGTTAAAAACTCAATTCTTGGTGTGTGATCCTATAATTATTCTCCTAATTAGCATGTGGGTATTAAAATTTACTTATATAAATTTCTTTGTTGAAGGGGGTTTAATTATCACAGACCGGGAGCATCCTCTAAAAGAAACATGGCGTACTTGACATCTCGGAGTTCTTATACAAGACATAGTTATCATTCATCGCATTGTCAAAGTAAATTTATTGGAAAATTTAAAAATTTCTTAGCACATCATATGCTAGAACATTACTTCATATATAGCAAATATCATATTACATACTTAGACTGTAAGTCTTATTGCCATCTTAGACTCAACAACATTAGAGTACATTAGGGACACTTCCCTTAATATATAAAACATAAGTATACAACTTAGAAAACTTCACAGTAAACATAAGTATGAGATCCTTGAACTTAAAGAATCCTTTCATTGATCTTGGGAATCATCTATCAAGCTCCTCACCATTTAAGACATCGTTTAAGCATCCATAACCTACACATTTTGTAAAAAGTAAAAAAGAATGAGATTAGTACAATAATGCATTAAGTATGACAACTATGAAATATCATGCATTTAAAAGGAAATTTTTCTTGAAATCATACTTCATTCCTTTTTTAGTAAATTTATAAAACCATCAGACAATTGCATTTATATGATTCACATAGCTCATATAGACATATTCAAATGTCAAATATCATGAAAAAACACATATAGAATTTAATTCATTTTGGAGGTCACTTTACAGTGAGTTATTTCCTTCTTTACAGTGAGCATTCTTTTCTTTTATTCATTAAACTCCTATAAAACCCTCTAGTTATACTTGGTGCAACGCCACAACATAAGGCCATAAGAAAAACCATACGTACAACCTACACAAGTCAACACATACCATCATACAAATATAACTTATCAAAGGCACATTTAAGTCAAGGCTACATTGGCTTTACAGTAAGCTACATCAATTTACATATATATTGACTTCACTTCATATAAATCATTATAAGACCTTTTTCATGAACCCAATCTTAGTCATTGAATTTATACATCAACATATTAAGTGAAGACAACCTCATTCATGTCAACAACCTTCATCATATAGTCAATAAGTCTCACATAGTGCGTATAAGAGTAAGACCACGTTACACAGACTCATACCATGCACATCTTCATGAGAAATATAAAAATATTTCCATGCCATGCATATAGATATAATCATAATCATACCACTTATATAACCTTCCTAGAACTCCCTAAGCTACCATTTGTGCAATATCTAGATCGGTTCATTACATCCATCTATCCTAAGTAACCTCCCTTAGGTAATCCTAGTTAAGGTATTAATCATTTACTTCCATTGTCTATTACACTTTAGGGAAACTATAGCCCTGACCGACTCTTAGCCAATGGGTGCTAAACTTGAAATTTGGTGTTGTAGAGCCTTACACCAATGGAAGGTGTTTTTACCTAGCCATGTTAGAACATAAACACATGTTAGAATACTAAGTGAATTCACTTAATACATTGTATGTGGATAGCATAGTTATGGATCTTTTAGGTACATGTGAAAACCCTTTTTATGACAAGATGGGACATTATGGTTATTCACTTATGGAAACCCTATTTATTCCTATTGAGGTGTTACTTTTATCCACCTCATGAGATTTATTGTAGACCTTCATTCCCATATTTGAAAGAGACACACACTCATATTGAAGTTCACTCGGTGCTAACCTAAGTTCCCCCTTTATCAAAAGCCTTCATTAACATTACTTTAGAAAATATAGGCTTAAAAGATTCATTCCCTCATATGCTTAGCTTATAGGTCATAGATTAGAGTTCATCAACCTAATTCATGTGAGAAATCCTTACAAATGGACATAGCATATGTATTATTACTATCTAGTTTAGGATACACTTGAGCACACATTTCAAGGCTCCTCTATTGACTATATCACCACTCATGTGTGTGTGTATATAGATCAGCGGACCTTTCACAAAACACATTAAGTTCATACATGTTCATACATCAATGCATAAGTGTGAAGGTATAACTATATCATATAGGTCATATTCATAATATGCCCATATATTCATTTTCATGTACATAGAAACAAAAACTAGAAACTATAATATCAAGGCACACATGTGCAATGCATAGCCAAAGTCCAATACCCTTGCCCATACTAGTAAACCTATCAAGTCATCCTAGTTAAGGAAACACATTTCATACTTTAATAGTAGTAGACACTAGTTAGTATGAGAAGTACCTTTCATTTAGACACCATGGCCTATACTACTTTTAAGCATTCATAATGTGTAAGTTTGATTGTACATTGGTCAACAAGATCAGATAATGTCTATCCATGACAACTTGAGGTATTAACCCTTGTAAGACCAGATTACACTTTCATGCATAGACCACACAACACCATTGAACATATGAGGCAAGACAAACTTCACATTACATTCAAGACTCCAAACTTTAGCTATTCACACATTCACATAGGGGTACATGGGTAAGGGTAATCAATCCTTTATAACTCATTAATGGAAAAACCTACACATTATTTAACATAACCATTTACATGATCATAATAATTGTAACATAACCTAAAATCATAACTAGAGAATAAAACTAGGCAGAAGTTAGACATAAGGTAATCATCATAACTTCTCATTCATATATTCATCAATTTGCCTTCTAGGCTACGGTCAACACATATATAATGACAATAAATTAAAAATCTCCACCATAAGTGTACCATACCACACAATACCATACAAGGCTCCAACAACATTACTATAAAGATGTGGAGAAGTAGAAAAGTAAAGTGATTCTTACCAATCCTTTAGCCTTTGGTCATTATTGATCATTACTATTGTTTCATCAATAATTCAAGTATACCAAAGTAGATAAAAAATAATAATCATATATGAATTCATGCATAATCTACTACAAGGCGATGTAACAAACAAGTACAACATATCATTAACTTTCCAGAATTTTGAAGGACAGAGACCATTAACTAGTTTCACTTACATGAATTATAGGTCATATTGCATGAATAACATCAATATAGTGATGTCTATAATTATACACTTAACAAATTTCATCATTAATTCATGTAAATAACAGTAGATGTAGACAATTCAACGTAACAAAATCGCAATTCAACCATTAACAATTCATGATCGCAATGCTCGTGCAAGGGCTAAACCAATTTTGGGAAGAGACATGGGTTAATAATGCAATTATATTAAACCATCACAAAACTTCCATTCATCATGATTAATACATAAAATTTTTTTTAGAAGGAACCCAAGGCTAGATTGAAGAAGAAGAAGTTTGATCATGAAACTCTCTTCGAAAATATTGAGATTAACTCTCAAAGTGAAAGTTTACTTAGAGATAAAGGATTATAATACCTTTATATTCATTAAAACCTTTAAAACATGATGAAGAAATCATAAGAATCGAAGCTCCAAGGTATTCTTTAACTTCACCAACAATGGAGGTTTCTAGGGAGAATTGGTTTTGGAGGGAAAGTCTAATTTGTGTGTATGGGATTAAGAATGGGTCGATCACGTTTTTAATTTCTTATACACACCTAAAAAAATCTAATTAAACCTCTTAGGGTCATTTTAGGACGTGGGGTTAATTTCCCATTCACCCCTTTAATGAGTTGTGCGTATGCAGTGATGCACAAACCTGTATAGATGGACCCAATAACGGAGAATTTGTCAATCGACGGGTCGTTCTGTGCCCTCGTCAATTAGGTCTGAGGCTTTCATGTGGCCAAGCATTCCCCAGGATAAGTGCCCATTCTCACCTCCTGTAACATTCCATAAACTTACATGACTAGTGAAGAGCCCAAAAGGTCGTTAAGAATGCTTATTGGGGATACATAGAAATTTCAATGCCCAATATTGAAATATTGGGCATAGTATAGAAAATTTGCTCAGGGTATTAGCCATTTTGTATATAATACCCAAATAAGCAAGATATTTGACATATTAAAAAAATTGGCTTAAACGGTGTTAGCAAATTTTTCTAAGTATTAATGAGCTTGTTTAATAAATGTACCTTCAACGAAGACCCTAAACTAGTTAAAATGATGAGTTGTCAACCAAATGCAATATGTACTAGGAATCCAAGTGTCAAGCTTAGTACCATAGCTCATGACCATTTAAAAAGATCATGTAAATTAAGCAGTTCCCAAGGTCAAGTGAGGGTCCTTGGGTCAATAAGTAAATATTCCCAATATGAAATCAAGAATAGTTAGTTAGTAATTTACAACCACCCCATGAAAAAGCACATGGGCAAGACAAGAGAGAAACGACCAAGAGGGGACCACCCTAACAAAATTAGTTAGGGTAGTTAGGGGGCAGGCGTGCACATGGGTTCACCCATGTAGGGCCTGGCTCTATAACTAATTCTAGACCCTAACCAACTGACCTAACTAACTCACTAATCCAGCACAAAAAAAATAAATTATCTAGTACACCCGACAACCTAAGACTTAATTGGGTTACACTAACCTAGTTACTAGTTAAAGAGAAAACCTAGTACCTAACCTAGGATTGTCCAAAGGGTTTGTTATGGTCCTAACGACTCAGGGATACTTTATTAGTTACCTTAGATTACCTTATTAATTAAGTTGGAAGCTTAATTAATTAATTTAAAAGGGAAAACTTAAATCTACAAAGCAATTTTTCAGATGTCAGTTCACACAAGAAAAAGACAACCTAGTACCTAACCTAGAATGGTCCAAAGGATTAATTATGGTTATAAATACTTAAGGGTACCTTAGTAATTACCCTATTCCACTTAATTAAAAAATAGTCATTTATTTAATAAAATAAAAGTGGTCAAACCGAAATTCTTACACTAACCTAGTACAACTTAAGAAACATCCTAGTACTTAACGTAGGATGTTCGAAAAGGGTTATTTATGATTCCAACGATTTAGGGGTACTTTAGTTATTATACTAGGTCTTTTAAATAATTAATTATCCATTTACTTAAGTAATTTAAAGGTTCAAAACGAAATTCTTAGGAAAATTTTCAGATTTGACTATGTGTTGTGTTTTCCTATTTCTGGTTAATCTAAAAGGGGCTTTTTAGTAATTAGTTAAGTAATTTATTTAATTAACTTAGTAAAGATTAGTTTAATGCATCAATATCAGTTTATAATACTTATACTCACGTTCAAACACTAAGAGTTTCCCAATGCAAATCAGAAAACAACGAATGAAAGAAAAAGGCAGAAAGTTTATTGATTTCTCTAGGGCAATTTCAAGATTTCTCCATTTTTTCGTTCAAGGTGGTCTTCTTAGATTAATTTCTACTTAAAGTATTGGTTTATATCCAGGAATTAATTCTACAAGAGTACTTTCTTTCAGATGTTCATGAGATCTTGGGTTGTTCCCATCGTTCTCGTTGAACTTCCTTTCCCTAGTATCCTTGTACGATTTTAATTTTGAATAGATTATAGATCATGTTTTTTTTATGTGGTTCTTGGTAATATTAATGTGTAGGGTTCTTGAATTATTAATGACGAATGAACCTATGAAATTGTAATCGTATGAAGTTAAGTGTTTGCAACGTGAACAATGAATCGTTGATACGATAGTGACGTCCGTAAATGTTTAAGTGTCGATGTGTTTGACCAAATGTTGACTTGATGTTATTGTGACATTATGAAGATCTATATTAATCAAATGTTAAGATGATGTGGTCCAAGATTTTTAAAAACATTATCTCTAAAGTCATGAACTAAGATTGGTTAAAAGGACCTCCATGAAATCACATCTTGAGTGTATTGTTAATCTTATGCCAATAAATTATCTAACATTACTTTGTCCCAAAAGGATGAAAGAAAAAGTTTATAAATAATGTTAAATGATTAAAATATTGGCTAATGGTTCATACATACCAAACTAAACATGAATGAATGTAAAATGGGCCTATTCAAACAAAGATGGTTATGTAATCCTTTCACAAATTGTTTAGCCAATACTAAATCTTATGCCAATAAGATGTAGCCAAAATGAGGAAATGACTTCACAAGTACTTCTAAAGGAATTCAATGAATCCATATTAAATTTTATGCCATTCATTGGGACAAACTCCCAACTTATTCAAAAAGAATGAACCATGAATATATGTAACTCATTAAATAAAGTGCTTATCATCCATAAACGATGATATAAAGTTACTAAACGAAAGTAAGAAAGTATCGTGAGTAATAACATAACGAAATATGTCTAAGTTAAGAAAGTGACCAGAATGAGGTATTAAAACAAGTGAGATAAGCCGCACTTACACCTAAGCTACTATGTTAAAAATACTCATGAATGAAGGTGTTAGAATGTGTGAGAATAGTATCATTAAAATCAAAGGATGATGTGTAAGGACAATTCACATTTCATTAATGTAATGTAAGGATGAGAAGTCATCAATAAAGTAAGTAAATCTCAATCTAGAAGGAAGATTTTATAATGTTTGAGTTTACTCTAAAAGATAACGAAGATAATGAAAGTGAGCAAAGCACCCATAGACTAGTTATTAGCATGTGCTTACACGTGTAAGTCTAAAGAGACGAGGCTACCACCGAGATGGATAAGTAGTCTCCATAAGTCTCTAGTCTTCAAACTATGTTTACCAACCATAGGAACTAGCCTGTGCTTTCCATAAAAGAGATCTAGGTATGTTTCGATGTCACCTTGGCCGGTGAGATCATATTTTTCGGTGTGGAGTAGACACAGGATTTCAAATTTAGCTCACATGATCTATGTTTGTTAATGCTTAAAATATTTTCTTTGTTCACTATAGCCGTGAGCCACTCCTTTTTTAGTGTCGAGTGAACACTCACTGTGGATTCGCCTTAAGGGGGAATCACCCCTTTTCAGTATGGGGAAAACACTGGATTTCATGAGTACCTCACATGATCTAGAATAATTTTAATCGGTGAATAACCTCTTTTCGGTGTTGGGAAGACACTTGCTCTCATGTTAGCTCGCGTGATATTAATTCTGAAGATGTCTCTATGAAAGTAAGAAAGAATGATGATGGAACGTATGTTCAAAGTGAGCTATGAAGAAGACCTTAGGAATGTCAATTGCCAATATCACACTTATGATGTTTCATTATATAATAGGTATAGCTAAATAAGATGGAGTTACAATGACTTCTTACATGATGCCAATTAAGGGAAGTAAAAAGATAATTACAACCAAAAACCTCATAACTTCCCTACAATGAAAGTAATGGAACAAATGGCATGGCCAATAGAAAGTGGTGTATGAAATGTTAATTAGTACATAGCATAACGAATGACTTAATGTAAGGTAGTGAAATCTTTCCTCAGTCCTTCAATCACTTAGTTGATTCATTATGGGTGTGGGACTACAACAAATCATTTCACTTGTATGTAAAACATAGGACTAAAGAAATTATTGAACTACACAACAACAAGACGAAAAAGATTGAAAAGTATAGGACTGGGAGCTTTCGGGTTGGGGGTTATAAAATTTTTGAATTCTCGCCCGAGTGGTTCTAAAATTTTATTGATGACACTAATAGATGGTAATCACATAAAAAATGATTTATGTGCTTTGAATGCTTTAAAATACATCTATTCATACTATAATTCATAACTAACGATTTAAGAAAGTCTAGTGACTGCACTCTCCATAAATGGCTTGTTGTTTAGGAAGAGCTTTCCTTGATCATGCATAGTCCTTATGTGTATGTGTGCATATACCCATAATTAGTACAAGTGGTGTACTAACAGTATACCATTTACTATTTTTATAGGTGTAGGTCAGAGAGCAGATTGAAGATTCATTGCAACGTTTTGGACATCAGCGTTCTCAAGACCTTTTGGTAGGTCCTCTTTATTTCGTGGATGCTACAATTTTAGTCTAGCCTAGTAGTATACATAGCTAGTGTATCTTGTCCCTAGCGTTTCTTTAATACTTTTATTTATAAGCATTGTAATAAGGTTGTGTTTGGCAAACATAATTATGATATACTCATCTTCTATTTCAAATTGATTCTTTATTATAGATGGTTGTTCTCTACTTTGAGCTTAGTATATTATGTAAGTATGTAATAACTATATGAAGTCAATGTATACTTCATACGTTTTGTGAAATTTTAAATTTTCTGCTAAAATTAACCGTATGAATGTAATAAATGCATGAAGAGGCTTGTCTGCGACCTTTGAAAGGCCAACGATGCCGATTGTGATTCAGATTCTAGAATTCGGGTCGTGACAAACTTTGTATTAGATCATGAGGTTAAAAGCTCAAAACAATTTGTTATGTAGTTTCTAACTTATGGTTTTGAAGTGCGCCATAACAATGACTTAAAGACTATATAAGGTTAGGAAAAGACCCTTCTTCTACTCTTTATTGTGCTAAGTAGAGTTGTGACATCTTATGTAATTTTAATAATCTAACTCTCTCCTTGTGTATACGTGTAGAAAACGAACAACAAGAGAAATGTAGGAATGACAGTAGGTAAAGCAGTTGCTGGAGGGAATCAAACTCCTCCTCAAGCCCCATCTGCTAGAGTTCAAGCGTCTGTTAACCCAATTGGGTTGATCGATGGTGAAGTGAGGGAATCTTTGCTGAAGATGGAACAGGACATCACTACTCAGGCTCAAGCCATCTCGGCTCAAGCCACAAGCGAGGGTGCTCCGACGGAGAAAACTCATGCTAGCACCACGGTTACCAGGCTAAGGGACTTCACCAGAATGAATCCTCCAGTCTACAACGGTTCCAAGACTAATTAGGATTCCCAGGAGTTCAAGGATAAGGTCTACAAGATTCTTCGTGCCATGAGAGTTGATAAAGAGGCAAAGGCTGAGTTTACTGCATATCAGCTTAAAGATGTGGAAAAAGTGAGGTAAAGAATGTGGGCAGATGACCGAGCACCAGGAGATGTCCCCATTACTTGGGATGTTCTCAAGACTGCCTTTTTGGAGTGATTAATTCCCAGAACGCAATGAGAATTCAAGGTTGAAAAGTTCATCAACATGAGACATGAAGGTATGTAAGTAATGGAGTATTCCTTGAAATTCGTTAAACTCTCGAAGTATGCTTCTTCTCTGGTGTAAAATAGCTGGGACGAAATAAGTAGGTTTGTGACTAGAGTGTCTGAGAATCTAGTGGGAAGATTGTCGGGCAGCCATGTTGCATGACAAAATGCATCTTTGCAGATTGATGGTGCATGCTCAGAAAGTTGAGGAGAGCCGCCATAAGAGGAGAGTTTATGAAGGCAAAAAGCCTAAAGTCAAGGACCAGTATGGTTCTATCTCGGGTAGGGTCTCATTTTGAGACAAGAAAATACATATGTTGAAGAGACACTCAGGTAATACTACTCCTTCTAAGGATACTAATGCAAAGTAGGGAAATGATAGAAATTCTTTGCGTGATAGAAAGTCGTGTGATAAGTGTGGTCATTAACATGGAGTTGAGTGTTTGGTAAGTACTAATGCTTGCTTCGGGTGTGGGAGTATTGAACACATGGTCTGAGACTATCCTTAAGTTAGGAATCAAACCAAGGCAGATCCTCATCCTCAGCCGAATCGTAATGGTGCAGCCAAACCCCCCAAGAGAAACCGATTCTATGATTTTAAAAGAAGAGAGGAACAAGAGAAGTCTGTGGATGTGGATACTAGTAACTTACTTGTCTTCTCCTTTCCATTTTATGCTTTATTATATCTAGGATCTACCTTGTCTTTTTTTACTCCTTTAGTGGCTAATAAATTTGACTTACTTCCTGACATCCTACATGAACCATTTCTAGTAAGTACTCCCATAGGAGACAGTGTTAGGGTTGAAGGGGTATATAGAGAATTAAATGGCATAGTGCTAAGTCCCTTTGAAATTAAGTTGGGTATCATTAGGTTCAAATATTAAGGCCAACAAGATGTTATCTAAGGGTTTAGGAGTCGATGAGAATCTTTTTTACGAAGAGGTTCGCATTGAAATTTTAGAGCACCAAGTCAAACGGTTGAGGAACAAAGGGGTTGTCACTGTAATGGTGTGTTGAGGAACCACCTTTTTTAAGGAGCAACGTGGGAGGCCGAGGCCGATACGAGATCCCGCTACCCTCATTTGTTCATTTCTTTAGATTATGTGTACTCTTCCTAAGTCTGGTTTTTGTGTATGGAACTCTCAATTTTAGTGCATGAATCAACGTTGATGTTTTAAGTCCATAATCATGTGTCTTATACATGCAATATAGGAGTTAAAATGAGTTCATGCTTCCATTCATGTTGTTTTTGTATAATGTAGGCATGATTTGTGGGTTTGCATGAGTTGTGATGTGCATTAGGTTAAGTTCGATTAAGAAGGAAGTTCCACATTCTCAAATATGAAGCTGCAGATAATCTTGAGTAATATGCATTAACCAGAGTAATTTGAATAAGATATTCTCAAAGGAGAAAAGTTTAAGCATGTTATAACCCTGTTTGTGTTAAATGATGTGTAGTGTCATTCGGGGACGAATGTTCCTAAAGGAGGATAATGTAATATTCCAAAAAATTACATGTCTAGTTTAGAGACCAATAGGTGTTTAAGAATGTGTACTGTAGATACACATGCATTCCAATGCATATTATTGGGCATAATATAGAAATTTGACTAAGGGGTATTAGCCAATTTCTATATAATACTTAAATAATTAAAATATTGGTCATATTAGAAAATATTTCCTTAAAGGGTGTTAGCCAATTTTTCTAAGTACTAATGAGATTATTTAAAAGATGTACCTGCAACGAAGACCCTAAGCTAATAAAAATGATGATTTTCAACCCAATGCATTATGTACTAGGCATCCAAGTGTCAAGCCTATTACCATAGCACATGATCATTTAAAATGATTATGTAAATTAAGTAGTGCCCAAGGACATTTTGAGGGTCCTTGGGAGAATAACTAAATAATCGCAATAGTATATAAAGAATAGTTAGTTAGGCATGTACAACCAACTCATGTGCAAGTACATGGTCAAGAAAAGAGAGAAATAGCCAAGAGGGGACCACCCTAACAAAATTTGGTTAGGGTAGTTAGGGGGCAGGCGTGCACATGGGTTCACCCATGTGGGGCCTAGCTCTCTAACTAATTATAGAACCTAAAATACTTTCCTAAATAACTAAATAACCTAGTAAAAATAAAAATAAATTATATAGTACACCCGATAAACTAAGACTTAATTGGGTGACATTAACCTAGTAACTATTTAAGGACACAACCAAGTACCTAACCTAGGATTGTCCAAAGGGTTTGTTATCGTCCTAAAGACTTAGGAATACTTTATTAGTTAACCTTGGTTTCTTAATCAATTAATTTAGAAGCTTAAATAATTAATTTAAAAGGGCAAAACTAAAATCACAAAGCAGTTTTTCAGATTTTGCATAAGACAAGAAAAAGACAACCTAGTACCTAACATAGGATGGTCCAAAGAATTACTTATGGTTATAAATACTTAACGGTACTTTAATAATTACCATATGTCACTTAATTAATTAAATTATCCATTTATTTGATTATATTAATAGGTTCAAACCGAAATTCGTACGCTAACCTAGTACAACTCAAGAAACATCCTAGTACTTAACCTTGGATGGTCCAAAAGGGTTATTTATGATTCCAATGATTTTGGGTAATTTATTAATTATCCTAGGTCCCTTAATTAATTAAATTATCCATCTAATTAATTAATTTAAGGGGAAAAAAACGAAATTCTTTTGAAAATTTTAGATTTGAGTAAGTGTTGTGTTTTCCTATTTCTAGTCAATCTAGAAGGGGCTTTTTAGTAATTACTTATTCAATTTATACAATTAACTTGTTAGACCATAGTTCAATGAGTAAATATCAGTTCTTATGACTTATAATCACGTTCAAACACTAAGAGTTTTCCAACGAAAACCAGAAAACAACGAACCAAAGAATAAGGGCAGAAAGTTTATCGATTTCTCTAGGGCAATTTAAAGGTTTCTGTAAGTTTTCGTCAAACGTGGTATTTGTAAATTAAGATTTATTTTAGGTATGGTTTTATCTCCTGGAATTCTTTCTCGAAGAGTAATTTATTTTGAACGATTCATGAGATCTTAAAAACTAGGGTTGTTCCCATCATTCTCATCGAACTTCCTTTCCTTAGTATCCTTGTACAATTTCAATGCTGAATAGGTTAGATATAATGTTGTTCGTATGTGGTGCTGGCTGATCTTAATGCGTAGGGTTATTGAATTATGAATGTCGAATGAAGCTATGAAATTGTAATTGTATGACGTTAAATGCCTACAACGGGAATTAAGAATCAAGGATATGCTAGTTATGTCCGTAAATGATTAATAGTTGATATCTTAGTCTGAATAATGACTTTCTGTTATTCTAACGTTATGAAGATGTTATATTCATCAAATGTTTAAATGATGCTGTCGAAGATGTTTAAAAACGCTATCCCTAATGTCATGAACTAAGATTGCATAGAAGGACCGCCATGAAATTATATGTGAGTGTATTATATTGCTTATATTATGCCAATAAATTTGCTAACATTACATTGTTCCACAAGGATGCATTGAAATTGCTATAAATTATGTTAAATGATTAAAATATTGACTAATGGTTCATACATACCAAACTAAACATGATTGAATGTAAAATGGGCCTATGTCAAGAAAGATGGTTATGTAATCCTTTTCGGAATTTTTTAGCCAATACTAAATCATATACCAATCATATATAGCCAAAATAAGGAAATGACATCACAAGTACTTCTAAAATAATTCAATGAATCCATATTAAGGGTCATTCCATTCATTGGGAAAACTCCCAACATGCCCTAAAAGAATGAACCATGAACATATGTAACTCATTGAATGATGTGCTCATCGTCCATAAATGACGATATGAAGCTACTAAATGAAAGTACGCAAGTAACGTGAGTAATAACATAATTAAAGATGTCTAAGTTTAGAAGGTGACCAGAATGAGTTGTTAAAAGAAGTGATATAAGCCTCACTTAAACCTAAGCTACTATGTTAAAAATACTCACGAATGAAGGTGTTAGAACATATGAGATTAGTCTCATTAACACTAAAGGATGATATGTAAGGACCATTAACATTTCATTATTGTAAAGTAAGGATTAAAATTAATAAATAAAGTGAGTAAATCTCGATCTATAAGCAAGCTTCCATAATGTTTGAGTCAACTCTAAAAGATAAAGAAGATAATTAAAGTGAGCAAAGCATTGATAGACTATTTATAAGCATGTTCTTTCACGTGCAAGTCTCATGAGACAAGGCTACCAAAGAGCTGGATGAGTAGTTCTCGATCTATAAGCAAGCTTTCATAATGTTTGAGTCAACTCTAAAAGATAAAGAAGATAATTAAAGTGAGTGAAGCATTGATAGACTATTTATAAGCATGTTCTTTCACGTGCAAGTCTCATGAGACAAGGCTACCAAAGAGCTGGATGAGTAGTCTCCTTAAGTCCATAGTCTTCGAACTATGTCTAGATTACATAGGAACTAGCCTTTGATTTTAACATAAGAGAGCTAGGTATGTTTGATCTCACCTTGGCCAGTGATATCACCTATTATCGGTGTGGTGAATACACTGGATTTAACGTTTAGATCACATGATCTATGTCGGTTAATGCTCAAAATATGTTATTGTTTCACTATAACCATGAGACACTCGTTTTTTATTATGGTTTTAAAACTCGATATGAATTCACCATAGCCGAGAATCACCCCTTTTTCGATGTGGGGCACACACCGGATTTAATGAGTAGTTCACATGATCTAGATCCATTTTAATCGGTGAATCACCTTTTTTAGGTGTAGGTAAGATAGTACATTTCATGTTAGCTCGCATTATCTTATTTCTAAATATGTCTTTCTGAAAGTAAGAAAGAATGATAATGGAACGTATGTTCAAAGTTAGCTTTGAAGAAGAGCATAGGAATGTCAATTGCCAATATCACACATATGAAGTTTTTGAAAATAATGGGCCTATCAAAATAAGAGTGTCTTATAATGACTTCATACATGATGCCAATAAAGTGAAGTAGAAACATAGTGAAAACTAAAAACCTCATGACTTCCCTTACATGAATGAAAAAAAAGCAGATGGATGGCCAATAGAAACTCGCGTATGAAATGTTAATGAATACATAGAGTAACGAATGGCTCATTATAAGGTAGTGATATCTTACCTCATTCCTTGGATTACTTACTTGATTCGTTGTGGGTATGGGACTACAATGAATCATTGCACTTTTAAGTAAAACATAGGACTAAATGAATTATTTAACTACACAACAACAACAAGAAAAAGACTGAAAATAAAACTAAAATTATAGGAATGGGAGCTCTCGGGTTGGGTTATCAATTTTTTGAATTCTTACTCGACGAGTTCAAACATTATGTTGATGACATTAATGGCTGGTAATAACATATAGAATGAGTTTTGTGCTTTGAATGCATTAAAGACCATCATATTTATACTTCAATTCATAATTAATTATTTAAGAAAGTCTAGTGACTGCACTTTCTAGAAATGGCATGTTTTTAAGGACGAGCTTTCCTTGATCATGCATAGTCCTTATGTGTATATGTGCATAAATTCATACTTAGTACAATTGGTGTACTAACCGTATCCAATTTACTAATTATATAGGTGAAGGTCGGAGAGTAGATTCAAGATTCATTGCAACGGTTTAGACTTCAGCGATCTTCAAACCATTTGGTAGGTCCTGTTCATTTCAAGGATTCTACCGTTTTAGTCTAGACTAGCAGTAGACATAGCTAGTGGATGTTATCCCATTTCTTTAATAATTTCATTTAGAAGCTTTGTAATAAGGCCGTGTTTTGCAAATTATGATATAATTATCTTCTATCTCTAATTTATTCTTTATGATAGATGGTTGTTTTTTTACTCTGAGCTTAGTTTTTGATGTAACTATGTGATAACTATATGAAGCCTATGTATACTTCATACGTTTCAAAAAGTTTTTTATTTTTTGCTAAAATTAACCATATGGATGTGATTAACGCATTAAGATGCTTGTCTGCGACCTCTGAGAGGTTAATGAAACCGATTGCGATTCGGATTCCAGATTTTGGGTCATGACACCTCCCCATCGACAGCGTTTTTTTTTTGGCTCGTCTATTGACACTGCCAAGGCAGTGTCTCGACAGCCCTTACGTTCTTGTGGGCCCTTTTACGGGGCCCTTTAGAAGTCATACCTTGACGTTTACAATGTAAATATGCAAATTGAAAATTCCAGGCCCTTCCATGAATGTTTCACCAAAAATTCACACATAAAACACGTCTATAAATCCTAGGCCCCATCAAGACATTCTTAAATGTCTTAAGGTCTAACTTTCAAACGTCTTAGACGTTTAACCTCCAAACCCCATGAAACTCCATATACAGACTATAAACTTCATTATAACTCAGTTTGAGAATTTATAAGATCATTACATACAAAAATAAAAACGTATAGACACATAAGACATATAGGTGATTAGTCGTCGAACGTCTTGGTAATTCCTTGACGCTTGACTTTCAAATCACCTCAAAATTTACACACTGCCTCAATACCATATTATAAGTAATTTTATGACCATATAACCATAAGGTAAACATGTTAGGATCTAGATCCCCTGACTCATTTTTGAGGTCTTACAATATCCCCCACTTAGGAACATTCGTCCTGAAATTACACTTATAACACTTTAATAACAACATTAATTCATCATAAATAAGTTCATCACATTCATAATATAATCACATAGAAGTTAGTGTACCAACTTATAAGGAACACAACTTCAAATCATTTTAGCACTCAATGCACACAGGCAAGCAAAACATTAATTCACCCACATTATAATGCATCAAACACAAAGGCTCTTATCATGTTTATAGAAAGAACATGCTTCTCTTAGTTATAACATGGTCATTACACTTAAACTCATTAATATATCATAATGCAACTACTCTTATCGTCATACTTAGGTAGATTTCAACAACATCAAGAAACAACTAGGCAGTCATATTTCAATGCACATAGACTTGAGTTAATTGAATCAACAAAGATCTTTGTTAGTTAGAACTAGTGCCATGAAGGTAATACTAAATCATACAAGGATTAGTGGTGTCCATGGAGGAATTCCCTTCTCCTCAACGCACTTACATGTATCATGATTTCACACCTAAGCAAAGTGCGAGGTCAATTTCCTTTTTAAATGAGAAATTTTAAATTTTTATACCAAGGAATGCTCATGTTTCTTTCCTAGTGAAGTCAAAATGGTAGTCACACCAAGCACATCATAACAAATAGGAAGTCATTTAACAAAAAATAAATTTCTAACATAGTAATAGCCTTCAGAGTAAACATCATTTTGGGAAAAAGTAACACCGATCATAATTACGCGCATGAACAATAGTTAACAAGACTTCACCTTTTAAAACTGAGCCTACAATCATGCTTCCCAACCCATAAATGTTTTCCAAAACTTAGAAGTAAACTGCGTACCTCTATCTGATATGATGGATAGTGGAACTCCATTCAATCGCACCACTCCCGAGATGTAAAGTTTGGCTAACTTCTCTGCATTGTAAGTCACCTTGACCGGAATGAAGTGAGCAGACTTAGTTAACCTATCAACAATTACCCAAATAAAATCAATCTTTCCCAATGTCTTGGGAAGACAAACCACAAAGTCCATTGCAGATCTCTCCCACATCCATTCAGGAATGGGCATTCTCTGAAGTGTTCCTCCGGGCCTCTGGTGTTCATACTTTACTTGTTGACAGTTTGGACACTTGGCAATAAAGTCAACAATATCACGCTTCATTCTACTCCACCAAAACTTTTGATTTAGGTCATGATACATCTTGGTTGCACCCGGATGTATAGAATACCTTGAACTATGAGCCTCTGTCATAATAGTGTTGATCAAATCATCGATGTGGGGTACGCATACCCTTCCCTTGATCCTCAAAACACCTTCCTCATCAATTTGTGCTTCCTTAGCCTCTCCTCGCAATACCTTATCTTGAATTCTGCGCAGTTTCTCATCATGAGACTGTATTCCCTTAATCTTGTAAAGAAAGGAAGATCTTGCCTCCACAGAAGCCAACAATCCTCCCTTCTCGTTTACTTCTAATCTCATCAAGTCATTAGCTAGAGTCTGAACCTCTCTAGCCAGTGGGCGTCTAGAAGCTTGCAAGTGAGCTAGACTTCCCATGCTTCCCCCCTTTCTACTTAGAGCATCCGCTACAACATTCGCCTTCCCCGGATGATACAAAATAGTGATGTCGTAGTCCTTCAGTAGTTCCATCCATCTCCTCTGCCTCAAGTTCAAATCTTTCTGAGTAAAGACATACTGAAGGCTATGATGATCCGTGTAGACCTCACACTTAACCCCATATAAATAGTGTCTCCATTTCTTTAATGCAAACACCACCGCAGCCAATTCCAAATCGTGGGTCGGATAGTTACGTTCATGCACCTTTAATTGCCTTGAAGCATAAGCAATCACACTCTTCTCTTGCATTAGTACTGCACCCAAACCACAATAGGATGCATCACAATAAACAATGAAGTTCTTACCCTCTACTGGCAAGGTAAGAATAGGTGCGGTAGTCAACGAAGTCTTGAGCTTCTGAAAGCTTTCCTCACACTCATCCGACCATACAAATGGAACATTTTGCTTAGTCAAGTTCGTCGGTTGGGAAGCAATAGAAGAGAATCCCTTGACAAATCGACGGTAGTAGCTAGCTAACCCAACAAAGCTCCTTATTTCTGACACATTAGTAGGTCTTACCCAATTCTTCACTGTCTCAATCTTAGAAGGATCCACCATCAATCCATCCTTAGAAACCACGTGTCCCAAGAAGGACACTGCATCTAGCCAAAACTCACACTCAGAGAACATGGCATAAAGCTTTTTCTCCCTCAACATTTCCAATACCATTCTCAAATGCTCTTCATGTTCCTTCTTGCTCTTTGAGTATACCAATATATCGTCAATAAATACGATCACGAAGAGATCCAAATATGGCTTAAAAATCCCGTTCATCAAGCTCATGAACGCAGCAGGGGCATTCGTAAGACCAAAAGACATCACTACAAATTCGTAATGCCCATACCTCGTTCGAAAAGCAGTCTTTGGCACATCCGTTGCCCGTATTTTAAATTGATGATAACCGGATCTCAAGTCAATCTTAGAGAAGACACAAGCACCTTGTAACTGATCGAACAAGTCATCGATGCGGGGAAGAGGATACTTTTTCTTTATGGTTACTTTGTTTAGTTGTCTGTAGTCTATACACATTTGAAAACTCCCATCCTTCTTCATTACAAACAAAACCGGAGCACCCCAAGAAGATGCACTTGGTCTAATAAAGCCTTTCTTTAACAACTCTTGAAGTTGTGCCTTTAACTCTCTTAACTCTACGGGAGCCATTCTATAAGGGGGTATAGAAATGGGGCGAGTACCCGGTTCAAGATCGATACAGAAGTCAATATCCCTATCTGGTGGCATACCAGGAAGGTCTGCAGGGAACACATCCAAAAACTCGCGGACTACCGAAACCGACTCAATCGAAGGTACTTGGGTAGTGTCATCCTTGAGATGTGCCAAGAAAGCTAAACACCCATTACTAACCATTTTCTTAGCACGAAGAAAGGAGATGATACGCACCGGATTGGAAGTGTAGTCACCCTCCCACACTAACGGATCTTTCCCAGGCTTGGCTAGCATCACCGTTTTAGCATTACAATCCAAGATCGCAACTTGCGGAGAAAGCCAAGTCATACCCAGAATTACATCAAAATCATCCATTTCTAAGATAACCAAATCTACATAAGTGTTGCTCCCCACAAAGTTCACCAAACAAGACCTATATACCTTTTCAACTGCCACAGACTCACCCACCGGAGTAGAAACACGAATAGGCATATCAAGAAATTCACAATGTAAATTTAGACCATTAGCAAATGAGGAAGATACATAAGAAAACGTGGATCCAGGATCAAACAATACAGAAGCCATGCAATCACAAACCAGAAGATTACCTGTGATGACATCATCATATGCCTCCGCTTCGGACCGCACAGGGAAAGCGTAACAATGGGCCCTATCGTTTGTCTGTCCATTGCTCCTACCATGTTGTGATGTAGTGGCTCCAGTTTGCCCATCACCTCGACCATTTTGGTGACCACCATTACCTCGACCACCACGTCCTCCAAAATAACGGTCTCTACCATGACCACCTCTACCTCTAGCCATTGGGGGTCTGTAACTCTGTTTTGGACAATTTCTCCTAATATGTCCAGTCTCCCCACATCCGTAACACTCTCTGGAGTCAAGCATAGGTCTCTCGGAGAAGTGTTGATCGGTCTGAGGTGGTCCCCCAACTACAGTCTGTAGTCACGACTGAATTGTTCGGACTGAGTAACTTCCCGAACCCTGTCCTCTAGTGTAAGCACCATTAAACTCACCTCCCTTTCGAAACCTTTTTGATGTCGATGTTGTAGTGAAGTCGTCTGGCTTCACTCCTTCCACTTATATGACAAAGTCTACCACCTCTTGGAAGGATTTTGCCGTTGCCGCTATCTGTAAGGATGAAATCCGCAATTCTGACCTCAACCCCTTCACAAACCGGCGAATTCGCTCTTGTGGACTGAAACACAATTGGGTGGCATACCGGGATAATGCACGAAACTTAGCCTCATATGCATTGACCGACATCCTACCTTGATCTAGGCTCAAGAACTCATCCCTTTTCCTATCCCTCAAAGTTCGGGGGATACACTTCTCCATAAACAAGCTAGAGAATGAGGCCCAAGTCATAGGTGGTGCCTCTATTGGTTGACACTCGATATGTGACCGCCACCACATTTTGGCGTTCCCTTGAAACTGATATGTCACAAACTCCACACCAAACCGTTCTACTATACCCATCTTGTGTAGTAGCTCGTGACAGTCAACCAGAAAATCATAAGCATCCTCCGATTCAGCACCCTTGAAGACCGGAGGTTTCAATTTCAAGAACTTACTGAAAAGTTCATGCTGATCGTTTGTCATTATAGGCCCGGTAGTCAGACGTGGAAATGTGCCTATGTCCAATGAGGCCTCCATACGAGGAGCCATAGTGGCTGCATGTTGTACTTCTGAAACCGGAGGTGTTGGTGCAGAAAACACTGGAGGTGCCTGACCTTGATTAGACAACCCACTAAGATAAGCGAGAACCTGATTGATCATCTCTGGGGTGGGTTGGGGTGGCAATTCCTCATTCTGCACTTGTTCATTTTCCCCATCCTCCCCTTCTCTTATTACCTCCTCAGTCCGTGGAGGAGTTACTGCCCTAGTATCAGATAGACTAGATGTTCATCCTCTTCCCCTAGAGGACGTCCTCCCACGACCTCTACCACGGCCTCTTGCCACTGCTCTTCCTCGAGCTACAGCCCCAGTGGCTGGCTCAGTCGCACCCTGTCCCGCCGGTGCTGGTGTTGATGCTGGCGTAGTCGTTGCTCTAGTTCTAACCATCTGCGAAAGAGAGTGAAGATGGTCAGATACCAATTCGTATCGCCTAGATACCAATTGTACTCAAGTAGTAGCACGAGAGAAAGAATGAAAGAGTGATATTTTTTAAAAGTCTTATAGCCTCTCAAGGAAAAGTAAAGGCGTCCCCCTACCGTTCCTTAAGACTCTACTAGACCTGTTCTTGTGTGATGAGACCAACGAACCTAATGCTTTGATACCAAGTTTGTCACGACCCAAATCGGGTTGCGAGTGGCACCCACACTTTCCCTCCTATGTGAGCGAACCAACCAATCTAACCTTAACATTTCAATATAATATCAACAGAAAGTAATGCGGAAGACTTAAACTCATTAAATAAAGACCAATTCATTAACTTCTAAAATTCAATATCTATTATTCCCCCAAAATCTGGAAGTCATCATCACAAGAACATCTATGATCAAATGACTAAACTAAGAATATTCTAAAAGCTAAAAATACATAAGAAGCTAGTCCATGCCGGAAGTTCAAGGCATCAAGACTTGAAGAAGGAGATCCAGTCCAAGCCAGAAGCATTAGCTCACCCTGAATTTCCGATATAGTAAGACTAGCTTGAATTACTGTTGAGTTGAAGACGATGGCACGTTTGATGCACTCCACAAATAAACAAGAAGAAAACATAAGAGTAGGGGTCAGTACAAAACACGGGTACTGAGTAGATATCATCGGCCAACTCAAAATAGAAAACAATATATACAAGTAATATCATAAATTCAACTATGATACTCAGCATGTAGCAACAACAAGTACTATATCATTAACCATTACCATCAAGTTCACACATGAGGACTCAAGCCTCAATACCATACTCATTTGGGAATTATGTTCTTTAGATTGAGTATATTAACATCTTTCAAGATTCATTATCTTTATTTCTCTTGTGTCGGTACATGACACTCCGCTCCCTCATATTCATTAATCCTCTTGTGTCGGTACGTGACACTCCGATCCCCTAAATCTACGTGTTGGTTCGTGACACCAGATCCCCTAAATCTACGTGTCGGTTCGTGACACCCGATCCCCTAATTCTACGTGTCGGTTCGTGACACCCGATCCCCTAAATCTATGTGTCGGTTCGTGACACCCGATCCCCTAATTCTACGTGTTGGTTCGTGACACCCGATCCCCTAAATCTACGTGTCGGTTCATGACACCCGATCCCCTAATTCTACGTGTCGGTTCGTGACACCCGATCCCCTAATCTCTTTCTATCAATTCATCAAGCCTTCTTTCTCACCAAGGCATCATCAATCTCATAACTTTAGTTCATCAAGCCTTCTTTTATATCAAGGCATCATCATTAACAAGAGATTAGGTTTTTCTCAAGATTTGGGATTCAATAGCTTCATCATGCTTAATATAATCACAATTATATAATCACGTTCATGCATGCATATAATTAAGCACATAGCAGGGTTTTACAATACTACCAATACATATCATTCTCTATTAAGAGTTTACTATGAAATAATGAAAACCATAACCTACCTCCACCGAAGATTAGTGATCAAACAAGCAAATTTTTCTCCAAAACTTTGTGTTTCCCCTTCTCGATCGTCTCTCTCTCTATCGATTCCCTTCTCTCTTTTTCTGTTCTTTTCTTTTTCTTATTCCAACCCTCTTTCTTTTACCCTAATTAGTATATAATTAAGAATAAAAGGTGGCAATAATGCCCCACTAATTAACTTAAGGTTACTTCTTTTAACCCCCAAGTAATTAGACTTATTAACATTAACCCACTAACTTTGTAATTAAGGCAAGAATAGTCAAAAACGTCCCTTAAAACGTATCAAGAAATCCGACCCGGACTGGGATTGCGCAACCTGTGACGGGCCGTCGTGCCTGTGACGGTCCGTCCTGCAGGTCGTCGCAAAGTTCAGAGACCCAAATTTCCACCAAGGGTTTGTGACGGTCCGTCACACCTGTGACGGTTTGTCCTGTAATTTCGTTACGAAGTTCAGAGAGTCGATTTTCAGTACCCAATTTTCAGTTTTTCTAAGTGTTTTGAAACGAGACCCTGCGACGGTCCGTCGTGCCCATGACGGTCCGTCGTTGGGTCCGTCGCCTTAGCCTGTTTTTCCAGAATAAAATCTGCTGGTCAAAACGACTAAACAGGTCGTTACACTTCATACTATTTTTATGAGATTATGAAATGAATAGTGCAAATATATTACTATAATACTGTTTAATTGTACTGTGTGGTTGATTGCATAAATTGAAGAAGATTATATAACATCAATTCTCATGCTACAATATAGCTCGTCCAATTGTCATATTTTCTAGAGACTGTGTTACAAAATTGACTGAACAAACAACACCTAATTTCAATAGCAACTTCACGTCACTGCCAAGGGAAGAACTTGAATAGTATGTGATGTTATTGTGCTACTGCCCAAGTGATGAAGGTCTGATGGCATGGCTTTGTGAAATATTAATATGATCACATGGATCATTCATATTTTCGTCTCTTACGTCCTGAAGAATTGCCTCAGATGAAACCTCCATGTATGTTTTAATGCAACAACAGTCAAATTATTACAATCTTACTTATAAAAGAACTGCAAACATAAAATTGAAGCAGGGCAATAAGTTTATATACCTCATTATTAGTATTTTGTACAATGTCTTCAACAAAGGACAAAGTTCAACAGGAGCTACATGTTTGTTTATAATTCTCATCAGGATGCAAAACATTTAAACTGGACAGACTGAGAAGCTCATAGAAAGCTTTTATTGCTGAAACTCCCTGCACAAATTCATACTGGTTAGCATTTTCCACGTAGTAATAAAACTCTATTAATTTTGTTTTCTATCTTTACGAGATAGTATAGGAGCCCTGCCTTCCCGACTAGCAGTTATACCTTTTCCTGAAGTCCTTACTAAACCACCAGGAAGTAGAATCGTGAACATTTTCTAGCTACTATGAAAATCATAGTCGGAAGAGATTAAAAAGTTCAATTTACTTTCGGACCTTGCCTTAATAATGAAGGAAAAACTTAGGTCTTTTTTTTAAAAAAAACATAAATTTTCTCAGTGTTTACTGTATCTTTCTCATAGTGAAGAAGAGTTTATTACGTGAGCGAAGAAGCTATTGTTGTAACCAGAGAAAATGCTTGATCAGAAATACCTAATATGTGATGATATTAAGAATTCTTGATAAATGACATACAAAGTAACCATAATCTACCACAAAAAATTGAGCATTAGTTATTTTTATGTACTCTTGATAAAATAATAATCATTTTTTTATGTACCAAGATGTTTTTACACTTTCTCTTTTCCTACCAATTTTTATAGAGTAGAAGGGCATATTCGTTTGACTTGTTTGAGAGCTTATTACAAGACCAGCTGAAAAATAACTTGAAATGTATTTTTAGGTTTTAAGTTGCTCAGCCTCTTCGCAATCAAAAAGAGAAAGTAAGACTTGAAAAGGACATTCTGATTTTAGAATCATACATCTATTTGAACTAAGTATATGCTACTATATCTCTATTGGTAATATGTATTGTTGCTATAAGATCTTTCTTTTTTGGCGTGTGAATCAAGTAAACTTATAAGAATGGTAACAAAAATAGAACATTAGAAAGGATGGATTGTTTTTTTATGAAAAAAAAAGTGAAATGCGCCTGAATAGTAGTCGTTGCACTTGGGTGAAGGTCCTTTTAAGACTAATTGCTTAGATAAATCTGTAACAAATGAACACAAAGTTTTCTAAAACATTCTTTGTTGAAAACATCTTCTCTTACAAGTGAAGTAGTCAATTGATTTTAAACTCTCTGTGAGATGGGGTAAAAAGAAGTAAGTCAAAACATTTTACCCACACTCCTTTATCTCTGTTTTTATATGTCAAAAAGGTATGGTTCTTTTGAGCTTGATATAGTGACATGAGAATTTTACAAATGTACTTAGTTATACTATCCATTTACCTTTATTAAAAATTTTCTTCTATTGTACTTCACAATTTTGTGATTGTTTGACAATCTAATAACTATTTTGCAGAGTAATAGTTGATTATTTTTCTTTAGTATACTCTTGATTGACGACATTTAGTTTCATATTGTTCACAACTTGCAGTAATAGAAGCAATTACAATTCTCAAGGAAATGGTGAAATATGCATGCGCAAGGTTTTTAAAGCCTAATTACATAATTCTATGAAAGATGAAACTGAAACAAAAACTTTTGCGGATAATACTGTTCATAAAGAGGGGACAAAATGAATAAATTACATCAAAAGGTGTTAACATTTGTCTATGCAATGGAGCTCATTTCTTTGTGTTACTCACAATATTAACAAATTTTATGTGAACGCTTATCTTTAATGCAATATTTCATTATTCCCAATGAAACCAACAATTGGATTTCATATTGTTGAAACTTTTGCTTGTAGGTAATAGAATGCAATTAAATAATTGTATACCTGTAATGTTGGGTGAAGGTCTTTGCATTGATGTGAAGATTTTAGAATGTTTAACTGATGAAACTTTTTAGATTTACTTAGGCGTGTTACTATTTTTATAGAATGCACATCACTGATGATCATCCTGATTCTAGAAAAGTAGTTATGATCATCACCTTTTTAGAGTGTAAATTAGAATAATACCCGCAACAATTCCCAAACGACTCATGTTAATCATTTTAATCTAATTTTTCAATTTTGTGTTAGGGAGGAACAATTGTGCAGTAATTTTTTGGGCTTAGTTGAATAACAATTTAATTATGAGGAATTTTCACATATAGACACTCATAGATAGCCTAACTACTCTCCATAGCTATATTTCGATAATTACAATTCATAGCTACATGTTATAGGGAGGAGATGGACGAGCGAGACTAGGGGAGAGAGGTAAATTGTATATGTATATCCGTTAGATAATTGTACATTTTATATATGTATTTGCATATATGACAAGAAAAATTGGGAGAGGGAGGCGAGAGGCGAGAGAGGTGAGTGAGAGAGGGCAGAGTGTGAGAGAGAGGCGAATTGTATATGTATATCAATTAGATAATTGTATATTATACATATGCATCCGTTTATGTGTCAAGATAGATTAGGATAGGGAATAGAGAGGCTAGCGAGATTGAGAGAGTGAGGATAGAGGCGAGCGACGGCAGATATTGAGAAAGGAAGGAGAGAGACTAGCGAGAGAGGGACAAGAGTAGGAGAGATGTGAATTATATATGTATATCTATTAGATAACTGTATATTATACATATGTATTTACATTTTTGACGGATTATGCATATAAAAACGTAGTTAATTATACATACTTGATGTCGAACCTTATAATTAATGTATAATGTTAGTCGCGACTGGTATTATATCAAACTATAACTATGGAGAGTAATTAAATAATATAAATTTGTTCAACCGCGTAATTTTTTTCACAATTATTCTAATGTTGGGCTCGTGCTTAGCACGCTCTTTGACAATCTAGTATGTATATGTATATATATATATATCACCAAAAGAATAAGAGTAAGTTAGTATGCTTCCTAACGAATAACTAATGAGATTTTTATGTTTAAAAAATTACTAACCAATTAGTAATATTAGTTGAAAAAGTATATAGTCATACTTACTGATTGATTTAACATCCATTGGAAATTTTCCAACGAAATGCCAATACATTTTTTCTTAATTGAAAGCGCTAATTGATTATCAATGTATTTTGGTGAATTTACTAATGAACTTAGCAACTAAGTTGTTACCTGTTAGAGAATTGCTAACAATATTTTATGTTTTAGCTATATTTGCCAACATATCACTAACAAAATTGAATAACGAAGAATCAAATTTACTAACTCTTTTTCTTTTTTGTTAGTTTACTTACCAAAAAATTGTCGATAAAAAATTAGTTAGTGAATTTATCAATGAAAAATCTAAGGCCACGTTTCAAGAATTACCACCTGATTTCGAGTAGGTAATTGTACAAACTAATTGAAACGGATTGGTAAAATTCACCAAGAACATTTTTAAAAACATATTAACATTAGTTGGTATTCGATTGGAAAAATCATTTACTAACCAATTTCATTAATATGCCGACGGATAATTTTGTTGGCAATTCTGGGGATTTTCGTAGTTAATTAAAGTAAAACTTTTGTTTTGTATAAATCTATTTTGTTTATGGTAAAGGACAAGAATAAATATATTTTTTTTATTTATTCATTAGAAAATATTTTCATCAGGTAAATTATATTAAGAATAAAACTAATGCATTACTCATATATACTTCCAATTATCGTATAATCACAATTTACAAAATTCAAACATCAAAAAAATAAATTAGTCAACTTTAGTTTTATAAGATTAGAGTATAGAGCACATATACTCAAAATATTTTAGGTACCTACCATATTTTGATTGGAACCTACCAATTTCCAAAAGGAAAGTACCAATTTTTATAGCTTTAGTAATCCTTACCTAAATGGTATGTGATTTCCCCTATATATAAGTAACTACACCAAACCTAAAAAGCATAAAAAATTCCAAAGAAAATTCTAATCTCAATGAAGTAGTGAGATTCAGAAGAACGGGCACAGGAAAAAGAAAATAAAGAATTTGAAAATCAAAGACAAAAGAGTAAAAATGTACACATTCTCCAAAAAGAAAGAAAGTACTTTTTGAAGAGAATTGAAGATCTTGAATCCCTGACAGTTTATCCAATGGCCTGTTTCGTTTTGTCAACTACTAAAAAACCTTATACTCATGGAGATGTTAACTCTCCTATCAGAAGGTATTTTCCTAGCATTATTTGCACTAAACTATCAACAGCTAGGATGAATTACCAAGATTCTAGTTCTGATGTTGATGTTGTTGTCTGGCGGATCTTTGGGATTGAAATCATCATCGACCCCAGAGAAGAATAGTCTGCATGATTGGGTGGAGGGTATAGATGTTGAAGAATGTCAAAATTTGAATCAGCTCTTAATGTTGAAGGAGCAACTGGAAGGAACAAGAAAGAAAATTATTTGCACCGATTATTCTAAATTGTTTCAGGCTTTCTTTGGGCAGCCTGCTTGAATATAATAGGTGAACTAAGGACAATGCATAAGCATATTTTAAAAAATCCAGTTGCACTTTTAGAACTCCTTCATTATTATTTTTTAATAATTCGATTTACTATATGAATGAGAATTGACTAAATTTCATAGATAAGCTATTTTGTTATTGTATTTTAAAATTGATGTTTCTTCAATGAATACTATTTGCTTTTTACTAACCAATTTCATATTTAAATAGTTCACTTTCAAAGAAACGATATGTCCACATGTGGGAGGTTATTATATATATATATATATATATATATATATATATATATATATATATATATATATATATATTGTCAAAAATAGTTTATGCGTGTCGACATGAATATTATGAATATATGAATATTAAAAATCCCTACATTGGCTATACGTCTAAACGTGTGCCTACGTTAATTTGATTATTTTAACACTAATCTTAACCATCACCAAAGAAAATTCTTAGGACTTTAAACTAAGTTAGACCATACAAGTAAATAATTTAAGCCAAAAAAGGCCTTTATTCAATTTTAATGATATTTTCTTAATACATATTTCAAATAAAAATAATCTTTATAGAACTTAATAGTGAAATTTCCATTCCTACCAGCCCTAAAATAATCTATGTTAAGACCGGCTAATTAAGTGCTGATAAGTCTAGGATTTAACTAATTTCATGTCTTTTTAGTTAAACAAATAGTATCTTTAAGCCTAGTTTTGTTCTTATCAATTATATTTTGCATTTATTAAGGTTGAAAGACAAGAAAAATATTAATCTACCAAAAAGGGTAAAAATATTAAAGAAGTGTAAAAATCCTGGTTGAGTAACGCACAACACAAAAGGCGAATCTTCTAATAGGTCTAGACCTCACCTAAAGTAATCATTCTCACTTTTAAATTTATTTAAGGCATGTCAGCGGAGCAAATGCAAATGATGATTCTTCGAAACAGTCGGGCGAGCTAAAAGTTCCATCACTAAAGGTGAGAGACTTCTTAGTAAGTAAGGTTGTATTTAATGATTTTCTATTGATGTTTTAACACATGAAGCCTGAGGCGAGGAAAGGATTAGTACTCGAGAACAGAACGGTAATCTACCAACTCATGAAGAAGGGATCGACTAATGTTGTCAATAAGGTCGCACATATAATTTTGGACTAATTTTTGAGAAATCATAAATAGGACAAGGAGAGAAAATGCAACATCAGACTATTTTTAATCTTTTTTCAGATTTTGACTATCTTTGATCTTTTTGTCTTTGAAGAGAAGAACTTTTACTTTCGAGATCTTCTATGAGTTTTTTGGTTTAGAACAATCTTCAGAATTGACTATTGTGGGTAAATTTTGTTTTGGTTGTTCAAGATTATTGTTGATTATGAACACTTAAATTGCAAAAAATGTGATTGGTTGTATTTCTTTCCCTTTTATGATTCTTGTCTTAACCCCCAATTCTAGGGGTCTTAATATGAAGTTGGGTGTTGATTTAATTTAGTGGGTCTAGTATATTGCTATATTTTTTAGTTGTTCATTCATGTATTTGAGATATTTTTTATGGGGTTGTTTACTAGTTAAGGTTGCAAACCTAATCTTAGATTAGATCTTTGATTGATGCTTGAGGTATATTAATTAAATGGGTAGATAAATTAATGCTTTCAAACATTGTTTTACTTTTGTAGTTTCTCAAAAGAGAAATTTTAGTTAAATTCTAATAGTCTAATCTTCTCGAAATTTTACAATGTTAATGTCATGGTATTTTGCCCCTTGAGTTAGAGGGTTTCTACATAAGTTTTATATGTTCTTTACTTTAAAGTTTTTACGTTGAACACTGTACGCGGTGATTTAAGCGACTTGGTCCGATGACTTGGTATGGACACATATAAGTTGTCACATATGAAAACCTACATTTCTAAATTTGATGTGTAGTTCAGTGTTATCAAATTTGGAAGTGTAGTTGGTTATCTCTTTTTAAAAAAATTTGTAGATTCAAACTCGCATGCATATTGTAATATTATTACTTTCTATTTTGTGTTGATTCTTACTAATAATTGGGAACTTTAAAACAATCAGATTAAAATGAAAGTGTGCCTAATTTCCGACAATCTTTATGATGATGAAACCATGGATTTGGCTAAGGGAAGAGAAATTCACCTACCACCAGTGGGAGAGAATGTTGTGTTTCATTTGACAGGTTGAATTCTTCATCTACCTTACTTGAAAATTTTTGTGGATGTTTGTCACCCTTTTTCAATGCAGATCATTATCCAATAGTCTATCTAGCAAAGGATGTCCCGTTTGTCACTAACTGAAGAAGAAAACTCGTGGCTTGTTGAATTTCACCAAAGGTAAATAACATCTTGCACTGCATCAAATAAGAATATCGTTGAGAGGTACTTTGGGATATCTCTTGTGTTCAAACTGCGGGATGAAATTACGATCTTTTGGAAAAAGCTAGAAGAACATGTTAATGAGGTGTGGTTGAGATTTATGTAGAAGGTGTCAATGCGTTTGAGACATGACCTATCACAGACATTCCTATTGCATTAATTTTTCTATTTTTAAGCCCTCAAAACAAACAGAACATTAATGGTTTGACAGGAAAACCACTTATGAATTAATCTCTTGGAAGTTAAAAGGTGTTGTTAGAGAACATTTTAGAATGAGCTATGATTGGAATGTATCGTGAGCTGAGGGTACTTTGGGAGTGACCTCCTCTACTGTGTATGAGGACCTTGATAAGAAATGTGAAAAAGTTGTGAACAAGTCGTAGCTATAAACAAGGTTAATGAAATGATTGTATAAACATGTGATAGATCATCTCTGTAATTTCTTTGTTGCCTATGGATGCCACTAAAATTAATCATCTCTGGCTTTGTAAATTTTGAATGGAATGAGAGGATAGAAGACAAACAATATCACAAAGTCATTCTCAATTCAAAATTGCTTTAAAAGCTCATCTGGAGTTAGATGACAACTGCAAATATTTTGTCTCACCTTTTGAAGGAGGGCGTAATTTGATGACCACTATAAATTTCTTGGTATAGAAGTTTTTCATAACTTATATTATTTTATATTTAAGTTTTTTTTGTCAATTAAGTTTAACCTACACAAAAAGTATCCATTTTAAAAAACATAAACATACTTTTATGTAATGTGTATAAAAACGATAAAAATTTGTTATGACTAATTAGCTCTCTTTTTCTCAAAATTAAATCTAATTTTTAAATCCGTGTTAAGTCATTAAAACTGCATTTCATACTTTTGTGAAACACCAAAAGTTTGAGGATAAAATACTACTACTTCACCATTAATGCTTATTGGTATTTAACCTCTTCTAGCTTAAAATTAAGATAAACCAAAATGATATCTTACTCTTAAATTTTGTTACTAAATTTAAAGCAAGATAAGTAATTCAATATGATTAGAGGATTACAGATAATGATATTAGATATCATGAAGATTTTCTTTGAAGTTAACAAGCAAGGAAATAATGGTGGATTTTGTCAGTCACATGGGAATATAATTAAACTAATTTTGTTTTTATAATTCTATTTGGTTTATGGTAATGGACAAGAATAAATATTTTTTGTTTAATTCATTAAAGACTATTTTCATCAAGAAAAGTATATTGAGAATAAAAGTAACACATTACTCATACATACTTTCAATTACTATATAATCACAATTCACACAAGTCAAGAATCAAAAAACAAATTATTCAATTTCACTTTTTTAGATTAGATTATTTGCATATTCACTCACGTATTTTAGGTAACTACCATCTTTTGATTCGACTCTATCAATTTCCAAAAGGAAAGTATCAATTCTTATAGCTTTACTAATCCTTAGATAAATGATATATTATTTCCCCTCTAATCCTAAAAAGCATAATTATATTCCAAAGAAAATTCTTCTTCGCAAAGAAGTATTAAAATTCAGAAGAATGGGAAAAAGGAAGAAGAAAATAGGATTGAAAATATTGAAGACAAAACAACTAGAATGTATACATTCTTTAAAAGAGAGATAGGACTTTACAAAAAAATTGAAGAACTTGAATCCCTAAGAAGTTATACAGTGTCTTCTATTGTGTTTTCATCTACTAAAACACCTTATGCCTATGGAGACATTAACTCTGCTATCAGAAGGCGTTTTCCTAGAACTATTTGCACTATATTATCAACATCAGGGATGAATTTCCATGATTCTACTTCTGATGTTTATTTTGTTGTTTCTGCCAGATCTTTGGTGTTGAAATCATCATCGACCCCACAGAAGATTAGTTTGCATTTTTGGCTGGAGGGTATAGATGTTGAAGAGTATCAAAATTTGAATCAGCTCTACTGTTGAAGCAGTAACCTGAAGGAATTAGAAAGATGATTGCTTCCAGTGATGATTCTGAATCATTTCAGGCTTTGTTTCAATAGCTTGATCGAATATAATAGGTGGACTAAAGTCATTGCGTGAGCATATTTAAAAAATCCAGTTCGACTATTAGATCTCCTCCTGTTATTGTATTTTAAAACTTGATCTTTAATAAATAAATATCATTTGTTTTCATTAAACAATTTTATATTAAACTAGTTCACTTTTCAAAGAAATTATATGTCCACTTGTGGGAGGTTATGTATATTTCTAAAAATAGTCTATGTGTTTATATGAATATTATGATTATATTAATATAAAAAAATCCCTATATCGACTTTATTTATAAACGTGTGTGTATGTCAATTTGATTATTTTAACTCTAAGCTTAACCATTACAAAAGAAGATTAATTAGGACTTTAAACTAAGCTATACCATATAAATAAATATTTTAAACCAAAAATTCCTTTATTCGATACTAATGAGCTTTTGTTAATACATATGTCAAATAAAAATTATCTTAATAAAACTTGTGAATTAAAATATTCCGTTCCTACTAGCACTGAAATAATCTATGTTAAGACGTGCTGATTGAGTGCTGAAAAGTCTGAGGTTTGACTCATTTTAGGTCTTTATTTCAGAAAATAGTAGTTTTGATGCTTATTTATGTTCTTATCTATTGTTATTATGTATATATGATGGCTAAAGGACAAGAAAAAAGTTAATCTATGGAAAAAGGTAAAATAAAATATTGAAAAAGTGTAAAAATCTTGGTTGAGTAACTCATAGCACAATGGGTGCGTGGATCATCCAATAGGTCTAGACCTCACCTAAAGTGATTGTGGGAAACTCTAAAAATGTCTAAAGCAGGTCAGCTAAACAAAATGAAAATTGTGAATCACCGAAACAGTTGGTTGGGCTAAATTTCCATCACCGAAGGTGAGAGACTGCTTAGTTAAATTGAAGATTGAATGGGTAAGAGAGTTGTTAATTGATGACTTTTCTATTGAAGTTCGAACACCTGAAGCTAAGGCCAAGAAAGGGTGTGTTGAGAATAGAACGACAATCTATTGAATCATGAACAAGGGCTCGACTAATGTTGTAAATTAGGCCGCACATGCAATTTCAGACTAATTTTTGGATAAATTATAAATATCCAAAAGGAGAGAAAGTGCAGCTTTTGACTCTTTTTTATCTTTTATCATATTTTTAATAACTTTTTCTTTTTTTCTTTGGAGAGAAGAAATTTTACTTTCGAGGTCTCTTGGATTTTTGGTTTTGAACAATCTTCTAATTGACAATGAGTGTTAAATTCAAAATGTTTGTTCAAGATTATCGCTGATTATCAACACCTTAATTGTTGAAACTTTGTATAATTTCTTTCCTTTTTATGATGGTCGTCTAAAATCCCAATTATAGGGACGCGAATATGGAGTTGAGTGTTGATTTAATTTTGTGGGCCTAGTGTCTTGCTACATTTTTTAGTTGTTCATTCATATATTATATTTTCTATGGGTTTGTTTTGTTGATTAAGGTTGCAAACTTAATCTTATATTCGGTTGATGCTTGAAAGTTGTTAGTTAAAATGGATAGATAACTTACTGCTTTCAAACATTGTTTGGTCTTTGTAGTTTCTCAAAATAGAAATTTTAGTTCAATTATAATCGTTAAATATTCTCTAAATTTTACCCTGGACATGCATGTTTGTCTAGAATTATCAAGCAAGAACTTATATCGACTAGCTGATGTTGATATCAACTCCCACACCTCTAGATCGTCTCTTATTTATTGAAATATCATATTTTAGTTAAACTCTAATTGATTTCAAATATTTTTTTTTAAATTTGGTGGAATCATCCACCAACTAATCCTAATTTCTATATTTAATTGGTTTGTATTGTAAACACATAATTTTTGACGTACTTTTTACTTCAATACATAGTAAGGTCTTTTCTTATATTTTTGATTTTCATTTTTGGGTTCTTTGTCTTCATTTGTGTTGTTTTTTAATTGACCCAAGTGTCCCAATTTTGACTAGTTTGGACTAATTTAGACCAAATTCTACCGGTCCAATCAATTTTTACCCGGTCCAATAGATGTGGTCAACATTGAATCTCAATCATTCATGATATTTTGATCCAAGGGATCTTATGGGACCCTGTCAAAAATACAACATCTAAAAATTAAAATTTTTTATTTAGATTTTATTTTCTTTTTCCCTTTGCTCGCACCTGCCGGCGGCCACCGTCACCGCCGCCACTACTGCCGGCGGCCACCACCTTTTTGGCTGGAAAAATATTCAAAAATTTAGTGTCTCTTCCTTTCACCCACCTCTACACAAATACGCAAATCATTCATCCTTATCCATTGACAAACTCCGTAGATCTAAGAAAAATAAAATATAAATCTTCATTTTTTTCTTTAGATTTACGAAGTTCCGGTCATTCCATCCCATATTATTTACATATATGTGTATAGATCCTCAAGGGTTATTTTTTGACATAAATTTTATATCCCGAATCCATAAAAAAATCGGTGAAGTTTTTCAGCGACTCCCATTCACCCAAAAATTGATGTCAATCTTTCTCCTCTCATCCTCCATTTAATCCGTCATCATCTTTTTTTGTAAAACCACATATGTCGTTTTGGTTCCAGATTTGTATTTTCTTTTTTAGTGTTTTTTTAAGTTTTATCATGTTGAAGTATTTTTGTTTTGCTAGAATTTTACTTTTATTTTTGTGCCTTATTTGTTATGTTTAATCTTCAAAATAGTTTGGATGTATAAATTTTGTGTTAGTGAGCTAATTTGTTTTTGATTTTTGGGTCTTGTCAAATAGGTCAACATTTTGGGCCTATTTTAATATTTTTTGATGACCCATTAACTATTATTCAATTAATGAATAAAAGGATAAACTAAAAAACTATTCAAAAATCCTAACATAATTATTAAACATCCATATTTTATAAATTTTAGTAAAAATGTCAAAATGTTAATATTTTAGGAAATATTGTGTATCCGAATGTATTTCATATTTTATCTCACCTTAATTATACCTTTTCAACTCATTCTCTCTCATATGTTTTATTTAAAAGATATTCTCTCTCACTCATTTCACTCTTCCTATTCTTCTTCATCTTTCAACTCTCACTTCTCTTTTCCATATTTTTCATTTTTATCTTCAGAAATTGGAAAATATATCTCTAAAAATATTCACAAAAATTATTTTGATTAAGGTATATATCTTCGGCCAATTTTCAGGTTTGTTACTATTTTTTTGTTTGAAATTATTCAAAAATTTTGTTTGTAGTTGAGTATTAAATTTACCAATTCTCGTTTAGGGTTTGAAAATCATAATATCACTCTCTAATGGTCGAATCTAAGAGGATTACAAGAGGTATGCACCTTACTCAAGAAATAACATACAATCTGAGAATTGACTTTCTGACTGAATTGAGTTTCGAGAACACACAAATACGCTGAAAATGCAAGTACAAACTGAGGGAACATGATTCTAAGACTTAATTCACGCATGAATGACTAAAAAATTGAAGAGGAGCTATTATCTACAGCTGGAGTAGAATCGGAAGGAAACAGGTGAGGATACTTGGCTTTCATGGCTACTTTTGCTTCCCAAGTAGCTTCCTCTACGGACTGACTCTTCCATAAAACCTTGAATGAAGCGACTTATTTATTTCTCAACCTTCTAACCTGACGGTCAAGAATCTCAACTAGTACATCCTCATAAGAAATACTGTCTTTCACCATCACACTCTCCAATGGCACTATAGAGGTTGGATCATCCACACACTTCTTCAAGAGTGAGATGTGGAAGATCGGATGCACTGCTGCTAATTCTGCTGGCAATTCTAACTCATATGTCACCTTGATAACTCTTTTCAAGATCTTGTAAGGTCCTACATATCTTGGACTCAGTTTCCCTTTCTTTACAAATCTCATTACTACTTTCATACATTAGACTTTCAAGAAAACCCAATCATCAACATGGAACTCTAGTTCCCTTCTCCTTGCATCTGCGTACGATTTATGACGTCTATAGGTTGTCGTAAGTCTCTCTCTAATGAGTTGCACTTTCTCCATAGAACAAAGGACTCAATATGTCCCTATTAAAGAAGCTTCCTTCATATACTTAAAACTAACAAACGAGAGATCTACATCTACGCCCATACAATGCCTCATAATGGGCCATCTGAATGTTGGAATGGTAGATATTTTTTTAGGAAAACTGAATAAGTGGAAGGTGTAATCCCAACTACCCTTGAAATTGATCACACAAGCTCTCAAAATATCCTCTAGGGTTTGAATGGTACGCTCTGCTTGTGTATCCGTCTGCGAATGAAGTGTTGTGTTAAGGTTTTATCTATATTTGTTGCTGATGCAGATCCATCCATTTTCTTATCATTCCTAAGTACTTCTAAACTTTCCGAGGGTAGATTTTCTATCCATAATTTTGTTGTTCCTACAAATGTTCTTTCTATGTATCTTGGTGTTTTTGCTGTTTCTATTTTATTGTCTATTAACTGTTTAGACATATTTCCTATCCATATTAATATTGCTTTATTTATATCTGCGACACAATCTAAATCTAAAAAATTGTATTGTTCATTTGCTGGTTTAGGTGTCCAATTTTTATTTAATCTACTGTTCCATATTGCATTATTTCTATCTGATTGTTGATAGCTTTCTGTATAATAAATTGGTGGTGTTCTCCTAGGACTAACTCTAGGACTATTTCTGGGACTATTATCTGGGGTTTTAACTCTTGACGTACTAGGTCTATTCATATCTCCTGTGTTTATCTCTAATTTTTTTGGTTTATTTATCTGTTCTAGAATTTCTGTATATGTTTCACTTATATCACTTATTTCTGATTGTTGGTCATTTTCATTTCCATCTATTTCGTTTACTTCAATATCTCCATTTAGATCTTCATTTAGTTTTTGTTCCATTTGTTTTATTTCATTTGTTAATTCTAGCTCTTTATCTTTTTCTTTTTGTTTATTTTCATATAATAATTTTAACCTAGCTAATTCTTTTTCTAATTCACTTATTCTTGTATTTTTTATTTCTTCTAAATTTTGTACTTCTTGTTTTGCTTGTGTTTTTATTTTTTCAATTTCTCTTGATTTATCTATTTCTTCATTTTCTTTTGTTATTCTTACCATAGCTGTTAAACTATCTTCTAATTTTGCTGTTTCTTTTTCTAGCATTAAATATAAGTTATTTCCTATTTTCTTGTATCTTCTTCCTAAATTTGAAAATACTATTTTTATTATCATTCCGTCTTGGTTTTCATATGTTTTTTCGTCTACTGCAAATTCCTCTTTGTTCATTATGATCTAACTGAGGACCTCTATCTAATATGATAGACAAAGGAACCCCATGCAACCTCACAATTTCATTAATGTAAAGCTTGGCATAGTCCTTTGCCTAATCCATAGTCTTCCCCGGTAAAAAGTGGGAAGACTTAGTCATCCTATCAATTATCACCCAAATGGAGTCATGTTTCCTGCGGGGTACGGGGTAACCCTGTGATACAATCCATATTTATCACATCCCACTTCCAAGTAGGAATATCTATTAATTGAGTCATATCTCCTTGTTTCTGATGTTCTACCTTGACTTGCTGGCAATTAGGGCACTTACACACAAAATCTGCTATATCCCTCATTATGCCATTCCACCAATAGACCTCCCGCATTTTGCAGTACATCTTAGTGGCATATGGATCAATTGAATATCTAGAGTTATGGGCTTCTGCAATAATATTTTTTCTCAACTCACCCACTTCAGGAACATACAATCTACCCTGGTAGCGAAGTACACCATCTTCCCCATGGGAGAAAACCTACACTCTCTGATTATGGACTGCACCTTTAAGTTCAAGCAAGATTAGATCACTGACTTACTTTTCCTTAACCTCCACTACGAAAAAGATTCTGCCCCATTCTAAAGTGTTACACCACTATCTGATATGCTCAGAAGGCGAACTCCTAAGCGAGAAATCCTGTGAACATCCTTCATTTGCCCATTCCTTTCTTTCTCAATGTGGGCTACACTACCAATAAATAATCTGCTAAGAGCATATGGTACTACATTCTCCTTGCCAGGATGATAATGCACACTTATATCATAATCCTTAATGAACTCAAGCCAATATTCAACTCTTTCTAGGTGAACACATATTGAAGGCTCTTATGATTAGTGAACATATCTATGTTAAGACCATACAAGTAGTGTCTCCAGATCTTTAGTGCAAACACCACTTCTCCAAGCTCGAGGTTATGAGTTGGATAGTTCTTCTCATGTACCTTAAACTATCTAAAAGCATAAGCTATAACCTTATCTCGCTGCTACCCCATACAACCTAGGCCAACTCTCGATGCATCACAATAGATCACATAGTCATTTTAATGTGAACTTAACAAAGGAGTTGTTGTTAATCTAGTTTTCAATTCTGTGAAGCTTTTCTCACAATTATCTAATAGTTGAAACTTGACCATCTTTTGAGTTAACCTAGTCAATGGTGAGGCTATGGATGAGAATCCTTGCACGAACCTTTTATAATGCCCTGCTAAACCTAAGAAACTTCTGATATATGTAGAAGAGGTAGGTTTGGGCCATTGTTTCACTACTTCTATTTTCTGTGAGTCCATTTGGATCCCTTGCTAGACAATATGTGACAAAGGAAAGCAACGGATTGCATCCAGAATGGATATTTACTGAACTTAGCGAATAAATGGCGATCCTTGAGAGTCTGTAGAACAATTTTCAAATGACTCGCATGTTCTTCCTCATTCCTAGAGTAAATGAGGGTATCATCGTTAAAGACGATAATGATCAAGTCCAAGTACTGTTTGAAAACTCTGTTCATGAAATCCATGAAAGCTGCATGAGCATTGGTTATTCTAAACGACATCACTACAAATTCATAATGACCATAAAGAGTTCTGAAGGTTGTTTTTGGAATGTCACTATCTCTGACTCTAAGCTGATGATAACCCGATCTCAGGTCTATCTTTGAGAAGTGCCTAGAACAATGAAATTAGTCAAACAAGTCATCAATCTTGGGAATGTGATACTTATTCTTGATTGTGACCTTGTTCAACTCTATATAGTCAATGTACATTCTGATAGAACCATCTTTATTCTTTAAGAACAACACTGGTGCACCCCATGGTGAAATACAAGGTCTTATAAAGTCCTTATATATAAGGTCTTTCAACTTCTTAAGCTCTGTTGGAGCCATTTGTTAAGGAGGAATAGAAATAGGGTTGGTATCTGAAAGGAGATCAATTCAAAAGTCGATTTTCCTTTCGGGAGGCACACTGGGAATATATTCTGGAAATACTTCTGGAAACTCATAGAGTAATGAAACTGACTCAGGAGTTGGGGTTTTAGATCTATAATCCTTAACCCGAACTAGATGATAAAGATCATCTTTCTAGCCTTACGGTAAGAAATGAATCGACCTATACGCGCTAAGATGCTACCCTTCCATTCTAAGATTGGTTCGTCAAGAAACTGAAAACGAACAATCCTAGTTCTATATTCTACTGAGGCATAAAAGAAATGTAACCATTCCATGCCTAGAATGACATCAATGTTTACCATTTCTAACTCTACAAGATCTGCTGAGGTGACTTTCTAAGAGACTGTGATAGGGCAATTTCCATATACCCGTCTAGCTATAACTGGGTCATCGACTGGAATAGAGATTGATAAAGGTTCTGAGAGAGTTTCTGGACTAACACTCAATTGGACTTGGATTTACAAAAGAAAGAGTATCCGTGGATCTAACAATGCATAAACATCAAAGTCAAAGACTCGTAACGTACCAGTGACTATATCAGGAAAACCTTCATGATCCTGGTGAGCCTGAAAAGAATACAACCTATTCTGGCGCTGACCACCACCTATACAAGATGAGTTACCATGATGAGTCGGGCGACTTGCTGGTGCTGCGACCTATATCGTTTCCACCTCCTTCACCCTGTCTAGAAAGACAATGCCTCAACCTGTGACCAGACTGACCGCACCCAAAACAACTTTCTTTTCCTACGAGACCCTCGCCTAGATGGTTCTTACCACACTTAGGGCAAGTGGGGTAAGTCTTGGTTCCTGGAACATTTCCCTTAGACTTAGAGCCTGGTGTTCTACCCTTCTGGTCATACCTGTTCTTAGAGGATGGAACACTAGCTAACAAAGAGTCTAAAGCTGAAAAGTTTTTCTAGCTTTGCGATGATATCCACCACCAAATTTCTGCTGAAAATAGTCATAGTTCCAAGTTCTAGTCTTTTTATTCTGCTTAGCCTGTTCCCTTAGCTTATCACCCTCAACTTGCTGAGCATGAGTCATAAGCCTAGAGATGTTCATATCTCCAAGTAAATAGCACTTTGCACTATGTTTTCACAAAATCCGACCCTCCATACAAGAACTTATTCATCTGAGCCCTGGAGTCAGCAACCATGTGAGGATCATACCTGGAGAGTTTGTTAAACTTGAGTCCATATTCTTGGACCCTCATGTTTCCCTGCCTTAAGTTCATGATTTCCTGAGCCTTTGATTCTCTCAACTCTATTGGGAAAAAACTTTCCAGAGAGGTCTTACTAAAGAAATCCCAAGTAATAGGATCTTCATATGTACCCCTATTTTCCTTCCAATGAGTGTACCAGATATGTGCAACATCCTTCAACTGGTATGATGAATACTCAACCCGATCATTCCCAGTGACTTGCATTACCTCAAAGATCTTCTTGATCTCATCCAAGAAATTCTGAGGATCATCATTAGTTTTTTATCCTAAGAACTCAGGCAGATTCATCCTAACAAAGTCATGGACCCTTGCTGCTACTGATCCACCATTTTCATTAACATGAGCATGAACCCGATTGTTCTTTTTTAGCCATACTCTGAGCCAACATCTGTATCACATTTCTGAACTCAACATTCGCGACTTCCTGATCTGCTATAGGAGGATCTGTGTTTGCATTCTTGGAATTTTCATTCCTAGCGTTAGCTCTACGAGATGGCATGATTTGAAACGTAGAACATCAAGTTAAAATCGAATTAGATCATAACTTACGCGAACGTTCGTCCTCGAACGATACTTGCTATGCTTTAGTCACATTTAATTGATATGAAACTCAGGAGTATCAAAACATATAAATACCACACCATAAACAATACATATATATAGGAACAACACGAATTTCACATACTTTAAGAGACTCAAAACACAAAAAGAGAATAGAAACAAATCTATGAGTCATTATGCAATAAGGCTCATATTCTACATTTCAAATAGCAAGAACTCCTTATTCATTCATTATCCATACAAACTACAACTATTTTCAACCAAATAAATCTTTAGTCAATTTTCCAAAAAAATGTTACAGTGAGTTAAATTCCCTGGCAGTGAGCATGCTTCAAAATTCCAAAAATTGAAATTTAGGCAATTGATGATTGAAACATGCTAATATGCAGGATAAAACCAAATAAAAATATTTCACAACATAATCACAACTTCATGAAATTCAAAGTGGAAGGAATCAATGAAATTCAATTGCATAAGACTCCTAAACACAATGCAACATGCAACATGCTACCACTCACTATAATTCCCTACTTAGAAGAAACTCATAACAACTATAGGAAAGAAGATATAACTTACCAATATAATTATTCTCATCCGGCTTTAATTCTCTAGACCGGAGAGCATATAAACGAGTCTTCTCCTTTGGAGCCCCACCTTCTGGAACACTAAGAGGATCTTGCCTACCTTCTTTTCCTCTAGCCGAAATAGTAGGGCAATCTCTCACCTTATGTACATCCTTACCACCATCAAAGAAATTTCCGGTACCAACTAGACACTTCCCAAAGTACTTCTTCCCACAAGTAATAAAAGTATGCTTACCACCTAGAGAAACACTACAAACTTCACCCTTGACCTTAGTAGCACTAGGTTCATCATGGTTTAGAGCTCTGTTCTTAGACCTAGGTTTGTTTTGATGATTGGATTTACTCCTCTTCAAATTCCTTAAGATACTACTATGTTTTGACTCCTCAATGGATTGAGCATATACCATAAGCCTAGACAAATTTATGTCATTGTGGAGCATGGTCGTACGACACTATTTTTTCACAAGTTCGATAACACCGACCACAAACCCACTCATCTCTTCCCTAGCGTTAGACAACAAAGGTGGAGCATACTTAGGCAACATAGTGAACTTCAAGGAATACTCATCAACACTCATATTACCTTGCTTGAAATGAATGTACTCCTCAACCTTCACCACTCTCCTCTCACGGGGGAAGTACTTTCCTAAGAAATCCTCTATAAACTCTTCGCACTCGATAGGACCTTACTCAATCGGCCTATTATCTTTACATTATGTGTACCACACTTGAGTAACCTCCCTCAACTGTTAGGAAGCTAACTTCACCTTTTCCCTAGAAGTCACCCCTATAGCACTCAACACATTGTACACACCATCTAAAAACTCTAGGCTATACTCTCCCACCTTAAAGCCATGAAATATAAGAAGATTCATCCTTAAAATATCTCTCAATATAGATTTCATCTCACAACATTGCTTCTAGTCTCATTCCTCCTATTAACATGAGTAGTCAAGGCTCCGGATAAAGTAAGTAAATCCTCTCAAATCTCTCCATTAGTCATTTCCTAAGGGACCGCCGGAAACTTATTACCTTGACCTCCAATAGGGACTTGATTACCTAGGGGAGGTACTTGAGAATCTTGAGGAACTAGAACTCCTTGTGGATCTAGTCCACCTTAGGGATCTTCCTCTTGTACTCCTCCTTCTTCAAACCTTCTAGTGGTCATTCTTTATGTACTCATCTCTTATAAAGACAAGGGAAGATATTAGGAACAGACATTTACATCCTCAAATCTATTGGCACGATAATAGATTTATGAAGAAAGTGAAACACTATCGTTCTATAGAATCGCCCAAAGATATGTCGCGACTCACACCAATGGTCAAGACTCTACTAGACGTGGCTTTTAGAGACTCTTTGATTCCGAAGACCATTTTCATAACCTACACCTTGATACAAAAGTTGTCACGACCCGATAGTACAACTTAGAAGATATGCAGTCTTGAATCACTACACGGTGTACATGACCTCTCGGACGTCTTGTACAAGCCCTTTGACATCATTAAATGCATTAATTTATGAAAAGTAGTATAGAATTAAAAAATTTCACACGGAATATCTTACAACATCTTTCATATAAATATTATAGGAAATTCTAAGTCTCAACATATGTCAATCTTAGACTCAAGAATACATGGGAAACGTCCCATAAAATATGAATATATCAATTACAATACTTTTAAATAAGAAGTCTAGAAACAATTATGCCCTTGAGTCCAGTATGAAATACTTCAACCTGTGTACGACCATAAAATTGACTTAGGTGAACTAGAGCCTAAATTATTGGTCTTGATGGTGTAAGGTCCTAAATAGGTCTATTATATGATATTAAGGCAGTCTCTAAAGTATTAGGTTCATTAGAAGGGAAACATCAAGGGATAACCAAGATGTTCGACGATTAAGTCACCTATGTGCCTCATATGTGGTTCTACGTGTTTATGTGTGGTTCATGAGGTTTTAAGGTCCTCAAATTATTTAATATAGCATGAATATTCAGTGTTTCATGTTTTGTGTAGTTTGGAGATCTAATGTAAATGACAATCGAGAGATGTGCCTTGAAATGACCTTTTGTGTCTAAGCTTGTTTCATCGAGTTTTACGTGTTCGTTTTGGATTAAATTCATGTGAATGGTACTAAACTGATAGACGATTATTTTTGTTTGGAAAAATCCTGGGCAAACATCCCCCAGGACCAACCAAGGGTCTTTGAGGAAGGACGTAAACTTAGAGACAAGGCTATCCCAGGCAGCCTCCAACGATTGAGGTATCAACGGCTCGTAAGCCTATCGACAGGTGTTGTTCGCAGGGCTTTAACCTGAGGAAAGGAGGAACCAAGGGAAAGTTTCATTCCAGGACATCGGACCACAAGGACGCTCCCTTGGTCAAGGGATGGTCTGTAGGTCACCTTCTTTCTATGAAGTTGTATTTCCTGCCCATTCTCACTGTTAAGTGAGCGGTGAAATAGAAATTTCACTTCACTTCCAAATAAAAATATTGGAGAATTATTAGGGGCCTTTTTAGTATTTTTAACATGCATATAAGTTTTTAACACATAGAATATTTCATTCTTCAAAAGCAAAACCCCAAAATCCCTTAACAACTCCCAAAGACTCCATTGATGTCTAAAATAAATGAAGTGCTTGGTGTTACGAATTGAGTGTAGATTCTTCATCAAAGTTAAGAATTAACTTCATCAAGGTTTAGATTTTGATCCTTGAAACTCGCTTCATCAAGGAACCCCAATTCTTGAGTTTTTTTTTTTTGAAGTTTTCAAAATTGAATTGTCCAATTTGAATGATTCTACCGTGGGTTCATTCATTTATTGTTTTTAAACGTCTATTATGGATTATATTGATGTTGTATGATGATTTTCACCTAAATTACCTATGAACCCATGAATAAACTGAACCCTAGTTTTTGACTAATTTGTGGATTACTTGATATTGATGTAATGTTGATGAATTCTTATGTAGTTTTACGTGGGCTATTCATTGATGTAATAAGTGTAGTAAATAGATACATAGATTGTATTATATTGATGAATTTACATTGAATTTACCTTGTTCATTGATTATTGTAGTTTTAATGTTGAATTGTTTGTTATGGCCTTGGGTTAGGGTCTTGTGCTATCGAATTGAGTAAGGTTACTTTGGATTGAAGTTTTGAGGATGATTTTGGGGTATGTTGCCCTATTTAATTTAATTTGATGTTATTTATACTTTTATACTATTTTTATTGGTATGGTCCACTTATGGTGGCGTTGTTATGTGTTTTACTTACAATTGATGTGGCCTTGTTGGCCTTACCGTATACAATATGATGATTTTGGCCTTGTTGGCAACTACTTGAAGTAATATGACTATTTTTGTAGTTTTATTATGTGAAGCATGACAGTATCTATCTACATCTAAAGTCATATATAAATTATTCTATTCATGTTGTTGCGGGTGATCATGTTAGACTATGACTTTTACATTATATGTATAGTGTTAGGGTTGAGTCTTTGTTATTTATACTTGACTATATGAGTCTATATTGATTAAATTGATGATGTTATGATATTTATAGGTTGACTTGAAGGTGTTAGGCTTATTTCTAGGTGCTTCTAGAATGACTTGCATTTTTAGTTGAAAGTGAAGTATGTGGTGTCTTGTATTGTTTGACTTGTGTCCCTTGATTGATGTATATATGATTATGAACCTATTATATCTTAAATTAGGGTGTTAGAACTCTTAGTATTAAATGTATGAATGAATTGTGACCATAAATGATCTGAAGAGAGTCTTTTATTTGAAAATATTGACTTAGTGCTAATATAAAGATTGTTGAAGTCGTAAGCCGTAATTGTATCCTTCAAAGTAATGGAATGATGTACTTAAGGTTAATTGAATGGAATTTCATCATATTAGTCCTTATGGGAGTCATCATGAGCTTCTTATCGCCATTGTGAGGTAGCCCTAGTGGATTTTTCATTGGTAGGGTAAATATGAATGGGTTATGAACTTGTTATGGAACACTTTTATGTGAACCTAATGTGTGAATTATTCTATGATAAAGAAGGATAGCACAGAGTGAGTATGGTAAGGGGATGTAGTTCTACTCAAAGAGCGAGACTAGATTTCAAATTTCACGACCAGAGTCTAGACCCTAGACGAGACCGGCGTCGTTGACCTCTCAGCAGTCTCAGACAAGCCTACATACGTCATTCTTGCTTCATCTAGATAAATTTTAGCTAAAAATTGAAACTTTTTGTTTCCTAACATACTTACTAAACATTCTATTAAATATAAAGTTGTTCACCATCAACCATCTAACATTAAGATCATCAAATGAAAGAATAGATCATACCTACATTAAATTTGTACTTGCCAAAACGCCACCAATACAAAGTATGAAATAAAATGCGAAATGAAACACGAGTGGAACATGCTACACTATCTAAATCCTACATGTAAGCACATAATGACAGTAGACAGGCTCGAAAGCATGAGGGCCTACCATGTCCGGTTGAAAGATCCATGTCCAGATAACTGCAATGTAAACCTGTAAGCTCTAGCTTCCACCTGTGCCTGCACCTAAAAATTTAGAGTTGCATGGAATTAGTACATACTTGTAATAAGTTTGGGTATATGCAAACATACGCCAAGGACATGCATGATAAAGGATAGATCTTTCCTAACTACATGATTATGGAAAGTCAAGTCAATGGACTTGCAAAATTGAGATTAGGGAAGTTCGTGAACTTTCCAAATTTGGATTAGGAAAGTCAGTGAGTTTTCCAAATTTGGATTAGGAAAGTCATGCCATGAGAGTAACATGCATCATCATACTTATCATATTGCACACAACACATACCATCTTACCATAGCATATATCGTATATCATATAGCACCATTACATCTTTTATAACACTCATTCATATGCCATGATACCTTGGAATCATGGACATGACATTAAGACTTTCAGAATGATGGCTCAACATATGGGACCTCAATTAGGGTATCTGCATAAGAAAACACTGAGTCTTGCATGCACACAACAAGGACATGCATGAGGGCCTACATAGTTAGGGTTAAAGCTCCACATCCAGATAACTGCAACGCCAACCTATAAGCTTTGATGTCCACCTGTGCCTGCACCTAAAAATTTAGAGTTGTATGGAATTAGTACATACTTGTACTAAGTATGGTTATTTGCATACACACAACAAGGACATGCATGAGAAAGGATAGCTCTTTCCTAACAACATGATTATGGAAAGTTAAGTCAGTGGACTTGCAAATTTGAGATAAGGGAAGTTACTAAACTTTCCAAATTTGGATTAGGGAAGTAAGTGAGCTTTCCAAATTTGGAATAGGAAAGTCATGCCCTTAGAGTAACATGCTTCATAATACTTATCATATTACACAAAACAGATAACATCTTACACATAACATATATCATATAGCATATAGCACATAACATCTTTTATAACACTCATTCATATGCCATGATACCTTGGAATCATGGACATGACATTTACACTTTCAAAAATGAGGGCTCAACATATGGAACCTCAACTAGGGAGTCTACAATAGCAAACACAGAGTCTGCTTCATTCATTCATACATACTTCATTTCATTTTGTTCATAGGCTAGTGTCAACACCAACTATACCTAGAAACTTTCATCGGGTTTGGTGTGCAATGATAAAGAATAACCTAGTGTCATTACTTGATTCTAGCTGACCTCTTGATTATCCTTTCCTAACATCTTAAATATCGTTCATTTTATTATGTGCATCATTTGAGGCTGGCCTCATTTATCCATTGGAAAATTTAACTTTAACCAACATAGATAATGTGAGCATCATGAAATCCTGTGTCTCCCCCACACCGAAAAGAGGTAGAATCACTGGCCAAAGTGACATAAAACATGCTAGCATACATAGGAACTTAACCTCACCAGATCCCTATATTGGCAGTATATGTTCGAAGACAAGGAGATATTAGGAGACTCATACCCGGCATGCCGGACAGTCTCATCTCATGATTGTTACGTGAACCTCCGCCCTTCCTGGAAGAAGGAATCACCGCTCCTAGCTGTTCTATTGGTGCTTAGTATAATGTTCCATTACATTCAACTCATACGTCATGGAAGATGGCTTCTAATATGAGGATATCATAGCTCAATAGATGATTTCTCATCTCGTCATTAGTATTAAGTGTGTTAATCTTAATACTTTCATTAGAGTGTTCATAGAGACTGGTCGCTACTTTAACTTTACACTCTCATAGGTTACTTAGGCACATTTGAGACTACTCTCATCTTTTACATTAGCATAATGTCATGTTGTCACCACATTCATTAACATTAGCATATTTGCTCTTCATAATTACTCATCCCTTTTTACGTGAATGTTCATTTCATTCATATGCCAATACACTTGGCCAATTAGTGTGTTTCACACTCTTACTTAACCCTTCTACGGTTTCATCACTTCATTGATCATTTCGGCATTTGCCAATGCACTTGGTCATTTAGTGTATCTTACACTCATACTTAACACTTTTAGGGTTTCATCATTTCATTACATACATATTAGGATCAATTATTTTAATCATATGCTAGATTTATGGGTCTATACATACAAGTCATGAGGATTCATTCATAGTTTATTAAGTGACTCATATCTTCCGAAGATTATGTAGTACAAGACTTATGTATATTTTATGTATTCCAAGATCTCTATTTCTATCTATGTAGGTGGCATTATTAATGAACATTTAATTCACGTATTACTTATGTATCAATACGGAAATTTAGACAAGGGGACCCAAGTTCGAACCCCTTGGATAATACTTACCTTTTTTGTTGGCTTTATTTTTTGTCTTCATGACATTGGGACCATAGCTCAAGTCCTAACATCAGCATTCTATCTTTATTTTTCTCCTTTGATTTTCCTCTTATTTGGCCGAAGGGTCGTTGGATCGAACCCTCACAACCTCTTTTTATTTTTCATTTAAAATTTTTTTGTCTAATTCGCCTAGACCAAGAGGTTGTGGGATCAAAACCACACATCCTCTTTTTATTTTATTCATTATTTTGCTGGAAATTGGGAGTTTGTTGGTTCGAACCCCCACAACCTCCTTATTTTATTTTTAATTTCACTAGGGCAATGAGGTTGTAAGTTCGAACCCCCAAAACCACCTTATTTTATTTTTATTTGAAATTTGTTTAGTTAGGTGTTTGGTAGTGAGGTTGTGGGATCGATCCCCCACAACCTCACTTGATTTTCTAATTTATTTCGCCCTTTTACTTTCCATCCTAGAGGTCATGGGTTCAATTACCACCCCTTCCATTTTATTTATTCAAAGCTTTTTATTTTTGTTACTCTCCTATTCACCCTATTTCGAATAACCAAAGCCCCATTTCTTTCTTTCTTGCGAGATTAAGGTTCCATACGGGTGAGGTCACATGTTCGAATCCTTGTGGCCTCACCCCTTTAAATTAATTTAATTTTCCAGATTTCCTTTCTATATTTTAGGCTAAACAAAACTTAAATTTTTTGCTGTACAGTTAATCATTTTCTTAACTTATTTTTCTCAGTATTTCGACTTGAAAACTTGGCAAGATTCATGAATCGTTTAACACTTTTTGGGGTGTATTTCATGGATTCATTTAGCTATATTTTTGGCGCTCAAATCAGCCCCACTTCCATTTTTATGAACATCAATATTTACATAGGTTTATGTACGTAAAATTACAACCAAAACAATATTAAACCTGAAACCTTAATTTTACCTCATTCACAGTAACCTTCACAGTGACATTTTTGCGCATACACACACTTGCACAAACTTTTGAGTACATGGTTGCATTTTATACGATTTTAGGTACACAACGTAATCATAGTCATCAGAAAAATATCACATACACCTAAATTTACCAGCAATTATACCCAACCTACGATTCATTGGGAGCTAGTTACAATGGCATGCAAAAGGGGAAATAATCCTAGTTTTCGAATGACTAATACAAACCTTAAGGGGTCTCTTGTAAAAGGGACAAAGAGAGAAGAAAATACATACCTTATTTTGATGTTCAAACCTTGAAGTTTCTGCCAAAAACTCCACTCAAGAAGACGTCTAAGCCTCCTCAATATTAACTCAACTCTAATGATAACCTCCCTTAGCCTAGTGTGTGATTAACGTTTGTCTTCTTTTGATTTTTTGTGAATTATTCAAGTGTTAATAACTTTGATTATTATTCTGCTATTGTATCTTATTTTGTAAGAGAAATATCGTGTACAAGAATAGGAGAGATTGAGCCTGAGAGTTGAGAGATAGACGTGAGAGAGTGGGAGTTATATTAGGCTTAGGATAGTTTAGGACTTAGTCAAATAAGGTTTTCTTAATTATTAAAAAAATGATTTTTATTAATTTAATTATTAAAACAGATAATGAATAATAATCATTAATTAATTATATTAATTTAATATCTTAAATAAAAATCACATTAATTCATTGCTTCCACCTAGGTTCGAACCCTTGTGAAGCAAGACTTCACTTCAAGAGGTCAATTTCGGCTATCTCTCCACAAATTACCCCTCCACATTATTAATTAAATAATTAATTATATATTTAGGGTAATTACGATACCATCCTTAGCCTGGAAAAAATACTATTTTACACTTAGACACTTAAAACCTATGATTTCCTCTTCTTAAGTCCAGTAAGACTTCTTCGAGTAAATCTTCGTATTTGAGAGCCCTAAATGGTTGGAAGAAACCTTTACTAGCTCATATAACTCCACATATTAGTTGGCTTGAATGTAGTAAGGGTTTTGATGTCTGCTTCTACACGTATCAATCCGTGTGAACCCTGGTCTAATCGTAGGAATTCTTGAAACATTAAGTATCACGTAGTATATCCATTAACTATTTTTGTAGTTTTATTATGTTGAGCATGACAATATCTGTCTACTTGTGAAGTCATATATGTATTCTAAAATTCAAGTTGTCGTAGGCTATCTTGTTAGGCTTTGACATTGTAATTATTTGTATAGTGTTAGGGTTGAGTCTTGGTTATTCCTACTTTACTATATGAGTCTATGTTGATCACATTGATGATGTACAAAGGATGAGTTGAAGATGTTAGGTTTGTTTCTAGTTGATTCTAGAATGACTTGCATTATGAGTTGAAAGTGAAGCATGTGGTATCTTGTCTTTGTTGACTTGTGTCCCTTGCTTGATGTATATATTATTATGAATATGTGATGTCTTGAATTAGGGTGTTAGAACTCTTAGTATTGAATGTATGAATGACATGTGACCTTAAATGAACTTAAGAGAGTGTTTTATCTTAAAACCTTCACTTAGTGGTAATGTTAAGATTGATGAAGTCATAAACCTTAATGATATCCTTCAAAGTAAAGTAATGATGAACTTAAGGTTAATTGTCTTGAATGGCATCATATAATTCTTGAGGAAAGTCATCATGAGCTTCTTATCGCCATTTGGAGGTAGCCCTAGTGGTCCTTTCTTTGGTATGGTAAATATTATAGGGTTATGAACTTGTTATGGAACCCTTTTATGTAAACCTAATTTGTGAAATACTCTCTGAGAAAGAGGGCTAGCACCGAGTGAGTATTGTAAGGTGAAGCAGTTCAAGTTAAAGAGTGAGACTACATTACAAAGTATGCCCTTCATATTTCTTAATCATTTTCCTACATGGAATGTGTCTAAGTTATACCCTGGCAAGTTGAACAACCTCATTGTCGGTCATTTCATATTTTTATTATATAAAATACCTATTAGCATTAGAGAAGTGTATGAGGATTAGGTGGTGGTATGGGACAGTGTCGAGGTATTTCTCAATAGGCTTTGAAGGTGTTACTTGGAGTTTCTAGGTCTTGTCCAAGACCAATATTTGAGTGTCCTTTATGTGATGTATGAGTCTTAATGAACTAATGAACTAATGACTTCTTTTATAAAGTATATAAATGAATGAGTACCTAATCTAAAGTTACTTAAGGATTCCTTAGCTAAAATATAAAGAGGGCATAAGGGATGATCAATTCATGTCTAATCTTTTAAAGTGTTGAGAATGACTCTAGTTAGGAAATATTTTTGGTTTTGTGGACATGATCTAAGCCTTAGGTAGTCTTAAGGACTAGTTAGGTAACTTGAAGAGGTCAAACATGGAAGTTAAATTCTTTATTATTTAAGTATGCCTTTTGATATCTTTTGGGAAGACAGTGTGATATTATCTATGCGTTGGTGTGTTAAGTGAGACTTAGAGTAACCTTTGGTAGAATAATCTTACCTTGATGTTTATGATTCTTTGTAAGTATGTATGTGGCTCATTATAAGTAATCTTAAGGGTGTTTTAGGCGCATCTAGAGAGGGTGTATGGGTGGTCTCTCTCTATGTGACTTATGTGAATCATAGTTTAGCTGTGAGTGGGATTATTACATGATAAAAGAATGTCTAAAGTGAAGGTTTAGTACTTCACTATACAGTGGAGAGGCTTCACTGTAACAGTGAATCGACGCATTGTTAAGTGACCCTAAAAATGTACTAATTCATTTAAATGTTTCCTTATGTGTTCATAAGTTTATGAATTTTATTTTTATAATTATAATATGATTTCTACAAAGAAAAGATGCATATTTCCAATAAATGTCCATTTTCATGATTTTTATGCATAATGTCATAATTAGTACATGTGGTTGTACTAACTCCATGCTTTTTATCTATCTATATAGTTTTTTGTAGGTGAGGACATTTTGGAAAGGAAGATTTGGACTATAGCATCGTTCAAGAGTGGTTAATGTATGTCCTCATTTGACTTGAGGGAATACATGTCTTTTATTATTCCATTTGAAGAAATGTAATAGACTAAGTATTCCTATTTTCATATTGAAGTATGGGTTGTGTCCCAAGTATTTTTGTGTCTTAAGATGATGAAATTGAGACTTAATATTAACTATTGCTTTATATGAAAGAGATTTTTAAAGACTATGTTATGTTTTGTGAAAATCGTTAATTCCCCAATACTTTTCACTATGTCTATGCGATGAATTATATGTAAGGGATGGTACATGACGTTCGAGAGGTCAAGTACGTCGGTTGCAATCCGAGATTTCCCCTAACTTCTAGGTGTGGTTTCGAGATGTGACAAGCTTGGTATCCGCGAATAGGTTGTAAAAGTAGTATTAGGAATCAAAAAGTTTCATCAAGTCATGTCTAGTAGAGTCTTGACCAATAGTGTTAGTCGCGACAAATCTATTGGCAAGAGGCTATTGGACGATAGAGTTTACCTTATTTTCTACTCATATGTCGTGTGGTAGTGTAAACGTTATGAGTATCCTTTTTAATGTGTTCCCTTTTGTTTCTAGGAGATGAATACTAGAAGGATGGCTGCTAGAAGGTAGGAACAGGAGGCGATGAATAAGGAGATTCCTCCTCAAGTTTAGAAAGTTGAGCAAGTTCCTCAAGATGTGCAAGGTGTCCAAGGTTCTCAAGGTTACCAAGTGCCTCCCCAGGATGATTAGATTCCAAATGTGGAAGGAGGTAATGAGGTGTCGGTGGTTCATTAAGACTTGACTAATAAATAGATTAGAGAGGTTTTGCATGCTTTAGCTCGAGCAGTGACTACTCAAGGGAATTTGAGTATGATTTCTAGGGTGAATGTGGTGAAGAGTACTATGACGTCAAGGTTGAGACACTTTGTGAGGATGAATCCTCATATCTATCTTGTCTCTAATATGGAGAGTATCCACAAGAGTTTGTTGCTAGGGTGTACAAGGTGTTGTGCTACAGGAGTTACATCTAGGGAGAAGGCAGAGTTGACTCCTTACCAATTGACGAATGTTTCCCAAATATAGTACATTCAATGGAAGGATAATAGGCAGGAGTGATCGCCTGTTATTGAGTGGGAGGAATTTAAGGAAGCTTTTCTTTGTAAGTACTTTCTCTCTGAGAGGAGGAAAGTTAAAGTGGAAGATATTATCAATCTCAAGCAAGGAAATATGAGTGTTGCGGGATGATCTTTGAAGTTCTCAATGTTATCTTGATATGCCCCTTATATTGTTTCTAATCCAAGAGATGAAATGAGTAATTTTGTGACGTGAGTAGCCGACTTAGTGATGGAAGAATATCGTACTCCTATGCTACATGATGATATGACCTTAGCTATACTCATGGTATATTCATAATCAATTGAAGACTCTAAACTGATAAGGATGGTTAGAAGTTTGAAAGGAGTCATGCTAATGATCAAGAGAAAACTAGGTTTAAGAAGAGGTCTCAAACTCAATAAGAACATAAGAGTGCTAAGGTTAAATTGGAGAAGGAAGTGGTTCTCAAAAGGTCAAACCTACTTGTGCCAAATGTGGCAACAAACATAATGGTGAGTGTCTATTGGGTACTGGGAGTTTCTTTGGTTGTGGTAAGGAAGGATAAGAGGTGAGATATTTTCATATGATTGCTTCTAGAGGAAGAGAGGTTAAGCAAGTTGCTCCTAGTGTTTCAAAGGATGATACTACAACAAAGAGGCATTTCTATGCACTCCGGTCTAGTGGAGGGAAGTCGGATGAGAGTAATGATGATTTTGGTTAGTTCTCTTTCTATTGTTGTAATATAAGTTACTTAAAAGTTGGGGAGTATTGTTAGTAGATCGGGTAGAATAATATAGAAACATGATGCATGTGCATGGTGTTTAGTAGTTTAGTTGAAATTGAATTTCATTTACTTCTTGCATTTTGTGTTTAATGAATCCATGATTATGTTTTAAGATGTGTTTATATGATGTTACTTTTCATATTAGCATGTTTATATCATGAACTGCCTAAACGTCGCATTTTTGAAAAATTTGTAAAAAATCATTGTAGCATTAAAACAGTTCACTCTTAAAATTTTGAAAATTGACTAATTGATTCTTTTGTCTAAAATTGTATTAAGGTTGTTAGAACTGATGTATATATGTATGATATTGATTATAAACTTAGTTTTTACTATTTGGAATGAATATGTGAGTTTTGTAGCATAATGAGTTATAGAATTGTTTTCTAGTTTCTTCTTATGTTGTGAATCTCTTTACTATGTGCAATTGATATTTCCTTATTATTACATGGTATGGTTCTTAATTGCTATATGAATCTATATTCTTGGAAGTGTTTGGAGACTGACAAGTGTCATTCGAGGACGAATGTTGTCCAAGTGGGGGAAATTGTAAGACCCGAAAATGACTTAGGTTAACTAGATCCTAAAATTTTGTTATCAACGGTATAAGGTCTTAAATAATTCTATTATTTGGTATTGAGGCAGTGTCTAAAGTATTAGGTGCATTGGCAGTCAAACGTCAAGGGACGACCAAGACGTTCGTCGACTAAGTAACCTATGCGCCTAATTTGTGGTTCTATGTGTTTATGTGTGTTTCATGAGGTTTTAGGGTCCTTAAATGAGTTAATATATCATATATAGGCAGTGTGTCAAGTTTTATGGAGTTTGGAGGTCAAACGTCCATGACGTTTGAGTGATGTGCCTTGGAATAACCTTTGTGTCTAAGCATGTTTTTTCGAGTTTTACAAGTTTTTTTCAGAAGAAATTCTTGTGAGAGGTGATAAAATTATAGACGATCACGTTTAGGTTTGAAATGTCTGGGAAAACACCCCCAAGGACCAAGCAAGGGTCCTTGAGGAAGGAAACAAACTTAGGGACAAGAGTGTATCGGGACCAAATGACGGAGGTATCGACAGCTCATGCCCCTATCGACACCTCATGGATGGGTTCCATTTCTAAATCCTTATAATTGGGGAAGGTTTTTCCAAAAAAAGTCTCAGTACCATACCACGAACAAACAGAACAGTCCGTTGGTCAAGGGACGTCCGTAGGTCACCTTCCGTCTGTGAAACTGTTTTTCCTGCGCAGCCTCACTATTAATAATTCCGAATAAGAGTATTGGCGGTTTATTATGGGTATTTTGGGTATTTTATACATGTATAAAATTGTTTAAAACTTAGAATATTTCATTCTTCAAAATCAAAACCCCAAAAACCCCTTAAAAACTCCGAAAGACTCCATTGAAGTCCAAAGTCAAGGAAGTGCTTTGTGTGACGAATTGAGTGAGGATTCTTCATAAACGTGAATAGTTAGCGTCATCAAGGTATGTATTTTGATACTTAAAACTCTTTTTATCAAGGAGACCCAATTCTCAAGATGTTTTCTAAAGTTTTCAGAGTTGAATTGTCCGATTTCATAATTCTACCATGGGTTCTTGCATCAATTGTTTTTAAATATATACAATGGATTATATTGATGTTATATTTATTATTTTAACCAAAAGTACATATTAACCCATGAGTTTGATGAACCCTAATTTATTACTAAGTTGTAAGTTAGTTGATATTGATATAATGTTGATGAATTCTTATGTAGTTTTACATGGGCTATTCATTAATATATTAATTGTAGTAAATTGATACCTAGGTTGTATTAGATTGATGAATTTACATTGAATTGACCATGTTTATTGATTATTGTAGTTTTTATTTTGAATTGTTGGTTATGGACTTGGGTAAGGGTCTTGTATTATTGAACTTAGTAACTTTAATTTGGATTGAAGTGTTGAGGATAATGGGGGGGTATGGTTCCCTATTTCCTTTATTTTGATGTTATTTATTATTCTATTCTATTGTGATTGGTATGGTCCAATTATGGTGGCGCTGCTATTGTTATACTTGCAATTGATGTCACCTTGTTGGCGTTACTTTATGCAATATGACGATCTTGGCCTTGTTGGAAATGACTTGAAGTAATATGACTATGTTTGTAGTTTTATTATGTTAAGCATGACAATATCTATCTACTTGTGAAGTCATATATGTATTCTTCAATTCAAGTTGTCCTAAGTGATCATGTTAGGCTATGAGTTTGACATTATGTGTATAGTGTTAGGTTGAGTCTTCGTTATTTCTACTTGAATATATGAGTCTATGTTGATCACATTGATGATTTTATGATAGTATATAGGACGACTTGAAGATTTTAGGTTTGTTTCGAGGTGATTCTAGAATTACTTGTATTATGAGTTGAAAGTGAAGAATGTGGTGTCTTGTCTTGGTTGACTTGTGTCCCTTTCTTGATGTATAAATGATTATGAATATGTGATGTCTTGAATTAGGGTGTTATAACTCTTAGTATTGAATGTAAGAATGACATGTGACCTTAAATGAACTTAAGAGAGTGTTTTATGTTAAAACCTTCACTTAGTGGTAATTTTAAGGTTGTTGAAGTCATAAACCTTAATGATATCCTTCAAAGTAAAGGAATAATGAACTTAAGGTTAATTGACTTTAATGGCATCATATCAATCATGAGCTTCTTATCGCCATTTTGAGGTATCCCTAGTGGTCCTTTTTTTGGTAGGGTAAAAGTTATTGGGGTATGAACTTGTTATGGAACCGTTTTATGTAAACCTAATTTGTGAATTACTATATGAGAAAGAAGGCTAGCACCGAGTGAGTATGTTAAGGTGAAGCAGTTCAAGTTAAAGAGTGAGACTAGATTACAAAGTATGCCCTTCATATTCCTTAATCATTTTTCTACATGCAATGTGCCTAAGTTCTGCCCTGGTAAGTTGAACAACCTCATCGGAGTATGATAGATCTCCCGATTCCATTTCTTTCTATCATGTTCTATGTCAGTTATTGCCTATTATTATTATATAAAATAGCTATTAGCATTATAGAAGTTTATGAGGTTTAGGTGGAGTTCCCAGGTCTTGTCCAAGACCATTATTTGAGTGTCCTTTATGTGATGTATGAGTCTTAATGAACTAATGGCTTATGTTACTAAGTATATAAATGAATGAGTACCTAATCTAAAGTTACTTAAGGATTCCTTAGCAAAATTGTGAAGAGGGCATAAGGGATGATCACTTCATGTCTAATCTTTGGAAGTCTTGAGAATGACGCTAGTTAGGAAAGATGTTTTGTGTTGTGAACGTGAACTAAGCCTTAGGTAGTATTAAGGACTAGTTAGGTAATCCTTAAGAGGTCAACCATGGATCTTATCTTCTTTATTATTTAAGTAGATATTTTGATAGCTTTTGGAAGGAGAGTATAATATCCTCTGTGTGTTGGTGTGTTAAGTCAGACATAGAGTCACCTTTTGTAGAAGAATCTTACCTTGATGTTTATGATGCTTTTGTAAGTATGTACGTGATTCATTATAAGTAATCTTAAGGATCTATTAGGCACATTTAGAGAGGGTGTATGGGCGGTCTCTCTTTGTGTTACTTAAGTGGATATTAGTATAGCTTTGAGTGGGATAATTACATGCTAAAGGGTGTATAATTTTAAGGTTAAGTACTTCACTTTTCAATGAATAGGCTTCACTATAACAGTGAATTGACTCACTATTAGGTTATCCTAAAAATGCATTAATTGGATTAAATGTTTCTCTGTGTTTCTAAGTTTATAAATTTTGTTCTTATAATTATAATATCATTAGTAAGAAAAGATCCATATTTCTGATAAATGTCCTTTTTCATGATTTTTATGCATAATGTCATACATAGTACATGTGGTTGTAGTAACCCCATGCTTTTATCTATCTATATTGTTCTAAGTAGGTGATGAGATTTTGGGAAGGAAGACTTGGACTCTAGCATCGTTCTAGAGAGGTTGAAGTATGTCCTCATTTGACTTGAGGGCATATATGTCTTTCATGTATCCATTTGAAGTATTGTAATAGACTATGTTTTTCTATTTTCTTATTGAAGTATAGGCAGTGTCCAAGCATTCGGGTGTCTTAAGATGATGAGATTGAGACTTAGTATTTCCTATTGCTTTGTATGAAAGAGATTTTTAAAGACTATGTTATGTTTTGTGAAAAGTTTTAATTCCACACTACTTTTCACTGTGTTTATGCGATTAATAATATGTAAGGTCTTGTACAAGACCTCCGAGAGGTCAAGTACGCCGGTTGCAATCCGTAATGCCCCTAACTTCTAGGGTGTGGTTTAGGTATGTGACAACTTTCTTGAACGATAACTAGATTGCAAGCTTTGCTTCAATACGCTTCTCACATTCCACCTACACCTATGGATATAACGAAATGCATGGAATTAGTACTTACACTTGCACTATGTATGGCTTAATGCATAAAATATAGAAAATGGACATTCATGAGAAATATGCTCTTTGTGATTAAAATTCATAGTATATGAGCTATATTTAACACCTTAGTAACATATAATACATTACATAAGCATTTTACCAAGCATCAATTTACAGTGAACTAAGTCACCTTACATTGAACTAAATCCAACATTACAATAAAACCATTTAGCATTCAACCCTCTCACTAAAGGTTACCCTAAGACTCACATAAGTAAGACAAAGAGATACCTCCTATACACCCTCTCTAGGTACACATAAATGATCTTTAGGAATACTAATATTGAGATAAATAAACTTACAATACGCCTCAACACATAACATGAGGTCCTCCTACCAAAGGTTATCCTAAAGTTTACTGTAGTGAGTTGTGAAATGACTGCCTGTACAATCCCTTAGCGCACACCTAAGAGATCCTTTAGACTACATATGATAATATCATTCTGACTTCACATTATATCATATATATAATATGACGTTCTCCTACCAAAGACTATAAAAAGACTTAACTTAACTAAATCAAGAAGAGAGCACCCATACACCCTCTCATAGATTACCTAAATAACCCTTAATACTACCTTAATTTAGATCATATCTAATGTATCAAGAAAATTTCCTATCAATAGTCTTTCTTAAGACTTCCCTAGGTAAGATATTAAGTGACCATTTATATTCCCCCTTCACACCTTATCTAGACAACACTTAAACTATTCTAGGTAAGGACTTATTATCTTACCAACTTAAGTAATTATCTTCATTAGTTCTCTTATGACACATTAATTACATAAGGACATTCACAAGTGATGATCTTGGATAACACCTAGTGACTCACTCACTAACATCTTCAAAGCCTATTGTGCAATGTCTAAATAGGGTCCCATATCACAACCTAAACTTCATAGAATTTCTCCAACACTAGTAGGTATCTCATATGATAAGAATAGGCTACGACCGACATAGACCATTGTAGATATACATGGGATTCGGAGTTATAACCTACTCCAATATAAGGTTTTATGCTTGCCAATGCTTAACATGGACACATCCCATGTAGGTACATGATTAAGGAATATGAAGGGTTTCTTTGTACTCTAGACTCATCCTTTAATATAGCTACATCCCAAACCATACTAACACGGTGTTAGAGTTTTTTCTCATTGAGTAATTCACATGATCAGGTTCCATGTCTAACTCATAACCCAATCACATTCACCTCACCGAAGAGGTAACCTAGGGTGTCCTTACAATTGTCTATAGGATAGCTTTATGATTTACCTAAGGATGATTTCATGAATTTCCATCCAATCAATCCCTAACTCCACCATTCACACCAGAAGGATACCATTAAGGCTTTTCACTTCAAGGATATCATAACCTTCTTTCTAAAAGGTTCTACATAATGACCTTATTTACACTGTTTAAGGTCTCACAAACAAGACAAGGTTGCGCTAAGCTTACCTAGTCAAGAAATCACATATTCATATAATTGATGCATCAAAAATAGGAAATCAAGTCTACCTAACCAAAACACATCAATACTTCACCTTATCACATATAACTTATCTTTTAACTAACATATAAGAACAACCAAGTCAACTTTAGATCGCCATATACACTACCATAGGATAATAAACATAACCATCACAAGACTCATATAGGGAATTAGGAACAATCATGGACCAACTCTAACACTACACACATAAGGTACATAGACATAGTATAACACGATTAGCTAATGTCAATTGAAGAACAAATACATTCACATTGCTTACAAGTAGATGGATATGATCATACTTCACATAAATAAACTACACAAACCATTATAGTTTATCAAGTGATGTAGACAAGGACTTGATTATCATAATTAATAAAGTAGCGCCAACGAGGCCACATAATTCACATATAAAGCACATAGCATCGTCATTATAAGTGGACCATACCAATCACAACATAATGAAATACCTAATTTGCATAAAATAAAGAGAACTAGGGCCGAGTACCACTAATTCATTCCCATAACATTAATCCATTGCTAAATGATCCAACACAATACAAAAAGGCCCTTAACCATGGCCATGATCATCAATTCGATCCAATAATTATAACATCCAATGAATCAAGTATAATTCAACATGAATTTATGAAATTAGGGGAGCATACTAACAAATCTACTATGATTCTATCATAATTCTATAGCCCTAATTAATCTACACAATAATTCAATAACATTACGACATAATCAATGCACCCATAAAGTATTCAAATCTAGGGTTACATAAATCACATAGGTTCAACAAGTTTTTTTTATATAAATATTCAAATTAATAACAATTATATCACTATACAATGATTCAAAACCTTTAATGCAAGAACCCATGGACATATTATGAAATTGGACAATTCATTTTTTTTATCATGTTGGAAATAATTGAAATAACTCCTTGAATGGAAGAGAATCCATGAATTAAAATCCATACCTTTGATGAAAATCCCACTAAATTGATGAAGAAAAACATGGAAAAATCAACCTTCTTCCTTGGAGATTCAAATCTTCATCAATGGAGGTTTTTGGAGAGAAACAATGGAAAGGTTTTGTTTTTGATTTGAGTGTTTAGATTTTGATGGTGAATTGGGGTTTAAAAAGGTCTATTAAACACCTATAATTAGTCCATAAAATACCCCTGAAATTATAGGACCCTTTAACCAAGTCAAACTCAAATTAAATTTCTGAAATTATCGTCGAGAAACAAGTCCACAAAACAGAGCTACTCCCGCATCATTTTCTTAAAATAAATCCCGAACCAATCAAATCCACCATGTTTTGTCAACTCAGAACAACATTTGTGCTATTGGTGGACCGATTCCGTGGTGCGTACTTGCTCCAATGAAGTGTAATTGTTTCTTCCTTGGGCCGGTTGCTAGCCCAAGGCTTGGGTCCTTCTCTAGGACCCTTTAGTCGATCCTCGGGGACTTTTTCCCGGACAATTGCATCTCAAATACACTCATATACATTTTAGGGACCTATCACATCAAAATTGACTACAAAAAAAACAGATAAAACCTTACGAAACACACTAAGAAACAAAAGGTTGTTTCAAGGTAAAGCTTTCGAACATCATGGACGTTTGACCTATAAACATCATGAAATTTTAGACATTGCCTCAAAATTATTACACTTTTTAGGAGTTTATAACATCATTAAAAATATTTTTTTCTCTAGTTCAACCTAGCTTATTTTCGAGGGTGCAACAGCGTTGTGCAGATGAAGACTTCATTTAAGGCCTACCCTAGTGGGATGATTTTATCTGCATCCCTTTATATTCACTTTTTAGACTAATTTTTTTATATTTGCATTTGAGGACAACATCGTTTTTTATTTGTGAGTTGAGGTATTTCCATACCTTTCTCTTGTGGTTTGATTTTTGTTGATACTTCTTTGTTTTTGTTATAGTATTGTGAATATTAGAGCTAATTGGTATAAATATCTTTGTTTTTGCATTGTGGTTATTGATAAATTAATGCCCATACTTTTTATATTAAAATTGTTGTTACCCATGTTAAAAAAATTTATCACCTTTTTTGTATGCGATTGTGGTTGCTCTTGTCCTAATTTGAGTGTCGATTGTTATAAATACCGATGAGTTGAAGAGTGCTCTTAATTTAACGAAATGAATGTGTATATATGATAAGGCAAGATAAGTTACATTTGCAATATGTGAACTTTTAATATCTCATTTTTACTAGCTTATTGTCGATTGAATATCTTGTGATGAACATTGGAAGCTATCTAGAAAATGTAGAGTTTTGTTTGATGCTTGTATTAATGCTTTCTGATTTGAGGTTTTATTGAACATTGTGTTTGATTACAGCTAGAATTTGTCCGGTTTCTCCAATTGATTGAGTGAAGTAAACAATTTAAAGTATCCGAGGCAAAAGTTTTGAAGTGTGAATTAATTTAACAATATATCTTTTTGTTGCCAACTTTCTGAGAAGTGTGAACCTTTTTTGAGGCCCTTTAAACTTTCCTTTTTTGTGAAGAAGCATGACCAAGCTGACCTCTTTACCAGATTTGTTGTGGCAAAAAAGGAGGAACATCAAGAAGTACGAAAAATTCCCTCTTTGTTTGATTGTTCTGAAAAAGTGGAATTCTTCCATGAAAAAAACTAGAGAAAGAAAAGAAAGAAAACAATAAGACTAAAAAATATAAAAAGTTGTGAAATAAAGTTTGTAAAAAAGGAAAAAGAAATAGAATATCCGGTGGATCGTGTTGGTTGACTAATGGGGTTGATTATGATCATATTTGAATATGAAATCGTAGGAGAGAAAGTGATCTTCAGGACATATGTAATAAAGGTAGAAGAAACTAAGCATAAATTACCCTACCTTTACACTCAACTCCATTACAAGCGTTTAAAATACCTTTGTGATATTGTGTGAGATGAAACAAATGTTGATTGGAAAATAAGGGCAAGCCTATTGCTGAAGTCATGAAGGTGTCATCTTCTTTTGTGTGAGAGTTTTATGTGATTCCGAGACCTTATATTGTTGTCAAATGTTTTGTCAATATGTAATCATATTTGTTGTGAGGACTTTGAATACCTTTATTGAGCTTGAACTTTCATTAGAAACAAGCATTTTGAGCTTGAGTACACTTGAAATGGTGAGTGAAAATTTGAAACATCTTGTGAACAATTGAGAGTTGTATCGATAGTTTGAACCCTTATTGTGTGCATTTTTTTGAGCCTTCAGAATCACTATTCGTAGACATCCTTATTGATCGATTGATCTTGATTTTTACTTGAGGATAAGAAAAGGTTTAAGTAGGGGGTGTGCATCAAAAATTTCAACTCATTTAGGGCTATGTTTTGATATTTTAAGTGTCTTCAAATGCCTAATTTATGCTCTAAAGTGATCTTAATGTGTTGGTTGAAAGTTTAGAAGGATTAAGAGAAAGGATATGACACTACATTTCAAAAGGGAGCAAACAAGATGAAGAAGTGAAGAAAAGTGTTCCTGATGATTGCCAATAAAACTCAGCGAACTGCCGAGTGGTTTTCTAGCTCGCACAAAGTTCAAGTGAGCCATCCTTAGTGAAAAACCGACTTTGAAACTAAAATGGTGAGCCTGCGGATCATCATATGAAAATGCGATAAAAACGTTGATCGCCTAAAGTCACAAGACCTGGAGGACAAATGGTGGATCAAAACCAGAGATGGATTAGAGAATACAGTGGATCGCCAATTCGGTTAATGATGCCCAACTTACTTCACCCAATGGTATTTTAGGCCAAAAACTATAGCAACTATAAATTGAAATCTAAAGATAGGAAAAGGAGTTCAGATCTCAAGGTTTGAGAGTTAGAGTTTTCTAGTAGTTTTTAAGTCTCCATTGTAGACTTGAGGATTTTTAAGCTTAAATTTTAGGATTTATAAGTGGGTTTTGAACTGAATCATTTTGGAGTATTGTAATGACTTTCAAACATCGGAAAAGGGCCTAAAATACCGTTAAAGTATTGAAAATGGTACAAAATTACCCTTCATCCACCTATTGGCTCCAAAATGCCCTTTTCATCCACCTTTGGGTTCAAAATTGACAACTTTTTTAATTGTTTTAAAATGAAACTGTTTAATCATTTTTTAAAATACTTGGCATTCAACTATTGATTATAATTTTTATTTATTAATATAATTTATAAACCAACCCACTACTCACTCATTACTAATTAAACCTCACCCAATTAATAATCCAACTATAATATCAAAATTGTTATAAACACTACTAAAACACGATGAAATTATAGATTCCTGAAAATGACATTCAAAATTATTCGAGTCCGAATCGAGGCCCCAATTAGGTTGATCCGCTTATTTAGGAGGACACTTTCTTCCAAAATTGAATTAAAAATTTATGATTAAAGGTAAAGAAGTAATACACCCCGAATTAATTCATGCACTTTTTTTAAATATAGTTTTATAAATATTTATGATATGTTTTAAAACCTTTATTATGTTATTTTGAAAAAAGTTACCTATGAAGTAACATCACATAATTGAGGCGTAAGAATATTTAAGATGAACATAGTCAGGCTTTTAAGTTTATCAGTGATTTTTATTTAACCACTTGAATGTATGAGAATTTACTTCTATAATTTTTAAAAATACTAAATTGGCAGTAGCTTGTATTAATAATGTGACGGGTTCATTAATTTAGAGGGATTTAATTAGAAATGGGGTGGGTAGTGGATTGATTTATAAATTACTAATAAGTTAAATTATAACAAAATTTTGAGCGTCACCTATTTTAAAAAATATTTAAATAGTTTAAATATAAAACCTTTAAATAGGTGGTGAATTTTGAACCAAAAGGTGGATGACAACGGTATTTTGGACTCAATAGGTGGGTGAGAAGGGTATTTTGGAGCCAATAGGTGCATGGAGGGTAATTTTGTACCATTTCAAATACTTAAAGGGTATTTTAGGCTCTTTTCCGTTCAAAAATTTGCCTAGTTTATGGCTAATCTAGTTAGTAATTGTTTTTATCTTTTTATGAGGTGTAGTTCAAACCCCAAGTCTTAGGATGTGACACATGTGATTATTGGCTTAATTCGTTTATTGGTATTTATAATTAATGATGTAAATTTCATTATTGAAGTGGGTTTAAGCAGTAGTTGTGATTTAATCTTTGAATTGTAGTTGCAAACACAATTATAGTTTAGAGTTCTAAGCCTCTATAAACTCAACTTAGCTACAGGCTTTTCATACATGACAATTACTTCATATTGAGTTTTTAAGTGGTTGTTTCAATCATCACTAATCTCTTCCGTTATAATAAATCTTAAGCTAGTTTGGTCTTATCCCCTCTCTAGATATATAATGATTAAGCTTCCGCATAGTTCATGATTTACTTAGTTGTTTACACTTAGCTTATAATATGCCTGATCAAGGGTTAGCTTGCGGTCACTCATCATCGTAGGTCTCGTGTTCCATCAAATAGGTAGCCTTAGGGCGTGAAAACATGGTGTCATAACATTAGGTTCATGAGTCGCACTAAGTATAGTCTCTTTTATGAGTGTGAAGCACGCCACATCTATTGTGGGGGGTTACAAAGCATTTTAAGAAAAATATATCACTTTATTTTCTACTCTTATCGTGTGTGAGACATGATTCAATATACCCTTTCTAATTCATCGTTATGCGTTTTAGATTATGCTTCGTTGTAGAACTATCACACGAAATACTTATGCACGATATACAAAAGCAGGTCCTCCAAACCTAAACCATGAAGTAATGAATGCAGAATTTTTTAATGTGGTCTGAATCTTTTTTTAGAGTGTGGAAAATCACAACAATCAGCAACACAGGGTTCCTACAAACATTAATGGTGGATCATCTATAGCAAGAATTTGATACTTTTTTAGGATAAATCTGGCTTAGTTTCTAGAGTTGAATATCTTTGATGATCCACAGAACTTCATTGATGAAGTTAAGAAGATACCAGAGGTGTTGTAAGTGATTGGATGTGATAGGGTGGACCTGGCATCCTACCAACTTAAGGTTGCGGCTCATATCTTGTTAACTAAGTGGAAAAATAATAGGGGTAAGGATGATGCTCGTGTGGCTTTGTAGATTGTTTCTTACTAAGGAAGCTGAGAGAAGCTAAGGTTCAAGAGTATGGACAAAAGGCAACCCAGATCTTCAAGTATGCTCCACACATGGCTTGCCGATTTAAGGGCACAATTGAGTAAGTTCTTGCTTGGACTACTAGATCTGATGAAGAGCGAGTGCAAGAATATTATGCTTCTAGGGGTTATAGATATCTCAATACTAATAACTCATGCTCATCAAGTTGAAGGATTTAAACATAGGGAAATGGCTAAGAATAAAAAAAGACCAGATCACAAAATTATGAATACTTACGCAAAAATCAAGTTGTGGGAATTGCTCAATGTTTTGGAAATCTCTATAGCCCCTGCACCTTCATCATCAAGTACTACATCCCTCAGGCTCCATGTCTTAGTGAGTACATCAGGAAACAAGATTTCCCCAGCTTGTCCGATGTCTTGTTAGAACAATCTATGATAGTTTAATGCATGCAGGAAAGGGTAATTTAGGTATGGTCAATTTTTCCATAGGTTGAATGATTGACTTTCTAACATGTTGCGGCAAGAAGGTAACAATAATAGGTTCAGTCTACTGCTCCAAGAACATAAACGGGTTTGATAACTCAACATGGTGCCTCATTTGGTATATATGGCGGCCAGCGCCAAAATAGATTGTATGCTCTCCTAGCTCGCCAACACCAGGAAGATTATCCTAAGGTTGTTATGGGTACGTTACAAGTGTTCCATTTAGATGTTCAGGCATTTTCATATACAGGGCTACTCTATCTTTGGTAACTCTACATATAGTAGTAAACTTTCGTGTCTCTCAAGAAACTCTCTTGGAACCATTCTCAATCTCTACTCTATTTGGTGATCCAGTTATAGCTAGTTGGTGAAAGAAAAATGGTGTTGTCACAGTTTCCCAAAAAATCACCTCAACAGACCTTGTAGAGTTAAAAATGCTAAATTACGATATAATTCTAGGCATGGAGTCGTTACATGACTATTATGCTTCATTTGATTGTAGAACTAGGTTTGTTAGGTTTTAGTTTCAAAAAGATCCAGTCTTAGAGTGGAAAGTAGTAGCTCTACACCTGTAGGTCGATTCATCTCTTACCTTATGGACAAAAAACTATTTCCAAAGGGTATATCTATCATCATGTTTGGGTTGAGAATTCAAACTCAAAAACCATAACTCTTCATTCAGTCTCAATAGTAAATGAGTTTGGAGAAGTGTTCCCATAATATTTTCCAGGTGCTCCTCCCAAAAGGGAAATCGGCGTTGGAATAGATCTCCTCTAAGATATCCAGCCTACTTTTGTTCCTCATTGAATTTCTCCAAATGAGCTTAAGGAATTCAAAAGGTAGTTGAAAGACTTTTTACATAAGGGATTTATAAGACCTAATATCTCTTAATGGGGTGATCTAGTATTGTTCGTGACAAAGAAAGATAGTTCTGTCAATATCTGCATTTACTATGGGCCATTGAAAAGTCACAATCAAGAACCCATATCCTATCTCTAGGATTGATGCATTGTTCGACCTATTTAAGGTCCGATGAAACTATCATTAACTTAGAGTTTCCCTTAGTGAAATTCATAAGACAACATTCAAGACTCATTATGGTAATTATGAATTTTGAAATATGACTAACAAATGTTACTACAAATTTGACGGACTTAATGTCATTTGACTAACAAATGCTCTTGCAACTTTGACGTACTTAATGATTAGGGTGTTCAAAAAGTATTTTTACTTGTTTGTTATTTTTTATTGATGATATCATAATTTATTCTCCGATTAAAGAGGAGCATGTGACTCATCTGAGGGGTTGTTATGCGAATTGTCGAAGATCGCCAACTATTCCTAATGTTTAGCAAATGTGAACCCTATTTATACTTTTTCACTTTCCTTGTAAATGTGGTATCCACCAAAGGGATCCGAGTGGATTGTCACAAAAACTTATTTAGTACAACACTGGCCAAGGGATCCGAGTGGATTCTCACAAAAACTTATTTAGTACAACACTGGCCTATACCCACCTCTCCAAAAAATAATAGAAGTTTCTTGGAGTTGTGTAGTTATTACAGGAGGTTTATTGAAGTGTTTCATCCATAGCTTCCCCCAAAAACCATGTTGACTGAAAAGAACATCAAGTTTAAGTAGTATGATGAGTGTGAAAAAAGCTTCTCAAAACTGAAGTGTACGTTAACCACAGATACTGTGTTGAGTATAACATATTGTTCAGATGGTTATATGATTTTTTTGTTATGCCTCTAGGGTTGGTATGTCTTTTGTGTTGATCATAAGAGGTAAAGTCATAGATTATGCTTCTAGACACCTTGACGTGCACGAAAATACCTACCCTACTCATGACCTCGAATTTGCAGTGGTAGTATTCACCCTAAATATTTTGATGCACTACTTGTATGGTGATTCTTCAATATTAGTATCTTCTTTATTTCGTTCTCAACGACCCTAACCTACAGTTTGAGTGTCTATGAATCGAAGTTAATAAAGTAACCCAACGAAAGGTTGGCGTCCTGTCCCAAGTTTGTGGTAGTGAAAGTAGTAGCTACTTAGAATTCTACTGTAAATAGTGATAGCTCAAGAAATGTTTGAATATTAAAACAAAACAAGTTTAATTGGTGACACCAAAGTGTCAAATATGAAGAAAGGATTTTGTTACAAGTAGTAAAATTTGAAAGAAAAAAGAGAAAACAGTTATGGTAGAGAGTTCTCGGGCTGAACCTCATGTTGACCCACTCCTTAAGCCATCAATCTAGTAGTCTTGGTTTCGCGATCTTGCTCTCAGAAAAGCCAAAAAAGACATGGGTGGTTTTGTATTTGCAACAACAACCCCATTAAATTAAACCACAACAACTAGGTGAAATCACCGTTAAAATGCATTTAATCCTATCAGCAAGCAAGACCCAAACGTAATATCAACACATATTTGCTAAATCACACCCCAAGAATGGGGGGTTTAACCACACATCAAGAAATAATCAAATATACTTAAAATGATAAAGGATTCCAATGGGTATAAGAGATTAAACCTTAAAATGGAAAAGGAAGGTAAACGGAGAACACCCACTTTGAAGATTGGAAGAAGAACTTCTTTGTCAAGGTTCTTCAAAACCCTTTCCGAACATGAAAGAACTTAAGAAAAAATTTTCTGAAATAAAGTATAAAGTTTCTAATGGTTCACGCTCCGAAATTCACTCCAAAATTATCACTCTCAAAAAATTTTCCTAAATAGTAAAAGAGTTTAGTAATTATAGGATTTCGATTTAGTGCTGGTGGATCTATTCGGTGTCTTCAGTCGTGACTCGCCGTGTGATTCAACAATCTTCCCTTTCTCAGGTTTATCTTCATTTGTGCCTTGCCTTTATATCCAAGCATGTTGTAACATTGGGTGAAATGACTCGGCTACGCGAAACTTTTTGGTAAAACGCTAATTGTTGGTTTTCATCACATTTTGATCCAATTCCTTCACGTATTACTTGGTCTTACAGAAGGAGAAATTATACTATATACCGTATTGCCAAGTGTGCTTGGCAATGTTCACTTTGCACCTTAAAGTCTTTTCTTCCGTTTTGGTCTTAAGGGTCCATGCTCCTACTAAATCCTCAAATATTTGAAACTTAGAAGTTTTTATTAGATATAGATATAAAATATACAATTGAGGATACTATTTGCATAAAAAATAAGGCCCTAGATACTTCCAATTTGAGCACTCATCAACAACCCCAACATATACTTTTGTTGGTCCTCATGTAAAACATAAGTTCAGCATAGCTCAATTATATATTCAAAGATTAAAGTTGTAACACACCATAACAAAAGATTCTTGAGCTCAAAATACATGCTACTGATGCAAGTTCAAGTTCAACAAAAGTATCTACATGCCTTCAAACAAAGAATAATTCAATTTTTCACAGACGTAGATTTATCAATTGAGGATCAGGATTCTGATAAGCTCACACTCACAAATAGGAACACTATGCATGTTTTTATCTATGGTTTTCCCTTATTTTCTAATTGACATTCGGTTCTGTTCCTTTATCACCACACCCCCAACGTGGCTTTTGTCCTATGATGGGTATTTTCTCAAATCACATCTCACATAGGTTATAAGTTGTGGATAAAGTAAGGTTTATGTTTCATCAAGATTTTTCTAAGGTAGATGTAAGGCTCAAAGGGTGTTTGAAAGAGTTCCAGACACTCACAGATTGGCGACAAAAGATGTATATGTCAAAGTTTGCTCACACTCTTAAGAATTTCCTAAGATCATGTAAAGAGGATACCTTTCTAAATCAATTAGACTAACCGGGAAATTTCAAGGTTTATTCATGCAAGATTCAAAGTAAGGTAATCACAAAAGGCAGTGATGCTTAAGTCAAACAAAATAACACACTTTCGCTGGTGTGCAGTGGTCATTGCAAAAGAATCAATTCGATAATTACCTAATCACAACGATATGCAACGAGTTCACATATTTCTTATGTAACTCGTTGTAGCAACACATTCATGTTTATTTCATTGAGTGCACTTTTCAATTCATTAGTATTGATCGAAACTGAGACCCAAATTTGTACAAGAACAGCCCATTTCAATACAAAAGGCGATAAAATTTTCAAAAGTGAAATTTTTCTGGAAAGGTCAAATTATTATGAAATTCTGACCCCATAGAGAGCCATAAGCTCAAACATTTGCGAAAATAGTTTTAAAATCAATTCAAAAAGACATCCAAAACATATATCAGAACAAAGCAAACACATTGATAATGACAAAAACTAGTAAAAACGATAATAAAAACAAGGTACGCCTCACTCCACCATGATTATGAGCATTTGCACTTAAATGGAAGAAGTTGTAAGCTAGTACTTTAATCAACGATCATAGCGAAGTTTGGAAATCTAACCTGTGTTTTATGATAGCTCAAATTATACCTCCCTAAGGAAGCATAAGCAATTGTTATCAAGTAGAGAACCCAACTAGTAGGTAGGGGTCAATCCCACAAGGAAAATGGTTTAGATTTATCTTTAATTCACAGTTATGTTCGTTTAGCCAATGTATTTCTATAAACAATTAAATAAAAGGGGGTTTCGTTAAACAAATTCCTTAAATAGCGTAATTTAACAAGTAAGCGAAAGTAGATTGTGTTTTTATCAAGTTGTGAGTAACTAGGGTATATGTGTTTTCAAAGGTTCATAACTCCGTATTCCTAGCAATAACAATTCTTTCCTAGTATTTTATTTGCAAAGTATTAAGTTAGGTATATCTAAATACTTGGTCCAACATCAAGAGAATTTCACCCCGCACCTTGGTTTGGCTACATGTGTATACTTGACTAACCCCCTTACCTTTACCTCATATTAGAAATAATAATGGATGTATGACTTAGTTATTACTTTGTACCAATGGAATCTACCATATTAAATAGTATCACACTAAATCTATGTTGATAATTCTTTTCTATTACTACTATGGTTGGCAAGTAGCAAAAAGGTGAGTTATAATGCGTGCACTAGTTAAAAATACTTATAAGAGAAAGAATTATCGATTCATGCAAAAACACTATTTGAGAATTGCTTAATTGCTTGCTATACTTTGTTAAATACGATTGGTTCCTACAACGCTAGTTGTGGATTTTGTTACCCATGCAAACAAGATCACAATTTGTAGTTTTGAATGAAGAAATCATGAACTTTCTCAACAATAAGAAGAAACCCATAAATCCAACTTGAATTTGCAAGAAATACTTCAACCCAAATCCAAAAATTTATTAATTGCCAAAGTTTGCAACCAACAATCTCCAATGCAAAAAACAGAACACTAACAATATTAGTTAACCTCAAAACTGAGGTTTTAATGCCATATATATATATATAAACATATATAAAAACATACTCCTAAATAAAAAGGAATTAAAATAAGGAAATTTTGTTCAGTTGACATGACTTCGATCTACAAATGAACTGACGGTTCGCCGATCAATCGACAGTCCATAGACTCATTTCTTCAGTCAAGACATAGAATATTCTTTTTCTCTTCGGATATCACCCTCTATCAATCAATTAATGGTGCAACAACACGGTATCTCAATCCATTTACGGTCCATTGATGCCCCTTCAGAACACCACACTTAGAATTTTTCCATGTTTGGGTAGTAGAACCTTCTCTGAACCAAATGACGGTTCACCAGTATATCGAACGACCGTCATTGACCCTTGTAGGTCCACACTTGGTCAGACTTTCATGATTTTCCTCCAAAATCTTTAGCTTCTCATATACAGTGACCAAATATGGTTTGTCAATCAAATGATGGACCGTCGATGGACTATATAGATCCTCTTCTGTGCTTTTTAGTTGTTTTCTTATCTTGCCGCCTAAACATCTTTCCTACAAAAAAAACACAAAACTTATAAAAATCACTACAAAAAGCCTTTAGACACACACAAATATTAAGTAAAATGCACTAGAAATGCCGTGAAATTATGACACTTTACACCCTCAACTTAAATTCGTTGTTTATCCTCAAGCGACACTTGTACAGAAGTATACATTTTTTAGCTCTAACAATCACATGGCTATCAATCTCGACTTTTTCTTGATTGAGTGCAAGGTTACGCTCTTAGGATTGACAAGCTAACTAATGTGGATCACATGATAACAAATTCACCATCCAACAGACACTTCTACTTGTTTTCCTCTCAGCAAGGTACCAACAATCTCATAAGGCAACTAGTTCCCTCACTTCTACAAAAATCCTCATTTCTCACACAGTGATTATGCATTTTGAGTACACGGATATTTGTTTCAGCACTCACGCTCAAGAATAAGTTCAAATATAGTTAGTACTCTAGAGCATAGGCTTGCCCTTATTTTCACTTCTTAGGTTCACCACACTAGACTCTAGGATCACGTAGGACATTGTTGGATTGTAACGTATCCTCGTGGTCAAGTATGGTACATTTAGGTAAATTTTCATAAAATTTTTTACCTCCTTGACACTATCTCTAAGCTTCATACATCTTTTCATTGCCTTTTACCCCATATTTTTATTCTCTTCTCTTCTTTCCCTTGTTCCCTTTTTGGATATGACTTTCACTTCTTCTGCATTTATTCTCTTAAAACGCTTTTCTCTTTTTTTTTCTTTTTTTCTTTTGTTCTTCTTTTTTTCATTAAATTGATAACTTCAATAACTCACATCTTTCGCTCACTTAATCTTTTTTTTTCAACATCCAACTCTCTTCATGCAAATTTTTGGGTCCTCAGTCATCATTGACCCCTCAACTCATGACTTGTCCTGAGTTGAAATACACAATACCGCAAATCAAGTTAGGGCCAAGGAGATGTTAGTTACTACATTATCCACTCTCAACTTAGGCTTTTGGCCTAAGTCGAGGTGCACATGTCCTACGAGGGACTGGGGCAAAATCATAAGACCATGGGAAGGTGAGTTGGTGAATCAAGAAAATTGGTTTATTACAGTCTCAACATATTTGAATAAAAAAGGGACAACTATTTTATTTGGCCAACTTTTTTAGGCTAGATATTGGTTACTTCGAATAAGGGCCTATGATCACTTCCTAGTTTCTAGAGTTGATTCATTTAGCAAGAGTAACCGTGAATGTTCTGTCTAGGCACCAAATGTTTGTACATATGAATCTCCTCAGACTTTGTTGTCACATCATTTCACTATTAGATTGTTAGATTTCCCAATTAAGGTTATAGTTGAGTGTCATGTAGTGGGTACCTATTTATGTCATGCTTAGACACAAATATTCTAATTCTTAACCTATTCATGCAATCACAACAACAGACGGGGTATCATTTTTATTTTCCATCATGCTTCATTTTTCATATTTGTATACTTGTACTTCCTAAGACATTCTGGTTTAACAGAAAATTAAAAAAGCTCTTGGGCAAAAAGAATACATGCAAGAAAACCGCAAAAGAGGATTGTGATTTGGGTTACTTAGAATTCACTGTATCACTCCGTTTTCATTTACCCCACACCAACAAAAAAATTTGTAATTGTCCCCAATGAAATAAGAATAAAAAAACATGGTGATAGGTGAAGCAAACCTGTGGCACATAGTATCGAAGAAATATCAACACACGGGTAGGTCTGGTTTCTTGAAACCTATTGGATCATAAAATAGTCCACCCTCAGTATTGCCCACACAAAACACTACACCATTAGTAGTGCTCCTCTCTCTGGTCTCCCCCAGAAGCCATCTCTAGAGCTCTCCCCTTACGTATCTCCTCATCTACCAAGGAGGTTTTCCTAGCCCGCTCAACATCTGCCCTTTGTTTCTTCCTTCCACGGGCCTTATCACTGGCATAAGTGATGTGGATCGAGCAGCACCTCTAGGTACGCACATGTTGCTTAAAGTTTCGCTCAACAGGGACTTTCAATGAGGCTTCTAGCACCATTTAATTTTCTAGATCTGTGGTAGAATTCTCTTGATTAGTCCCCAGCATTTCAAAGATGGTTCCAACATCGGCTTGCAGTCTAGAATGCTCCACCTAAATGGTAGTGAGGTCAGTTTTAGTGGCTGGTTGTTCTAGCACACACAACTCTCAAGGGTCAAGGCATTTGTGAACCATCTGAATTCGCAGCTCAGCCTATTTTGCCACCCACATCTGTATGTGGTCCTCTTTCTCAATAAAGGATTTTTTCATCCAAGGCTAAATGTGATGGAGCAGGGTGGCCATCTTTGCCTATAATTTCTGGACAAGTGCTAGAAGGACCAATGATGAGGATGGCAGTTTCGATGAAGACAAGCTAGGGGCACTGTTGGCTTCAACTGAAGAAGATACTAGAGTGGGGTCAGCATACTCTGGTGCTGCAGGGTCAACCACTTGGGCTAGATACACTGTATCATCCAAGTTCACACTCAGTGGAGGAACCTCAATCACGGGCCCTCTGTGTGGTGTCTCTACATTAGCCTCATCCCTGATGAGACTGATATCCACTATCCCTGCCAGTAGGAGCCTGTCACAGTACCAAATTGACACTCTTGTATCCCTACACAACTAAAAGATCAATCATATGAAGGGTAGGTGGTGGAGTTCTCAAATTCCCTTTCATGTATTACCGCTAACAAAAACAAAGTCAATATCTAGACCATCCACCATTGCTTCCATTACTATTACCCTTTCCCAAGTGAGGATGTTATTTGGCTGAGTTGGTGACACTCTATTTCAAACAAGAAGCCACAAGAATTTTTTTACAAAAGATAGTGTGGCCTTTATGTTGCTTACTCGGGGTGATTCAATCCTATCAACTCTTTCACCATCTGTAGGTATGAATCAGACCAACAATTTCTTAATCGCTTCTTGCTGCTCCGAACTCTTCTGAAATGCACCACTCTGAACAATTTCCCAGCTGTAATCAAATTAAGAATTGTTTTTAGAATGGCAACATAGGAGGCGTCGAACTTCCGCATAAGCTCCTCACTTTATGAGCCCAAGTCTTGGGCCATCCATCTGAATTTGTGGAGCTTAAATAGTCGGTGCACTCAGACAATGTGGACAAACTCTCTATGAGGACTCGATGCTCCGTAGTAACCAACCGGGTCATCACCCCCTTCTCATCCAACATCTTGGCATCCTTGTAAACCTTTCATTGTCCCTCTATGTACCACCGGTTTTGTTCATCAGCAATCGGAGTAAGGTCATCCCTTTGGGGGAAGGTGCAGATTGTGAACTAGCAACCTCATTAAACGAGGCTTGGTGGTCTGTATTCAAAGATATGGTGGCTCCCTAAGAATTGGAGCCTTAAGAAGTGGCCACCTTGGATTCTGAAGACTGGACCGACTATGAACATGTAGCATCCTTTGAGCCAGATACAAATCTCTATTTTTAACCGAAAACGGCCTTGATCAGTGAACTGATCAGTGTGCGCTCCTTATAAGTTTGGGAGGCAGTGACTATGTTGGAATTCACCTTCCGGGGGGGTCCCCTAGTTACCCATGATGCTATTTTTGGTGTTTTAGAACATGGAGGGACATAGGTTAGTTCTTGCTCATTACCGGTGTCTTCATTGATCAACCGATGAGACGGGGCAATCGACTTGGATTTCCCCCTCTTTATTTAGACAATGTCCTTCTTCGAGACATATGTAACTACCTAGTAGTTGTTAGTATAATTGCAACATTAAGACACTCAAAAACAGCAGAAAGAAAAAAAAATTCAAAAATAAGAAATGAAGATCATTCCTACAAAGTCAGATCGACAGACACTATTGACGGATCATCGATCAGTCTAAAACCAGTACATACTTCTTTTAACACTTAGAATTATTTTTAGGATGGGCTTAAAGCTTGTTCTTATGAAAATGACAGCCACTTCCATCGTGTGACACGTAGATTTATTTTAGAATGAGGTTAAATAAGGTTCTCTGATGGAAACGAAGAACATGCGTTAATATTTTTCTGGGTCTTTCAATTAACGGACCCAACCAATGGCCCGTTGATCAATCGGCTGTCCATATACGGGATCTCATACTGTCATCTTGAGAAAAAATTCAGGCCTTTTACAAGTTCCATTTTTTTTGTCTTGGTGACCAATTTTTGTCGAAAATAGGTTTGAGATATATTATTAACACACTAACACTTATTCGTCATTATGAGGTTTCTGATTTTAGAAAATTATCAGCCCAATTCGATCAAAATACGGAACCCTAAATAAGAAATAGACAAATGAAGGCACTTAACATTTTAGACAAACTAATATACTGCACAACCCAAGTCTATCATTCCTAGGGAAGTAACAACTTACTATAAGCATTCAAATACAGTTAATTTAGTCCGTAGGTGAAGACCCACATACGGATTTATATAAACACTGTGAACAAGAATTCAAAGTCAACAGAAATCAAAATATCTTTACTAGTAGTGTGAAGATGTATGGTTGTAAGACTTTTTGAGTTTGAAGAAGTAGCCTACACGTCCAAACATGATCACCGGCCTCTTGAAAACGGAGAAACAAAGAATTTGAGGGAGAAAGTAATTGTGAATTCTAGGACATTGATGAGACGAATTGGAGAGATAGGCAGTTTATTTTTGTATTGAAATATGGGTGAAATGATTGCTTGAAATGGTTAAAGAAGGGAATTTGAAAGAAATTGGAAAGAGGGAATGAATTTGAAAGGTTTGTCATTTAATTTAACCAACAAAGTAGGATAGTATCAATTGTAGACTTAGATCTACGAAACCCCGTCGATGAGTCGTAGAGAGACCAACAATTCTTATATCACTCTTAGACTTAAAAAAATTGGAAACATACCATGTATCTCCGGACACCATCCACAGTATGTCGATTGAACGATAGTCTGTAAATGGGATCCTTAGACCTCTGCACCAGACCATTTTTGCAGATAAGTGCTTTTGCTTCCTGCGCATGTAGCACAAATTAGTCCATTATTTTTGTGTTTTCATTGACACATTTGCAACACGGACACTGTACGAATCTCTAGCCAACACTAGCACACAAACAAAAGTGAAATAAAGAGAACAACTAAACAAGACTAAGACTAATTCTACAAGGAAAATAAAGCCTATAGTTTGCTATAGAGTACACTTGGGTTGCATTCCAAGAAACTCTTGATTTAATGTCGCGGCACAATACTAGACTCTTAATTTAATCAGACTTCATCAAGATTATAGGCTTCAATCATTTCATTAATACTCTTCGCATGCCCATATTAGTCTTTATTCTTTGTCCGTTGACTATGAACCTTGCTCCTTCATTGTTCTCTAACTCAACTGTTTAATGCGGAAATACTTTGGAAATGAGGAAAGGCCCAATCCACTTGGACTTGAACTCGCCAAGAAAAAAGTGCCAACTAGAGTAGAATAGAAGAACAAAATAACCAACCGCAAATTCTTGCTTTTTGATTTTATGGTCGTGATAATTCTTTATCTTCTAATTGTATATGAATTATCTGTCATAGATATTTAAGATAAACTCATAAAGGTCATTCAACTCATTGAGTCGTTGTTCTGATGCTCCAGTCCAATCTAACTTATGTTTCTTCATTGCTCACATCACATTGTGCTCTAGCTCGACCAATTAGTGTGAAGCCTTCCCAAAGTTAAGTTGGTATGGAGACATTCCTATTAGTGTCTTATATGTATTTAGGCCGGCCGAAAGAGCATCATCTAACCTCCTTGACCAATCCATTCAATTGGAATTCATCATTTTTGCCCATATTTGTTTAATCTATCAAGTCTACATCTTTACTTGCTCGCTAGTCTATTGGTTGTTTGGAGTAGACACGTTATAACGAACACCATATTTTTCCAGCAACCCTTTAAACACTTTATTAAAATATGCAAGCCTCCATCAGTAATAATGGTCTTATGTGTACCAAATGTTGAGAAGATATTCCTCTTCAAGAATGCGGTGACACTTTTTCCTTCCTTATTGTGGAGCGCAATTGCTTCAACTCATTTTGACACATAGTCAACCGCCACAGGAATATATTTCATCCCATGAGAACTCATAAACATGATAATGAATTCAATTACCCATACATCAAATAGCTTAATAACCAAAATGGGATACAAGGAAAGCTCTTGCCTCTTTGAAATTCTTTGATCTCACTGGCACCGATCACATGATTTAGTGAAATCATGAGCATCTTGATAAATGGTTGGACAATGATACAAACATTGTAAGATCTTATCGCAGCCCGGGTGCCAATATGGTGCCCACCCACAGGCAAGGAGTGACAAGCATCAAAAACACCTAACATCTCAACCTCATGAACACAAAAACAAATTATCGTATTGGCACAACTCTGATATAAATAAGGCTCATCCCAAAAGCACCTTTTCACATCATGCATGAAACTTTTCTTTAAATGAAGGTCGAATCTTATGTTACCACGTCACTTTCCATATAATTTTCAAAGTATGCAAACCAAGGGATCAAATGTTGAAAAGTGGTCAATACATATTCATCTGGGAATGCATCATCAATTTCAGCCTTTTCTCCTAGTTTACGGATTGCTTCATCCTCCAATCTAGAAAATTTGTCGGCAACATGATTCTCAGTCCTCTTCAAATTTTTAACCTCAAAATCAAAATTTTGCAACAACAATACCCATCTAATAAACCTAGGCTTCACATCCTTTTCGACCATAAAATACCTCAAAGCAGAACTGTTTTTATGCACTATGACTCTCGTGCAAAGCAAATAGGAGAAAAACTTTTTGAATGCAAACACAACTGCAAGAATTTCTTGTTCAGTCACCGTGTAGTTCTTTTGGGCTTCATTCAGGGCTTCGCTCACATAGTAGATGGGGTGAAAGATTTTATCCCATTTTATATCCCAATACTACACCAAGGGAAACCCCACTGGCATATCAAATCACCTCAAACGTCTCACTCCAATCTGGTGAAATAATAATGTTCACAAACACCAACTTCTCATTAAACTCTCTAAACGCTTTGAGACAAGATTCATCGATATAAAACTTACATTCCTTCTTTAGTAATTTGCATAGTAGATGTGCAATTTTTAATAAACCTCTGATAAAAGCCAATATGCCCCATAACGCGTATCACACCCTTTACAGAGATGGGTGGAGGAAGCTTCTATATAACCACTACTTTGGCTCGATCAACCTCTATTCCCTATCAAAGATGCGATGACTCAACAATATTCCTTCATCTTTCATAAAGTGACATTTCTCCGAATTTAACACAAAAAATTATAGTTGTAACATCTCTTGAGAACCTCAGCCAAATTATTCATCAAAGGAGTCGCCCACCACAAAAAAAAACCATCCATGAATACCTTAATTGTTTCCTCCACCAAATCAGATAATATCGACATCATAAAACTCTCGAAGGTAGCTAGTGCATTACAGAACCCAAACAATATTCTTTTGAATGCAAAAGTCCCATATGGACAAATGAAGGTGTTTTTTTATTTGATCTTCTGTAGGCATAGGGATTTGATTATCTCCCCAATAGCCATCAAGAAATCAATACCAACCCTTGCCTTAATATTTTTCTAACATCTGATCCATGAAGGGCATGGGGAAATGGTCCTTCTAAGTCCAAGCATTCAACTTTTGGTAGTCCATGTAGACTCTCCGACCGGTCACTGGCCGCATTGGAACAAGCTCGTTCCTTTCATTAGGTACCATAGTCATCTCCCTTTTTTAGACACACACTAAACAGGACGCCCAACTAATGTCAGCAATAGGATAAATGATTCACGCATCCAACCAGTTTATAATCTCCTTTTTAACTATTTCTTGCATTGGTGGGTCAAACCTTCTTTGGTTCAAAACACTTGGTTAGTGATCTGGCGTGAGTTTAATTTAATGGGAAAAATACCAAGAGCGATCCCATTAATATCTACATTAGTCCAACCAATGGCTCGTTTTAACTCTACAGCACCGCCACTAAATACTCTACTTATTACCCATTAAACTCTGATGCATTTATTACCGACAAAATGTCATCTCTACCAAAGAACAAATACCTCATAAGAGGTGGTAGAACTTTATGCTCTAATTTTTGGGGCTCCACGATAGATGGTCTCGCAGACGGAGTCTCTCGATGCTTCATATCTGTCAGAATCCGGATCGCAACTAGTGACATTGACCTCTCAAAGGTTGCAGACGAGCCTCATCTTGTATTCATCACATTCAAATCGTTATGTTTAGCGTAAAATTTAACACTTTAAAACATATGTAATATACATAGACTTCATAAAGTAATTTAATGAATTCATCATATACTAAGCTCAACATAAATATAACAACAATCTATCATAAGAATAAATTTGAAATAAAATAAGAATATATCATAAATACGTTTGACAAACACGGCCTTATACAAAAGCTTTGAAATGAAAGTACAAAAGAAATACTAGGGGCAACATCCACTATATTTTTGTAAAACTAAGGCTAGACTAAAATTGTATCATCCTCGAGATCAAGAGGACCTACCAAATGGTCTTGAGAAAGGCTACTGTCCAAACCGTCGCAAGAGTCATCAATCTGTCCCTTAACCTGCATTTATAAAATAGTAAATAGTAGGGGTTAGTACACAACTTGTAATAAGTATGGGTGTATGCACACATAGCCTATTCATGATCAAAGAAAGTTCTTCCTAAACAACATGCTATTTCTGGAAATCCTAGTCACTTGACTTTTCTAAATTGTTAGTTGTGAATTGAGGTATGAATATGATGTATTTTAATTCATTCAAAGCAAAGAACTCATTTTCTATATGACTACAAAACATTAGTATCATCAACATAATTTTAGAACTACCCGCGCGAAGATTTAAAATATTTGATCCTCTTAGGCCGAGAGCTACGCTTTGTACACTTTAGATTTTTTTTCACTCTTTTTCTTCTTGTTGTTGTGTAATTCAATAATTCTTTTGGTTCTATGTTTTACCTACAAATGCAATGATTCAATTTTGTCCCATACCCACAATGAATCTATGTAACTAATTCAAGGATGAAGGAATGATTTCCCTACCTTATAGTGAGTCATTCTTTATATTATATGTTCATTACCTTTCATAAGAAATTCTCTATTGATCATGTCATTGATTTCATTACTTTCATTTTTATATATTATACATTTCATAAACACGAGACTTTGGAATCTTTGATGTAGCATAAGACATCTCAACTGAGGGCCCAACATATGGGACCTCAATCCGAGGTCCTTCTTTAGCAAACACAGACTGCTTCATTTGTTCATTCTTACTTCAAATTATTAATTTAATTCATAAGTATGCTGATATAAACACCATCAATACCTTGGATGAAATTAAATACTATCACAGGGATCATAAAGTGCAATGATGAAGAATGACCTAATTTCATTACTTGAATCTGATTTCACCTCCTTATTGTATTGCATAAACACCATTGATATCATTCATTTCATTATCTTTCATACTTTGAGGCTAGCTGCATTCTTTCTTTGGGAACTTTAACCTTAACCAAAATATATAATGTGAGCATCATGAAATCCAATGTCTGCCCCACACCGAATAGAGCTGGAATCACCAGCCAAAGTGACTCGAACATGCTAGCGAATCTTTAGAGTCAAACCCTGCTAGATCCCTATATTGGCAGTATAGGTTCAAAGCCTAGGAGATAAAAAGAGACCCATAACCGGCATGCTGGACAGTCTCATCTTATGAGAGTTACGTGTACCTCCACCCTTCCCAAAGGAAGGCATCACCGCTCATAGCTATCCTATCGGTGCACAGTATAAAGTTCTATTACATTAAACTCATACATCATGGAAGCTGACTCCTAGCATGAGGGCATCATTCCTCATCATATGATTTCTCATCTCATCATTAGAATTAAGTGTGATTTTTCCTTACACTTACATATAGAGTATGATTGAGACTTGTCTTGATATTAAACACTCTTAGGTGAGTACTTTTAGTGACCTTTACTTAGGCTTGGTTGAGACTTGTCTCACCATTCATCTTAGCCTCTTATCATGTTGTCACCATTTTCATTAGCATGATAGATTAACATAATTACTCTCTTCATAACATGAATGTTCATTTCTTTTTTATCTTTTAGTGTTGACTCAATCATTATGGAGGTCTTCTTCTAGATTGAGATTTACATACTCTGTTGATGACTGGTCATCCTTACTTTACATTGATAAATTTGAATTTTCCTTACATTTCATCCATTGGTGTTAATGAGACTGGCTCACACATTCTAACACCTTCATACGTGAGTGTTCTTTTAACATAGTAGCTTAGGTGTAAGTGAGACTTGTCTCTCTTTCTTTAACACCCCATTTTGGTTACTTACTTTAGACCCCTTTAAGTATGTTATAACTCATGTTTCTTACTTACTTTAGTGTAGTAGATTCATATAATCGTTTATGGACGATGAGCTCTTCATTCAATGAGTTTCATGAGTTCATATGTAATTATTTTAGAGCATCTTGGGAGTTGTCCCAATGAGTGGAATGCCCTTTGTTATGGATTCGTTTAATTACTTTAGAAGTGATTATAATATATTTGATACTCTTACTACACAAGATTGACATATGATAAATTTTGGCAAAGGTCAATTTTACATTATTTCATGCTTGGTTGGATATGTATATTATTCATTAGCCAATCTTTTAATTATTTGACATAATTATAGCCATTTGCATGCATCCCTTTTGGACAATGTTTTTTAGCCATTTTATTGGCATAATCCAAACAATCACACAAATTATGATTTCATGGAGATCTTTTAGACAACCTTATAACATAACTTTACGCATAACGGTTTTAAGCATATTAAATATAATCATATAACCATTTAATGAATATATAATCTTTATAACGTCATATTAAAAGCATGTATGCACAATAGACCATAACATCTTCATACATAACATTTTCGGACATAAGTTTAACATAGTATCATTCTTTTAATTCACATAATAACACTTAGCATCAAACGAGTCCAATTAATAGGTTAATTCAATCATTTTTAGATCAAAAGCCATACACATTACAATCATCCAGCCCCACATACCAACAACATGATTCCTAACCTATTCAACATTGATATCGTAATAAGGATACTAGGGAAAAGTGTTCGACAAGAACGATGGGAAACAACCCTAGTTTTCAAGATCATTGAATCATTCGAAATAAAGTTTTCTTGGATAAATAAGTCCAGGAGATAAACTCATACCTTGTGTAGAACTTAATCTATGAATATCACCTTGAACTAAATGTTAAGAAACCTTGAACTCGCCCTAGACAAATCGATAAACTTTCTATCTTTTTTTTGCGTTCATAGCTTACTATTTTTGCGTCCGTTTTGTCTATGAGTTTGAATGCTATTTTTAGGTTTAAGAACTGATATTTACTCATACAACTTAGGGATTAATAAGTTAATTAAATAGATTAATTAATTTATTACTAAAAAGCCCCTCCTAGATTGACAAGAACTAGGAAAACACATCACATGGTCAAATATGAAATTTTTCCTAGGAATTTCGTTTTGCCCCTTTAAATTAATTAATTAAATGGCTAATTTATATAATTCATGTTACTAGGGTAACTATTACAGATCCCCTAAATAATTGGAACAAAAATTAACCATTTTGGACCATCCTAGGTTAAGTACTAGTATGTTTCTTAAGTTGTACGATGTTAGTTTAAGAATTTTGGTTTGACACCTTTTAATTTAATTGATTAAATTGATATTTTAATTAATTAAGTTACCTAGGGTAATTACTAAAGTACCCTTAAGTCGTTATAACCATAACTAATCCTTGGAACCATCCTAGTTTAGGTACTAGGTTGTCTTATTCTTGTTTTAACCGAAATCTTGATAATGATTTGTCATTTCGGTATTGACCCTTTAAATTTATTAATTAATGTTCTAAAATAATTAGTTAAGTATCCTAGTTTAATTACTATAGTACCCTTAAGACGTTAGGATCTTAACTAACTCCTTGGAGCATCCTAGGTTAGTTACTAGGTTTTCCCTTTCTTGTCTTAACCGAAATCTGAAAATATCCTTCTTATTTTCGGTTTTAGCCATTTTAAATTAATTAATTAGGTAACCTGGGTAAACTACTAAATTACCACTTAGTTATTAGGACCATAACTAACCTCTTGGACCATCCTAGGTTAGATACTAGGTTGTCTATTTAACTAGTACTAGGTTAGTGTCAACCCGGTTTTGGTCCTAGGTTGCCGGTGCACTAATGGGTCCAATTCATTTAGTCCTATAATAATTAGTTATATAGGGAAGTAGGTTAGAGTCTAAAAGTTATGGAGGTTAGGCCCCACATGGAGTGGTACCTTGTGCACGTTTTCCCCCTAATTACCCTAACCAAATTTGATTAGGGTGGTCCCCTCCTTTGGCAGCTTCTTAACATGTCTTGCACATGTGCTTGCACATGGTTTGGTTGAACTTTCCTAACAAACTATTATTTATGTTTCATTTAGGAATATTTACTTATTGTCCCAAGGATCCTCACTATGTCCTTGGGCACTGTTCAATCTATATGATCTTTTTAAATGATAATGTGCCATGGTACCTAGGTTAGACACTTGGATGCCTAATACCTAATTTGTGAGTTAACGAATAAAATATTTATTTAAACATAGGGTCTCCATTGCAGGTACATTTTAACAATCTCATTAATTCTTAGAAAAATTGTCTAACAACCTTCAAACCAATAATCTCTAATATTCCCAATATTTTTCTTATTTGGGTATTTTATAGAAATTCGCTAATACCCCTTTGCCATTTTTCTATACTATGACCAATATTTCTCAATATTGGGCATTAGAATTCCTATGTATCCCCAATATTCATACTTATAGACTTACAGGGCTATTCATTATACATGTAATTTTTCCTGAATGTTACATTTCCCCCCCCCCCTAGGAATATTCGTCCCCGAATGACACTTACACATCATGCTTAAACATTTCTCTTTTGTAAATATCTGATTCACACTTATTTAGATTATGCATAACCTTCAAGCTTATCTAAAGTTTCATATTTGAGATTGAGGATAATCCTACTCAGTCACACTTAACTTAATGCACATCACAAATCATGCAACACAAAATTCATGTCTACGCTACACAAAAATAGCAACATGAATATAAGCATGAACTCATTTTAACTCATATAGTGCAAGTATAAAACACACGATTATGGACTTACAACACCAAAATCTATTAATGCACTAAAATTATAGAGTTTCTTAAAAACGACAGACTTAGGAAGAGTATATCTAACCTCAAGCGCTGAAGAAGTGAGGGTAATGGTATCTCATATTGGTCTCGGCCTCCCATGCTTCTCCCTCAACAAGGTGGTTCCTCTATAACACCTTTACGGAGGCACCCTCCTTGTTCCTCAACGGTTTCACTTGGCGATCAAAAATTTCAACGGGAACCTCTTCGTACGAAAAGTCCTTATCGACTCCTAACCCCTTGATAACATCTTGTTGGCCTCAAGATTTGAAATTATTTAACCATGCCCTTCCCATTCAAGCTCTAATTCATTTGGAAATTGAAACCTTACTACCCTGTTTCGAAAGTTTATGGTAGTATAACACTTATGGAGCCAATACATACCCAAAATTATATCATATTCAAGCATTGTTATTTCTATTAGGTCGGCATAGGTGACTCTGTCAATAATAGTTATTGGGAAATCTCTCTATACTCCTTCAGCTCTAATGATGTCTCCTCTTGCAAAGACTAGAACTTGAGTCTTGCGCCTTAGACCACTCAACCATCCTGACCTATATCTTGTACCATACCTTAGCCACATCCTTTGAGCTGGCATGTAGCCAACTCAGCCTTCTCCTCTTCTTTAACACTCATAGTAGGCATTAGAAAATACATTGTACTTACCTCCATGCAAACGACCAACTTATCGCACACTCCAGTAGCTGGGGCTTTAGGAGAAGGTGGGTTTCCCCCAAAAACTTCTGCAACTCTCCTGCCTACATTTTTTCTTGTGTTCACGCACACACAAGAAGGAAATTATACCCTAGAATGACACAAAATGTCAAAGCTCTAGACGGCACGATAAAGAGTAGAAGAAGGGAGGTTCTTATCATCAGATAGTCTCTAAGTACTGATTGTGGAGCGCTTGAAAACCATAAGTTAGAAACTACGTAACGTGGATGTTTTTAGAAATAGTTCCTAGGTAATTTAACCTCATGTTCTGATACAAAGTTTTTCACGACCCGGATTCTGTAATCTGGATCGTCGGCGTCATTGACTTCTTAGAGGTTGCAAACGAGTCTTATCTTTCATTCATCACATACATATGGTTATTTTTAGTGAAAAATTTAAAAACTTTTAAACATATGTAGTTAACATAGACTTCATATAGTTATTTCATGAATTCATCGTATACTAAGGTTAAACATAAATATAACAAGCATATATCATAAGAATCAATTTGAAAAGGAATAAAAATATATCATAAATACGTTTGCCAAAGACAGCCTTATCACAAAAGCTTTGAAATGAAAGTACGAAAGAAAAGTTAGGGACAACATCCACTAAATTTTTATTAAACTAAGGCTAGACTAAAGTTGTAGAATCCTAGAAATAAAGAGGACCTACCAAATGGTCTGGAGAAACGTTGATGTCCAAACCGTTGCAAGAGTCATCAAACTGTCCCTTCACCGGCATCTATAAAATAGTAAAATAGTAGGGGTTAGTACACCACTTGTACTAAGTGTGGGTGTATTCACACATACACATAAGGCTATGCATGATTAAAGAAATCTCTTCCTAAACAACATGCTATTTCTTGAAAGCTTAGTCACTAGACTTTCCTAAATCATTAGTTGTTAATTGAGGTATGAATATTATGTATTTTAATGCATTCAAAGCACACAACTCATTTTCTATATGATTAAAAAACATTAGTATCATCAACATAATTTTAGAACAACTCGGGTGAAGATTTAAGATTTTTGATCCTCTTAGGCCAAGAGCTCCTCTTTGTACACTTAACATTATTTCTCAATTTTTTTCTTCTTGTTGCTGTGTAGTTCAATAATTCTTTTGGTCCTATGTTTTACTTACAAATTAAATGATTCAATGTAGTCTCGTACCCACAATGAATCGATATAAGTAATCCAAGGACGTAGGCTTACGTAAACACCAGCTATACAAAGGATGAAGTTTAAGACTCTCATCGGGGTCATGAAGTGCAATGACCAAGAATGACCTAAAGACATTATTTTAATCTGATTTCACCCCTGATTGTCTTGAACAAACACCGTCGATACGTTCATTTCATTATCTTTCATAATTTGAGGCTAGGCTCATTCTTTCTTTGTGAACCTTAACCATAAAAAACATAGATCATTTCAGCATCATGAAATCCAGTTTCTGCCCCATACTGAAAGGAGGTGGAATCATTGGACAAAGTGACCCGAACATGCTAGCATATATAGGTAGTCGAACCCTACTAGATCCTTATAATGGCAATATAGTTTCAAAAACTATGAGACACAAAGAGACCCATACTCGGCATGCCGGACAGTCTCTTCTCATGAGAGTTACGTGAACCTCTGCCCTTCCACAAGAAAGGCATCAATGGTCATAGCTAGCATATTGGTGCTCAGTATTAAGTTTCATTCCATTAAACTCATACATCATTGAAGCTGGCTTCTAGCATGAGGTCATCATTTCTCATTAGATGATTTCGCATCTCATCATTAGCATTAAGTTTGAATTTTCCTTACACTTACATATAGAGTATGATTGAGACTTGTCTCTTCATACTCAACACTCTCTTCGGTGAGTACTTTTAGTGACCTTTACTTAGACTTGGTTGAGACTTTTCTCACCATTCATCTTAGCATTTTATCATGTTTTTACCATTTTCATTAACATTATAGATTAACATAATTACTCACCTGATTACATGAATGTTCTTTTCTTCTTTATCTTATAGTGTTGACTCAAACATTATGGAGACTTGCTTCTAGATTGAGATTTACTTAATCTATTGATGACTGGTTATCCTCACTTTACATTGATTAAATGTTAATTTTCCTTACATATCATTCTTTGGTGTTAATGAGACTGGTTCACAAATTCTAACACCTTCATACGTGAGTATGATTTTAACATAGTAGCTTAGGTATAAGTGAGACTTGTCTCACTTTCTTTAACACCCCATTCTTTTCACTTACTTTAGACCCCTTTAATTATGTTATAACTCACGTTTCTTACTTACTTTAGTGTAGTAAATTCATATCATCGTTTATGTACGATTAGCATTTCATTCAATGAGTTTCATGAGGTCATATGTAATTCTTTTAGAGCATGTAGGCAGTTGTCCCAATGAGTGGAATGCCCTTGGTTATGGATTCGTTGAATTACTTTAGAAGTGATTATATTATATTTGATACTTTTACTACAAAAGATTGACATATGATAAATTTTGGCATAAGCATTTGGGTTTAGATTACATAACCATCTTTATTTGCAAAGGCCAATTTTATATTATTTCATGCTTGGTTGGATATTTATATTGTTCATTAGACAATCTTTTAATTGTTTAACATAATTATAGACATTTTCATGCATCCATTTTTTACAATGTATTGTTAGCCATTTTATTGGCATAAGCCAAACAATCACTTAAATTACGATTTCATTGAGATCTTTTTAGCCAACCTTATAACATAACTTTACGCATAACGGTTTTAAACATATGAAATAGAATCATATTAGCATTTGATGAATATACAATCTTTATAACGTCATGTTAACAGCATGTATGCACATTAGACCATAACATGTTCATACATAACATTTTCGGACATAAGTTTAACGTAGTATCATTCTTTTAATTCACATCATAACACTTAGCATCAAACGAGTCCAATTAATAGGTTCATTCGATCATTATTTAATCAAAAACCATACACATTAATATAATCCAGGACCACATACCAACAACATGATTTCTAACCTATTCAACATTAAAATCATAACAAAGATACTATGGAAAAGAATTCGACAAGAACTATGGGGAAAAAACCCATTTTCAAGATATTTGAATCATTCGAAACAAAGTTCTCTTGCAGAAATAAGTCTAGGAGAGAAACCCATACCTTATGTATGACTTAATCTATGAACACCACCTTGAACGAAACCTTGAAATCGCCCTAGAGAACTTGATAAATTTTCTGCCTTTTTCTTGCGTTTGTTGCTTACTGTTTTTGCGTCCTTTTTGTCTATGAGTTTGAACGTAAATTTTAGGTTTAATAACTTATCTTTACTAATTAAACTTAGGGTTCAATAATTTAATTTAATAAATTAATTAACTAATTATTAAAAAGCCCTTCCTAGATTGACCAGAACTAGGAAAACACAATACTTGGTCCAATCTGATGTTTTTCCTAAGAATTTCGTTTTGACCCTTTAAATAAATTAATTAAATGTATAATTTAATTAATTAAGGTACCTAGGGTACTATTAATGTTCTCCTAAATCATTGGAACAAATATTAACCCTTTTGGACCGTCCTAGGTTAAGTACTAGGATGTTTCTTGAGTTGTACTAGGTTAGTGTAAGAATTTCAGTTTGACCCCCTCAATTTAATGGATTAACTGACCTAGGTAATTACTATAGCACCCTTAATTCTTTATAACCATAACTAATGCATTGAACCATCCTAGGTTAGCTACTAGATTGTCTTTTTCTTATTTTAACCGAAATATGGATATTGCTTTGTGATTTCAGTTTTGCCCTTTTAAATTAATTAATTAAGTTTCTAAATAAATTAATTAAGTAGTTTGGGGAAATTAGTAAATTACCCTTAAGTCTTTAGGATCTTAACTAACTCTTTGGACCATCCTACGTTAGGTACAAGGTTGTCCCTTTCTTGTCTTAACCGAAATCTTAAATTTTCATTTTTGTTTTCGGTTTTAGCCCTTTTAAATTAATTATTTAATATGCTAAATTATTTCATTACATAACCTAGGGGAATTACTAAAGTAACCTTAATTTTTTAGGACCATAACTATCCTTTTGGACCATCCTAGGTTAGGTACTAGTTTGTCTCTTTAACTAGTACTAGGTTAGTGTCAACCCGATTTTTGTCCTAGGTTATCGGGTTCACTAATGGGTCCAATTCAGTTAGTCCTAGGTTATTTAGTTATTTAGGGAAGTAGGTTAGAGACTAGAATTTTTAGGGATGTTAGGCCTCACATGGAGTTGTCCCTTGTGCACGTTTTCCCCCCTAATAACCCTAACCAAATTCGGTTTGGGTGATCCCCTCATTCGGTAGCTTTTTCACGTGTCTTGCACATGTGCTTTCACATTGGTTGGTTGCACTTTCCTAACTAACTATTGTTTATGGTTCATTTGGGCATTGTTTAATCTACATGATCATTTTAAATGATCATGTATCATGGTACCTAGGCTTGACACTTGGATGCCTAGTACCTAATTTGTCAGTTAAGGAATAAAATATTAATTTAGCTTAGGGTCTGCATTGCAAGTACATTTCTTTAAGAAGCTAATTAATACTTAGAAAAATTTGCTAACACCCTTTAAGCCAATATTTTCTAATATGCTTAATTTTTTTCTTATTTGGGTATTTTATAGAAATTCGCTAATACCCCTTAACCATTTTTCTATGCTATGCCCAATATTTCTCAATATTGGGCATTGGAATGCCTATGTATCCCCAGTATGCATTCTTAAAGACTTACTAGGCTCTTCAATAGACATGTCATTTTTCCGGATGTTACAATATCTAACTCTAATTTCTTCGGCTTTGACCGATACTCATTTCGTTCAAGTGCAGCAACCAATGAATCATACTCTTCAATATCATAACTGTCAAACCATCACTGTGAAAATTCAGGATTACCGCTGCTAGTTCCTCAACACCTAGTCGCACTTTAATTCGCATCTCGGATGCACTCTCAACTTTGTATGATATAGTAGATACCGTTTGGAGATCACTACAATGCTTCATGAACCAACAAATGTTTAAAGTTGCTTCCTCATTATTCAACATAAACTTTAAATGCCTTTTTCCACAAGAACTAGTGCACGTCCTGTTGCAAGGAATGGTATTCCTAGAATGATGGAGACCTCAAAGTTAACCTCACATTCAAGAATCACAAAATTGGCAGGAAAATGAATGACTCCACCTTCACTATCACATCATGGAGTATAGTTATGGGCCACCTCACAATTCGATCATCCATCACTAATTGCGTAATAGTAGGCTTTGGGTCTCCCAAACCTAACTTCTTATAAATGGAGAGTGGCATGAGATTTATTCTCGCTTCTACATCACACACTACATTAGAAAAGTGGAGTAACCTAATAGTACATGGAATCATGACAGCATATGGATACTCGTTATTTTCCATAAGAGAACTCGTAGGAATGGCACTACAATGCTTCATTTTGTCATTATCTTCAAAACGCAGCGACAACTTCTTTGTCACCATGTACAACATAAACTTAGCATAATCGGGCATTTGTTTTAAAGATTCTTCAATGGTACATTGATGGAAAGTTGTTTCAACATGGTGATAAATCACCACTATTTACCATCTTCAATTTTCTTCATTAAACTCTACGGGAATGGTGGTGGAGGTCTAAGAATCGGCACCACTTTCTGGGATAACTGTACTTCTTTCGATGGTGCATCTCCCAACTCTCAACTAGCTTCTGTCATCTCATTTTCCGTTTTAACATCTTCTTCAACTACAGATGGCACAGGTGGATCAATTCGGTTAGTGGCTACCATACAATGACCATCATTCTTAGGATTTTGGATAATGTTTCTTGGAGAGTGCCAGGTTGACGTTGGTTTATAGTAGTAAAAAACTGATTTCTATGTATATCAAGGTGATTTATCGAGATTGTATATGCATCCACCTTTTATCAAATGCTTGATCGTTCACCTCTCATCTATTTCACATTCGCATCAGTTGCATCACACCTCCTCATAATCTTCTGCAACATATCCTCAACTCACACCATACTACCTCCACCTTCCCTAGGTGCAATTTCTCTCTTTTGGGATGGAACATATGGGCCACCTCTTTCATTCCTATTGCCATAGTCGTACTAGTTGAAGTTATTTTCATAGGTGTAGTTCCCATCTTGGACATATTGACCCTCAAAGTCGTAATTACCATAGCTCAGACCTTGGTTTCCTTGACCTTGGCGCCAATTATCCTTATTGGAACATTCGGCATTTGGTGGTTCGAAAGTACCGGCCTACGATTAAGTATGAGTCTAACACACTATACGCAAAGCTGCCTTAGCTCAATAGATCAACGAATTATGAGATCAATTCTTAAACGTTCAATAATAGAAAAGAGTTTATTTAGGCAAAGACAACAAACCCACCAACCTTAGAAATCCAACGTATGATCATTAATTGCATGTGTATCCTCTTCATAGTAGTACTTATCTGCTGGTGGTAGTGGTTTAGCCAAATAGTTCACTACATTATCTTTCTCTGTGCCTGCACTCACACTCTTAAAAACAAACCCTAATTTAGTTCTCATCTGTGCCATTTTTTCCTGAATCTCATCAGTGGTTGAGTTTTTTGGAGCCTGTACCGCAAAGGTATTTTGGCTAGTGTCTGACTTTCTAGTGCTCTAAGCTTCGTTTTATTGAGATATCTTTTTCAAGTTCTCTACAATATTAACATATGTACATTCCCAATAAGAGCCACGGACAATAGTATCAAAAAGTGCTTTGTTGTTATCATCTTAAAAATACTCTTTTAGTGACTTATTGCCACACCCGGATTCTGGAATCCGAATGCAACCGGCGTCGTTAATCTCTCAGAGGGCGCAGACAAACCTCTTCTTATCTTTCATCACATTTATATAGTTAAGTTTGCAAAAAATGTTAAACTTTTAGAACAAAATGAAGTATAGATAGACTTCATAAAATTACTATATAGAGGGATATTCTAATAACCTCAAACTTAACAACCGTCTATTAATAGATTAAACAATTGAAACAAATGATCGCAATAATAATAATAATAATAATAATAGCTTGCCAATCACCCATATTACAAACGCTTGAAGAAATGTTTGAAATGAAACGCTAGGGACAGAAGACAGTAGCTATATTCAATGTACAAAACTAGAATAATAAAGAGTAGCTTCCTCGAAATCAAGAGGACCTACCAAACTCTTGAGATCGCTTATCCAAACTGTTTCGTCGAGTCTTAAGTCTTCTTTAGAACCTGCGGCGATAAAAATAGTAATAATATATGGGTTTAGTATGCACTTGTACTAAGTATTGGTGTATGAACATAACACACAAGGACTATCATTGATCAAGGAAAGCTCTTCCTAAAGCAACATGCCAATTCTGGAAAGTTAAGACTCTTTACTTTCTTAAATAATTAATTCTGATTCATGCTATGAATATGACATGTTTTCATGCAATTAAGGCATAAGACCTTAGAATCATGAAAAAAATTTAGAACAACTTAAACAAAACCTATTATTTTTTCTCCCTTAGGCCGAGAGCTCACCTCTCCAGCCTTGGTTTATTTTTGAGTCTTTTTCTTCTTGTTGTGTGCAGTTCAATGATCTCATTATATCCTATGTTTTACTTAAAAGTGCAATGATTCATTGTATTCCCGTACCTACAATGCATTTAGTAAGTAATTCATAAGACTAAGAAAATGATTTGGCTAGTCTACTCATGAGTTATACTTCTCATTCTTTGTTAAATTGCGCATGAATATATTTATAAGCCAATCTTTACTATCTAGGCCACTTAATTCATCATTTTCATATTATGAAGATTATGGGGCACTGATTATCCATTATGTTTTACTCCCCTTTATTGGCATAATATAAGAAGTCATTATAAGCCAATTTTTATTTGGATATGCCCATTATTTGATCATTTACAAACTGTGAAGATATTGGAGCATATATCTTGATTTAGCACAAGCCAATAACTGGTTAAAACTTCATTCTTATCAACCACAAATAATTTGACATACTTAAGCTCTTGATTTTTTAGCTCACTTTGAACTTACATTTCTTCTTCGTTCTTTCTTACTTTCTTAAAGAAATCTTTAGCATTAAAATCATGCGAGCTAACATAGAATCCGGTTTTTTCCCCCAACCGACAAGGGGTGGTTCACCAATCAATGTGAACCTACATCATCTGAGCTAAACATGAAATCCAATGTCTGCCCCTTACCGAAAAGTGGTGGTTCACCGGCTAAAGTGAAACAAAGTCCACTGTCTTCCCCGCACTTAAAAGAGGTGGTTCACAGATAAAGTGAACCAAAAACTTTCTTTGAGCATTAAACGACACATAGCATGTGAGCTAAACATGAAATCCAGTGTCTGCCCCATATTGAAAAGGGGTGGTTTCACCGACCAAAGTGAAACTGCATCATACCTAGCTCTCTTAGGTGGAATCTAATGGCTAGTTTCTATGTTGGCAACATAGTTCGAAGACTAGGAGATTTTTGGAGAATCTTATCCTCCTTGGTGGAGCCTCATCTCATGAGGCTTACATGTGTTCGCACAAGCTTATTGCTAGTCTATCGGTGTTTTGCTCAACTTCCTTTTCTTTATAACTTTTAAAGTTGACTCAAACATTATGGAAGATTGCTTCTAGTTATGAGGTTTATTCAACTCATTGGATAATCGTTCATCCCTTTCTATACTTGATGAAATGTGAATTTAACCTTACATTATAATCATGGTGTTAATGAGACTTTTCTCATAATTATTAACACCCTCTTATGTGATTATCATTAACATAATTGTCTAGGTGTGAATGAGACCTGACTCACTTCTTTTAACACCTCATTCTGGTCACTTTCATAATTCATAAAGTTTTAATTATGTCATTACTCACCTTATCTTGTTCAATGACATTTGGCAGCTTAATACAACTTTTTATGAACGTTATAAACTTTGGTCAATGTACTTAGTTATATTCTTGTTCATTTTGAAAGGGTATGTTGGGACTTCTCCAAATTATTGGCATACCCTTTGTTATGAATTCAAAGTTACATTGGTCATGCTTAATTTGGTATAACTTAGTCATTAGCCAATTTTGTATCATATTTTGGAAATACATTGTAATCCAATTTATGGATAGAGACTAAACTTTCACATATTATGGTAATCTAGGATATTGTTAGCCAATTTATTTGCATAAGCCCCTATATTTTTTTTGTATGGTCAGATCCTTAGTTATTATTGTGATACTACCTTGAGGTATCTTAATCATTTCATAGTCCAAAGCTCTCTTATTTGTGACTACCTCTTTGATAATTTGGCATACCCAGACATTCCAATAAACTGTCCATCAAGGGGAGGTTTATAGGCAAATTTTTAAACACTAATATAAAAAAAATTGAACTTTTCCTTTTCATTTCACTTTTGCAGTCATTGGGGGAATGGTGGGGGTATTTTACGCATTGAAATTGCCACTTTTGGATATTCATTATGTTGTTCTGTCCCTCCTAAGTTTTCTTGATTAAGGTTTTTGTGAATTGGACATTATGATTCCTTTGATGCTTCTTCACAAACTTTAATCTTAGCATAGTGTTCTAGTGTTTGTTCTTTAACACCTTTTCATATCGCTACCTTCCCGCTATGGGTAACAACTTCTAGCTCGTTGTCATTGTTTTCCATCCTTGTCTTGGTTGCTAACTGTGTTTCTAAGGATGTTAGTTTACCTTCTAGGATGTTCATTTCATTTGCATGTGAATTCACCTTCCTATTAAGTGAAGAAAAATCGTCTTTCATTCCTTTTAACAAATTGTCAAAGCCTACAATTTTTTCAATGATTCTTGTAAGCAAGTCGTTCACTCTAGGGTTGTCTACATCTACCCTTGATTTTAGACTATCCCTCTGTTGGGTATGATATTTTTCATGCTCATTATGCTCTACCCAATCTTTACTTGATTTTCTATGTTCTTTTCCTTTTAGGGAGTTAACACCTTGATTACCACCCTATTGTTGATAGCAAGGGTTAAAACCCTCCTCAATCCTTCGGTTGTTCCAATCTTGATTCTCCTTCGATCGCAAATAACCATAAGAAAAACCTCCTCAACCCGAAATACTTCACCTCTCCCCTGCATGTGTTCTTGCAATATCTCCATCTGATTCAACATTCTCTTTATGTTTTCACGTCTCTCTTTTTCTTTATCGAGTTGCTCTAGTGTAATTTTGAAACAAAATGGGGAGACATGGTCTTTTTTAGTGTACAAGGTCTGGTTCGCCTTGGTTATGTTATCTAATAAGAAAGAGGCCACTTCAAATTACTGTAACATTATTCGGCATTGAACTAATTGATCGTTGATCCCTTTGTTAACTTAGTCCAATGTTTGGTAAAAATATTGGAGCAGTAGTTCATTTGGTAGCCCATGCGTGGAGCATTTCCGCAAACATCTCTTAAAGCTAACCCACCACTCATGGAATGGTTCACCTTCCCTATATCTGAAATGTTGGATATCATCCCTTAACCTCATCATTTTAAAGGGAGAGAAGAATCTTTGTGGAAGGTTAAGATCAATTTATCCCAAGATTTGATGGAACTTTTGGGAAGTTTGGAAAACCATTAGGTCTCCTCTCTGGACAGTGATAATGGGAATAAACGAAGTCTGATTACTTCCTGTGACAAATATTTGAAGGAAAAGGGAATGCACAATTCTTCAAAACTTTAAATGTGTTAACATGAATCTTCATGATTTAACCATTCATATAAACCCCTAGAATGTATAAGATGGAGTGTTGTGCTAGTGACTGCAAAAGACACATTTCCTTCCCCTTGAGGCATGTAGATTACACCCATACCCATTAGAATCGAATCATACAGATTGTTTTCATCATCTATTACATCCGATCGTAGAACATAGGACACTATGTTTTTTGCGTGGCAAGGAGAAAAGTCATGAGCATTCATCGTTCTTGTTCTCAACATAAACACAAGAACTAAAACTTATAGTTAAATTAGTAGAGACTACACTGCATAGAACTAAAAATCATAAATAACTACATTTTCACGTGACACCACTCCCCGGCAGTGGCACCATTTTGATTCTTCAATATGTGTATCTTTTATATTTTGTGACCAATGACACTAACCTACACTTTGAGTGTCTACAAATTGAAACTATTAAATAAACCCAACTAAGCATTGGGTCATGTCCGAGGGAGTGGTAGTTAAAGTAGTAGATACTTGGAGTTTCATTTTAAAGAGTGATAGCTCAAAACATTTTTTGAATATTTAAAACAAAACATGTTTAAGTGGTGATACAAAAATTTCAAATATCAAGAAGGGTTTCGTCACAAGTATTAAAATAGACAAGATAAAGTAGAAAACAAGTATGGGAGAAAGTTCTTGGGGTGTGACCGCAATTTATATTGACACAAACTAATGGGTATATACTTTTGATAAGAAATTTTGAAAGACAATGGTTACTAGGCAGAGATTTAGGTAAAAGTAAGTTCCCTCTAGTGCAATTTACCTCATATCAAATGGGTTCTTCTCAAACACCCACTCATCTAAGCTTACCATCCTATGCCTTACCCATAACCTGACAATTCGATATATTGTTCTTGAATATGGGACTAGTTCTAACCTTATCGGGATAAACCTTATGTAGACCCACTCCTGAGGTCATCAATCTAGTGGTCTTGGTTTCCCAACCTCCCTCTCGGGCAAGACAAAAACACATGGGTGGTTTTGTATTTGCAACTATAAACCCATTTAATTAAACCACAATAACTAGGTGAAATCACTATTAAAATGCATCTAATCCTATTAGTAAGCAAGACCCAACAATAATATTTACACATATTTGCTAAATCATACCCAAAGAATGGAGGGCTTTAGCCACACATCATACAATATCAAATATACTTAAAATGAGAAAGGAATCGAACGGTATAAGAGAGTAAACCTTTAAAATATCAATATAATGTAAATGGAGAAAACACACTTCGAATATTGGAACAAGAACTTCTTTCTTCAAGCTTCCATAAAACCCTCTCCAAACTTAAGAGAAAATCTAACAACAACGTTTCTAAAATAAAATATTGAGTGTCTACTGCTTCACTCTCTAAAATTCTATGAAATTTCTGCCTAAATAATAAAAGAGTTTAATATTTGTTAGGTTCATATTTAGTGTTGGTGGATCCATTCGGTGGCTTTAGTCATAACTCGCTGAGTCATTTCGCGGTCCGCCCTTTCTCTAGTCCATCGTTGCTTGTGCATTGGCTGTATATTTTGCATGTTGTAACATTGGATGGAATAACTATGTTTTGTGAAACTTTTGAGTGAAGCATTGAGTGCTTCTTTTCATCGCCTTTTAATCAACTTCCTTCAAGGTTCACTTCATATTACAGTAGGCGGAATTCTAATATACGGTGTATCGCCAAATGTGCTTGGCCATGCGCACTTTGCATCTTCAACTCTATTCTTTCGTTTGCTTCTGTTTTGCGCCTAAGTGTCCATGCTTCTACAAAATCCTCAAATACCTGAAAGTTAGTAGTTTTTATTAGACATTGAGATAAAATACACAATTGAGGACATTATTTGCATTAAAATAAGGCCCAAGATGAGTCCAATTTTAGGACCCATCATATGTTGTACATATTGATGTGTTCACAGGTCATAAGATCCTCTAGTATGTCTTCACCCAAAAAGAGTTGAATCACCATCTAAGGAGATGTATTGAATTCCTCAAACACTATGACATTAATGTATTTAACCATGTAAAGAAAATATAATGGCCAACGCTCAGCATACACTATGGGCACTGTAGCACATATTGAGGAAGGGAAGAAACAAGTATCCAAAGATGTTCACTGGCTTTCTAACTTAGTAGTTTGCCTAACAGAGAAGTCATATGGTGGTGTGCTAGATCAGAATGGATCAGAATCCTCATTGGTAGCAGAGGTTAAGGAAATTCAGGATAGCCATTATATATTGCTTGATTTAAATTGTACCGTTCATTAACTAAAAGTGAGGTTTTTTTCCAATTGGGAAGATAATATAATTCGTTACCATGGTTATGTATTCCAAATATTGGTAAGTTGAGGCAAAATATCCTTACAGAAGCTCATAATACAAGCGATTCCATTAATCAAGATGCCACTAAGATTTAGCGTAATCGACGGGCAGTCTTTTGTTAGAATGACATAAATACGGACATAGAAGACTTTGTAACTAAGTGACCTAACTTATAAATTGGTTAATGTAGAGCATCACAAAACAAGAGGTGTCACTCAAGAGATTAATGTTCGTAAATGGACTAGGAGTTGTGAAACATGGAATTCATTATGGGTTTACCTCATCCTCGGAGACACATTGACTCTATTTGGGTATAGTGAACAAAGTCATTAAGTCCTCTCACTTCATGGATGTCAAGACTAAAGATTCAGTAGAGGACTACTTCAAACTCTACATCCATGAATAGTAAGGTTCCACGAGGTCCTTTTGTGTAACTTGTTAAATAGAGTTCCTCTGTTTGACTCTCATTTATAGAAATCATTTCATAAAGTTCTTGTACTTAGATAAATCTCAGGACAACATTTAATACACAAATAGATGGTCAAGTACAGTGTACCATTCAAAGATTAGAGGAAATGTAGAGAGCTTGTGTAATCAATATGAAAGAAAGTTGGCATAATCACATATGATTCATAGAGTTCACCTATAATAATAGATTTAATTTAAGTATTTAGATGGGACCTATGAGGCACCCTATGGTCATAGTTTCATGTCCTAGCATAGGTCATTTGAAATAGTTGAAGCAGCCTTCATTGGACTAGATTCATATCATGGGGCATAGGATAAAGTTCAGCTTATTATAGGTAGTCTAAGGATTGCTTAGAGTTGTCAAAACTCCTATGCAGATGTGAGGAGAAGGTACTTAGAGTTTGAAATTGATAACTGAGGTTTATTTAAAGTATAACCTATGAAAAGTGGTGAAAATATTCACTAAGAAAGTATAGATCAATCTTAGTTTTGTTGGTCCTTACGAAATCCTGATAAGGGTTGATAATATGGCCTATGAATTAGAGTTGTCAGCAAAACTAACAGCGGTTCATCTAGTCTTACACATTTACATGTTGAAGAAGTGTGTAGGTGATCTATGCAAATGATAGCCTCACTTATGAAGAGGTGCCAGTTAAAATTCTTGATTTTCAGGTTTGTATGTAAAGAAATAAGGAAGTTGCTTCAGTAAAGGTTTTCTGGAGGAGTATGTCAGTAGTGTGAAGCAGATACACCATGATGGCCAAGCATCATCAACTCTTTCCATCTGATTCTATTTCTGTAACAACCCTAAAAATGAATATGCTAAGTAATGTTTAGTGTGTTTACAATGCCTACGATTAAACCGGGTTCACACGGATTGATGCGCATAGAGCCAGACCTCTGAACCCTTGTGAAATCAAACACAACTAACTTGGTGAGTTAATTGATCTAGGAAGGGCTGAGTCCAGCATGTAGGGCTCCCGAATATGAAGATTTACCCGGATGAGTCTTTACCAGACTTAAAAAGGGGAAATCATAAGTTTGGAAGGTCTAGGGGTAAAATGATTTTTTTCCAGACTAATGGTAGTACCAAAATTACCCTAAATATGTAATTAATTATTTAATTAATAAAGTGGAGGGTCATTTTGGGTAGAAAGGGCCGAAATTGGCATTTGAGCAAAATCTTGCTCCACCTGGGTTCGAGCCTGTGTGGGAGAAATGATTTAACTTGATTATTTAAATTGGTGAATTATTTTTATTAATTAATATTTAAATGATTATTTAAGAAAAAGGAAAATCATAATATTAGTATTATTAATTAATTAATTAATGTGGTGGTTTGGGTTGGGTCTACCCAAAGGGACCTGTTTTCGCGATGGGGACGTAACGGGTGTGAACCTCGAGGGGAACTAAATTTAAGTGGATTACATTGAAGTTTATAATCTGATTTTTGTAATGTAATTATTTTAATTTAACCTATAATTCATAAAAATGATTTTAACATTTGAACAAACCTTATTTTGGACTAAGTCTCAACTAGAATTCTAATCCTAACGAACGTCTCTCTTTTTCACGTTTCATCTACTCTCAGGATCTGCCTCTCTCTTGCTTTCACGTTTACCTAACCAAAACACAAGAACAGAAAAGCTACAAAGTACTTCAAACTTGAAGAACTTAAATTAAAAATATAAGCAAACAAGCAAACCAAAAACTTAAAGCAAAGTTCGTTCGGGTTTGTATTGGAGTTTTGGGATTTGGACGTCGATTTGGAGAAGATTTTTGGGCAGCAATTCATGGGTTGAACAACATTGAAATTACGTATGGGTTTATCTTCTTTATCCAAGAGAATTTTCTTTCCCGTGAATTAACGAATATTGAAACTAGGGTTGTTCCCGTTATTGTTGAACTCCTTGTCCCTAGTATCCCTTTGATATCAACGTGAAATGGGTTAGAGATCATGTTGTTGGTATGTATTCTTGTAGTTTAAGTATGAAGTGTGCTTTTCGTGATAATGTGTTCATTATTATGTGTTTTGAATTGTAAGCATGTCAAGTTATGTCAACCGAAAGTATGTGAAAAAAAATATGTTTTTATGGTTGAATTTTATGTGCGAATGTTTGTGTAAATCATGAGGTGTAAAGGTGGTGTAATGTTCCTGGATGTAATGGCAATTATTGTCTGAATATAATCATAAAAACATCACACTTAAATATGCACCAGATGATCCATGAAATGCCTTAAGAATTAAAGTATGAATAATGATAAAAAGAAGCTGAAAATAGTGAATAAATTTCCTGCATTTGGTAGGTCCGGTTCGTTTGAATTTTAAATTAGTTAAATCACTTAGGATTGAACACAAGACATCATTACCTTTAAGCTACAAAAAAAATCAACAAAAGATTAAGACAAAAATGGACAGAAGAGACTAAATTTTCAACCTGCTGAAAATTGTAGTCTCGGCCAACTTTTGAAAAAATAGGTTTCATTTAAAAAAATTTTAAAATGTGGGTCATTGGGGAATGAATCCATTACCTCACAAAATCAAAATTTAATAAAAAATTTCTTGAGAAAAATGCAAGGAAAAATAGATGTGCTGAGTGGGGATTGAACCCACAACCTCTTGAATGGATGAGAGTGTTAGGAGAAAAATGAAGGAGAAAATAAATGTGGAGAGTGGGAGTTGAACCCACTACCTCTTGGATAGGTGAGAAAAGAAAGATATGAACCAAAATAAAAATAATGAGCTTGTGGGGGATTTAACCAACAACCTCATTAACTTTAACGAAAAACGACAGGAGAAAAAGAAAGGAAATATTATGGGGTTGATTGGGATCGAAACAGGGTCCCCCAAATCTTAAAAATGCAATTATCAAGTTTATAATAAGATTACGTGTTGTTTAAGGGATTAGAAGTTGGGTTCCCTTGCAAAATTCCTTATTGACACACAAGTGATACGTAAGTAAATATTTAATGAATGCTGCGTCTAGAGATCGAAATCAACATCTTGACATACATACAACATGCATAAGTCTTGTACCACATCATATTTGGTAAACATAAATCACTTAGACAAACTATGAACATAGCCTCATGGCTTGTACATGTGGACTCATAAGTCTAGCATACATTAAAAAGTATGTGATCCTAAGATGTATGTGATAAAATGATGTAACCTTAGAAGGTTTTAGTAAGAGTGTGAAACACAGTAAATGGCCAAGTGTATTGGCATATGATGAAGTAAGCATTCATGTGAAGGGGTGACAAATGTGTTAAAGTTAATGAATGAGGTGACAATATAATAGGAGGTAAATGTGAAATATGAGAGTAATATCAAATGAGCCTAAGTAAATGTTACTAAAACGTACTCACCTATGAAAGTGTGAAGCTACTGAAGTGACCAGTCTCTATGAACACTCTAATGAAAGTATTGAAGTTAACGCATACTTAATACTAATGATGAGATGATAAATCATCTAATGAGATATGAGGTCCTCGTTCTACAAGCTAGCTTACATGATGTATGAGTTGAATGTAATGTAATGTTATACTGATTACCGATAGACTAGCTATGATCGGTGATGCCTTCCTTTGGCAAAGGTGGAGGTTCACGTAACTCTCATGAGATGAAATTGTCTGGCATTCCTGGTATGGGCCTACTTATATCTCCTAGTATTTGAATCTATACTTCTAATGTAGGGATCTAACAGGGTTCAATTCCCTATATATGCTAGCATGTTTTGGTTCACTTTGGCCGGTGATTCAACCTCTATTCTGTGAGGGGATTACACACTGGATTTTATGATGTTAACATGATCTATGTCGTTAATGTAAAGTTCCCAAAGAAAGAATGAGGACAGCCTCAACGAACGCACATAATGAAATGAACGATACCAAAGGTGTTACGATAGGATAATAAAGAGGTGTTGTAAACTTAAGTAATGACACTAGGTTATTCTTGGTCATTGCACATCAAACCCGATGAGAGTCTTAAACTACATTGTAGGTATTACTAGTGAATTCACTAGTATATGAATGAATTAACATAAAGTATGTATGAATGAATTAAGAAGAATCTGTGTTTGCTAAAGAAGGCTCCCTAGTTGAGGTCCCATATGTTGAGCGCTCATTTTGGGAAGTCCTAATGTAAAGTCAATGATTCAAAGGTCACATGGCATAGGAAATAATGATGTGAACTATGTGATATGATATGTGAAATACGTTATGTGCTTCATGCAAAATGATAAGTATGATGATGCATGTTACTCTCATGGCATGACTTTCCTCATAAAAATTTTGCAAGTCCACTGACTTTTCTAATCCAAATTTGGCAAGTCCACTGACTTTTCTAATCAAAATTTGGCAAGTCCACTAACTTGACTTTCCATAAATCATGTTCTTATAAAAAGAGCTATTCTTACTCATGCATGTCCTTGGTGTGTGCTTGCATATACCCATACATAGTACAAGTGCATACTTATTTCATACAATATCTAATTTTATGTGCAGGCACAGATGGATGTTAGAGCTTACAGTACGACATTGCAGCTATCCGGACATGGATCATTTTTCCGGATTTGGTAGGCCCTCATGCTTTTGAGGACGCTTGCCTATTATATTCTAGCATAGATATAGGTCTGATTTAGTGGAGTATGTTCCACTATTATTTCAGTCATTGTATTGGTGCCATTTTTGCAAGTATGCACTTAATGCAGTGTGGAACTATTTCTTTCATTTGATTATGTTAATATTAGATGGTTGATTGTGAACGTTTATTGAGTGTAAGTAAAATGTCTAAATCAATTGTAAATAACAAAAAGTTCAAATTTTCTGCTAAAATTAACCGAGATGAAGTAACGATGACGTATGTAGGCTTGTCTGCGACCTCTCAGAGGTCAACGATGTCGGTCTCATCTGGGGTATACACTCTAGTCGTGACAATTACATCTTTATGTAATAGTTCCTCTCACAGTAAATTAGTTTTATCTTGTGTAAATTAGTCTCAATACCTTGTTTCCCCTCAATTTGCCTTGCAGCTCAACATATTTTATGTTCATGGAACTTACTTCACTTAGATATTAATTTATGGTACTTGGTGGTAGGGCTAGCAGCTCCACCCTACAATAATTAGTTTTCTTACACTTCATTTGAGGAAGAATGACTCCAAGGGGGAAATATTTTATTAGCTCAAAAATCAGAACGAAAATTGAAAAACATAGCAAGGAAAACAACGTAGAGGGTCCACATGTCGTGAAGTGGATCATGACCCGTCGTGGTTATGCATCCAGTAAAAATGTAAAAGAACAAGAACACTAAACTGTCTCTGGAGCTCCAAAAAAGATTTGAAGAGACCCGCGAGGGGGACACGGGACTAACATGGCTACTATAAAATATAATTTTACCCATAGACAATATGGTGAGCTTCACACAAGCCTTGAAATGGCTTGTGAAAGAGGCTTGATAGACTTTGAATTTTAGGTAACATACAAAAGATCATATCTTTTAGTTAAAAATAAATTATGTGGCCAACAACATATTAAATTTATTCTCTTGCCAGCGTCACTAAGTTTTCCTAATTCTGAGCCATAAGTAAAAACATATGCCCATTTTAGTGAAGCCTTATCGGGCAGAGCATCTTCATGACCAACATGACAAACTGTGGTGCTCATGAAGACCCGTTAATACAATCTTGACGTCAATTCATCATATTTTAGGTGGTATTTCACCGCGTTTATCAATAGTTAAGCACTAAAACCGTCTAAATTGTATGTGGAGCTCCACACAGACCGTAAAAATGTTTTTAAAGGAGACATGTCAAATATAGAATTTAGGTCAACTTAAACTACCATATCTTTTAACACAAAATTAATTAGGTGATTCATGACCTGTAAAATTAAGTATAATTGACTCTTCTTTTCAAAGCAACTTTAATTCCAAAAATCCAAGTTCGGAGTAGAGAGTTATGCCCATTTCAATGATTCCCTTTTGCGCAGGGCTTCTTCAAAAGTTGCTTGATGGGCCACGGTCATTACGATGTTCTATGAAGCACGTTTTAAAGACACTTCAGAAAAAGTTATGTCACAGACACATTATTCCTTCCCTGTATGCATAGGGAATTTAAACCATGTCATTTAATACTTAAACTACATCGCTTTATTCGGTCTAAGCTTTATCAACTACTTAGAAACTACCTAAAACCCTCATTCTCTGAAATTTACCAAACTTAGAGTGAAGAGAAGAGAAAGAGGTGACGAGCACTTTAAAGAACAAGCAGAATTTTTTTATGAAGTTCAGCCCGAGATCCAAAGGATTTCTCTATGGAGTTCGTCACTAGGTATGAGGAATTACACTAGTGGGTTCATTTCATCCACTAGGTCCCCAGAATTCACTTCGTTCCTTGGTTATTCATAAATTTTTTAGGCCTGTGGCTTACAAATCCTTGTATATTCATACTTATTTATTCTATTGAAGAATCCTTAGACCAAATAATATTTTTCTCGGAAACTTTGTGGAATTCCTTGTATAAAACTCAGATTCCTAGTTTGCGTAAATTCTGTTAGTGTAGGAATTATACTTGCTAGATTAGTTAAAAAGAAAATCATAATCCATATTTTGAATGTCGCATCCTAAGTAGTGAAATGTTTCATTTTAAATAAGCATGTAAGTATTTTGAGCTAGTCAGTATTCAGTGCATTTTAGAATCATATGTATTAAATTGTGAGTAGACTTAGAGTCGAGTTGGACTAGGGTTTAGCGTACAATCGTAGTCCCAAAACTATAGGCCTGGGTAGGATTGTATGTACCCTTGGAAAGGTATATTAGGTCATCTCAATGGGGTATATACATCGGTATCCACGTTTAGCTCACATGGTTTATGTCGTTTAATAGTGTATCTCCCGCAATCAAATTCAAATAAATTGACCTGGTCATTGCATTTAGTTTATATTCAGTTATACTTCATTGCATATGTATGAAATATATATATATATATATATATATATATATATTATATCATTGCTTATAACGCATCGTTCAGCTTATATATTTTTTCACCTTAGAATATCTATATCATGCATGCTTAGTACATTTCATGTACTGACGCACATTTTGCACTATATCATTTCAAGATGTAGGTTCAGGCACTAAGCATTCAAATCAAGCTTAGTTCGATTCACAGTTCGAATTCAGCAAGTTCAATAACGAGTCTTCATACTTGAACAACAATAGATAGGCTTTCTAATTTAGTATTTACTTAAATTTTAAGTTTTGTTAGATTTAACTGGGCACAGGTCCAAGAAACTCAACTCAATTAGAGGTCTTTTACGTATAGTAGTAGTTTCATCTTGAGTTGTTAAGTCGTTTTTTCAGTCATCACTAAATTATTTTTATATAATTGACATTTAGACTAGTTGGATTTCGTCTCCCCCTAGAAATCTAATGATTTAACTTTAGCATAGTTCACAATTACTTAGTTATTTTAAATATGCTTATGATATGTGAGATTCATGGTTAGCTTAAGGTCATTCGTGATCGTAGGTACGCTGTTACATCAAGAGGGTAGCATCAAGGCACGACAATGCTCAACCACCTTCACCTGATTCTATGTATAGGCAACCACAATCAAGTATATACCTAATGAAGAGTTGGTTTTGATCTCACGAGGAGTTATAAAAATAAGAATTCAATGACTATGTAAAATGGTGTTCTAGTAGTTTGTAGAAGTAGATTTTTTTAAACAATAATGTAAAACGCAAGGGGATGATAATTAATGAAAAATGAGGGGTTTAAGTGAACAATTTACAAATACGAACAATCCATACTAAACAAGTAGATATGTATTCTTGGGAGTGTGATAAATTTAATGTTAATTTCACTAAATGGTTGATTAGATTTTATAAAAAATCGTTGAATCTTAGTGGGTAGTCTATGCTTTAGGTTCAATAGCGATTTTGTCAATCAACTATCATGAATCAAGAGAGTTATCACGAGCCTCGACAAGCATAACACATATAAACATCCCAACTCTAATATTAAACTACTTTTTCAAGCTAGATTTGTTGGATTGAATTTAGACCTACTTTCTCAATATACGTATTTAATAACCCAATCACTACAATCATCGTTCAATATTTTAACTCTATGACCTCTTTTTGAAGCAAGCTTAAGTTAAAGGTGTAGATATATCGTGATTTTACAATATCTTTTATGTGTTTCACTTAGAGTTACGTGCATCTTGGTCTATTTTTTTAATTAGGAATTACATTTTTTGTATAATATTTGTAGAAAAATATGCTTGGAAGAGGTTGATAAAGATGTGAGCTGAAAAATTTTAAAAGTGATCACCAACGGAGCAACTACGAACTATGCATCCAATAACGGGCCATGGATGGGCATTCGTAGGTCATTCTCTAGAAGTTGAAGTTCCAAGACTGAGTCAACGGAGTGTAAGGATAGACTAATGTCTAGTCCATGAAGCGTAGGGGATGCATTATAGGTAAAAAAAATTAGTGAAGATTGACCAAGTGTGGAACCATAGAGCAGTTGATCAAACGTAGGTTCACCCACGGTTTGTCGTGTACACTGTCAATGGTTATCTGATATTTGGAGGATCCAGTACCTAATAAATTCTTCTGAGTGTTGATTCCCGGATGGGAGCTATAGACCAGTTGAAGCGTCGGTCGAAATCACATCCTAACAATTAGATTATTTCCATATTACTCATGTTTAACTTAGGATTTGTTTTCTATAGATAGTAATAAACCTCATTCTTGGGGGTTAGACATTATTGTGCACTTCTAGGTTTATTCTTTGGGAATTAATGAGTTTACTCTTAGAAATTAACTTTCCTATATTGTGAACTATCGAGCATGATTAGCTAAATCCACAACTAGGGTTGTGGGAACAATTAGTAATTAATAAATTATAAATCATAATTAATTATTATGGAATATTGTTTTTTTGTAATAACTATGAAATATTGACATTGAAACAACAAGAACCTCTTAAGAAATTAAGGAGCATCAAGTATCGCCACCCTCATCTAGGAATATTGCACAAAGTATCTAGAACTCAAGCAAAAAAAACAAAATATCAAAAAAGGCACACCAACAATCTAGTTACAAATTCTAGACACTAACTAAGTGCATCTATGAGCTCTTTTGGAGCAGTGTCACATATCTACCCTCTCCCTAATCTACCTTTGGATCTATGCAATAATAAAACTCGTATTTACATGTATGTTCCTGAAAATCTTCTGTTCCTTGCTCGCCAAGTGTGATAAATAACAGCACCATAAATTTTCACAACTACATAATTTTGGAACCTTTTCCTTTCCTTCTTTTCAACCATTGTATATTTTGTATTACTCCCCTCTGTTGGAAGTACAACCCTGACCATCTAGACAGAGCACGACCATTATTTTAGATATCCAGCCACATCTAGCAAAAAATGATTATCATTCTGTATTTCATTTTCCTCACAAAAGCAGCATGTAAGGTCATTAACTAAGGTGTTTAATCTGCTCATTCTTTCCTTGTTAAGTATTCTATTCTGGTAAGCCATCCATAGAATCATTTTATGCTTTGGCAGAATAATTGAATTCCATATAAGCTTTTCTTGTTTCACTCTAGGCAACTGACCAAGTAGAGCGATATAACTCTTTGAAATTGAATAATTACCTGAGAGGGACAACTAGTAAGTTCCCCTACTTTACCAAGTAATCATGTGCTCCTTTAATGAGTTCAGCTTCCTCCACTACCAACTACTATCCGCAGATGGACAATGAGCCCATATTTGTGAACAATCCTTTATGTAAATTCCATGAACCCATGTAACCCAAAGTTTGTCCTAATTTATAGACAATTACCATAAAAATTTCCCAACAGAGGCACTATTCCATCTCTTGCAGCTTCTAATGTTTAGATCACCTCATTCTTGGTAGTACATATTTTCTCCCATGCTACAACCATTATATTTCTCTTCTCATCAGTTTTCCTCACAGACAATACCTATGGTGCTTGTCTAATTTCTTCAATGCACTTTGAGGTACTATAAACACAGTCACCCAAAAGTTATAGATATAAAATAATACAACATTTATGGTTTGAAGTCAACCAGCATAAGATAGTTGTCTAGAATATGTTGTGATCCTTGAGGTGATCTTTCAACTAATTGAGGACACTTTATTTTGCTCAATTTCTTTGAGCACAAAGGTAGGCCTAGGTATAGCATACGGACTGTCCCTAAAGAGAAGCATTTTCTATCAAAAATCTCCTGCTTTATTTCGTCATTCACTATACCTAGAAAGTTATTCGATTTCTCTTCATTTTCTACTAAACCAAATGCATTTCTAAAAAGTGTGAGTGCATCCATGACATAACCAAATGCACTGCTAAAATATGTGAGAGCATCCATGACACTGGATATAGAACCCATATTACCCTTACAATAAATTATTAAATCATCAGCAAAAATTAAGTGAGTCAGCTTAGATGTTTTACACATACGATCAGATTAAAAGCTCAAGAGTTCACTCATCTTCTCCAAGATTCTAGAAAGATATTTATTTACCAACACAAAAAACAACGGTGACATGGGACCTCAGGTCCTAAGACCCCTCTTTCTTTCAAAGTATGCATGCCCTACTCCGTTCACTTTGACAGTAAAAGTAGTGAATGTTACACACGTCTTGATTAGTTGCAAAAAGTACACTTGAAAGACAAACCCCCTCAAAACATCCTCTATCAAATTTCACCTAACCATGGCATACGTCTTCCTTAGATCAATTTTCATAAGACATCTTCGGGAAGTTTTCCTGGTGTAATTCCTCAACTGATCACGGCAAATCAATATATTATGGGTCAAGGATCTTCCAGCCACAAAGACTTCGTGGTTCCTAGCCACAACTGTAGGAATAATTCCCTTTATTCTCATGCATATTACTTTAGAGATGCATTTGTATAAAAAGATTTCAACACGAGATGGGCCTAAACCACCTAACATATTTGGCAACATATACTTTAGGGATTAGAGAAATACTTGTGGAATTAAGTTGTCTTAACAATGTTCCAGTGTTGAAAAACTCCGATACGAAATTCGTTACTTCATGACTAATAACACTCCAAGATTCTATGAAGAAATCACTCCCATACCCATATGGACTAGGGCTCTTGGTTTTGTCAATGCTAAACCTAGATAACTTCACATCCCTTTCAGCAAAAGGTTAAACCATATATACTTTTTCTCCTAAGAATGGTCTACGATCATTCATTAGGATGTTTGGACATGCCCTTCTCCTGCAGCTATTGTTTTTCCCAACATATTTTGATAGTAAACCAAAAAAAGATTTGTAATCAATTTATAATCAGTTTGGAGAACATCCTATCTTTAAGTTGGATCATAGCCTCTTGCAACTTCATATTCTTATTTATTGAATAGAATTAATTAGTATTGTCATCTCCTAGCTTTATCAAACTATGTTTACTCCTTTTCTTCAAAAATATCTATGTTAAATATGAAGATCTTCTAAACTTCTTGTGCAACTGCGTTTCTTGCTGCTATAGTATTAGATCAGTAGGGCTACTCTGCTGAGTTTGTTGAAATTGACTATGGTATAGTATTTATGCATGTATTGTTAATTCTTTCATTTAGAACTCTTTTTAACAATAGCAAACATTAGAACTCGCCTCGTTTCTACTTGTCGGACCAAGGAGGCAGTGAATGAGAGAAGAATTAACAACAAAGATTAAGTCAATGTTATCTAATAGTCTAATGTTAATTTGAATGATGGTGAAAGCTAAGTTATATATTGATGTGATAAAAAATTTGTTGTAAAGTTAAGGGTTATTAAAGAATATACCCATAGCCAGACCAAGGTTCGTGGGGAAATTCCCTACTTAGAGGACCAATCACTTAAGGATACCAAACATAGCAAATTAGCATGTAAAACATTAGGAAAAGATTATTATTATTATTATTTTTTTATTTTTTTATTTTTATTATTTTTATTATTATTATTATTATTATTATTATAATTATTATAATTATTATTTCGAAGGTATTTCCTTTTCTTTTTCTTATTATTATCTTTTATGATTGTCTCCTACATGGCCGGCTAAGATAATTTTCATAGCTATGGTAGCTTCATAATTTTTGTACGATGTTTTGATTTAATATTTGGATCTAACTAAGTTATAATGAATTCTTATTATTGTTCTTAAATCTTTTAACACAAGTTTTGACTTGGTTTCGAGATGGTGGTAAGTTTTAATTATCAATGAAAGCGAGCATGTGATATTGTAAGTCCCCGTTAAGATGAAGAAAGGGGCAGCCTGAAACCCTTGTTAGAACTGCTATCTATTGATGTTTAAAGACGAACTCCATGATTGAGTAAAAGGTTACCATACAGCCAAAACTTAGGATAAAACTTTTAACATAACTATAATATGATTCAAAATTTAACTTGGTCATGTGCAAATCTAGATCTGGATGGCCGCGCGGACTACCGCCAGCCCTTGATAACTCAAAGTTGAATCTTGTTTGCTTCTTACTTAATCCACAATATATTACTTACATACTAAAAAAACCTTTTTCTTACTTGTCTTGAAAATAATTTCACTAAACGGATATAGTACTGAGTTAAGTTTAAGTTTTAAGCATATTTTTTGTGGGATTGACCGCAACCTTCAAGTTGGGTTCTTTAATTGACAACGATCGTTTGTACTTCTTTAGGGAGCTGTGTTTTGAGTGTATCACTGCCGAGTTTGACGAGTCATGACGAGTCATCAAACTCATTCAGCGATCTATGTCAAGGTCACTAACTGGTAGAGAATAAAATTGCACAAAAGTCAGCACAAGTCTGCGAAGTCCAGTTCACTCGGTAATTCACGACTTCATTTGTTGAACTAGAAGTATCTCACCGAATGTTATAGCATATTAAACTAAAATTGAGGTTGACAAAGGACGATCAAAAATATATTCGGAATGCTCAAGCATAATGTTGAATTTTACACAATTAGACCATCAAAATGAAAAACAAAAAGGTGACTGAAGGGTAACTTGGAGATCGCCGACTTATTCAGCGAGATCAACTAAGCTTGGCGACTTGTCTCTCAAGCAATTTTTTTGAACCCAACCTTCAATTTTTAACCTACCGCTCCCGATAATAACATCTAGGCACTATTCTACGAAATTAAGCCCAGACCCATATCAACAATGTCCCTGGGGTATTCTGACTTTCCCCGATTTGTCTGAAATTTACCAATCAACGCCTTTTGACCTTAAGAATGATGGCACCCACTCTCTCCATTGGAAAATATAGTAGATCGGTACAATATTGTTCATTCAGACTTCACACACCAGAGCCAACATACAAACAATAGAAACCTATGATTTCAATCAACTTACCCATGCAAATCAACAATTTTGGGCTAAAACCAAATCACAAACATGATATACAAATACTTTTTATTTGAAAGTCAATCAAATCCACCAAATTATGCAATAGATCAAACAATATTAAAACCATGCACCACAAACTACTAAAAATCAAGTCAAGTTCAGCACATTAAAGCTTAAGAGTAAATGGAAACAAACCCTAGGATAGAAACTAAAGAAGGAAATCAAAATTCTCCCAAGAAATTGATAAAAAAACAAACAAGCAAAATATGATCTACATATGGGATTAAAGAGTGCAAAAGTAAAAAAAAATGTAAACTGAATGGGAATTTTCAATAAAAAATGGTTAAGGCTCTTATTGACCCTTCAGTTCGCATCCCAGTTGGTGAAATTAATTTATGTTGCCAACAATTCATCTATGCGCTGAATAGATTTTTCCTACTGAAGGTTTCAAAACATTAGCAATTTAGTGAAACTATCGGGGAGCACCCCCTTGATATAACCGGCGTCTTCATCCTCGAAGACTACTTGGACTAGCCCTTAGCATTTGTCATTAAATATCATAGGTCGAGAAAAAATGGATGATTAAAAATCATAGACAGTGAATGATACTTAGACTTATCACTTATCATATATGTAGTTTACAAAGACTCTTCTCTTATTGAAGTTTACATAGACTTCTCGTTTATGCAATATAGTCAATCTGTAAGATAGTCTAATAATAGTCTCATATTAAACCATCTAATGTAGAATTACAATGTTGGGCATAGACCTTACACTAATACAATATACCACATATAGGTTTACCAAAATAGTCTCAAATGACAAAGGAATGAACAATTTCTTTATACATAAGCAACATCATGGCTAGAGTATAAGAATGGAAACTTCCTCGGACTTGAGGACTCACCAATAACATGGAAAAAGTTACAAGTTTTCCTTCAAAATGGCCTCCTAAACTTCAATGGCCCAAACCTACATATTTATAGAAATATAAAGAATATGGATTAGTACAAACCACATGTATTGAGTATAGAAGCATGCAAGTCACATATTTGAAATCATGCACCAAGAGACATTTTGTTCAAAACTATGATAAGTCACATATAAAAGCCTTTATGCATATACAAGAGCATATACAAGTCAATAATCATAATAACATTAAGATAATTCATATCCAATACAGACCAACATTATAATCAGCCATATTAAAATATCATATCATAGAGTTCATAACATAAAGCATATAAGACACTTACTAATAATTCCCTCCAAAGCCTACAAGTGTAATTCTCATGCGAAGCCCCATAACCCCACATATTTAAGTAAACTAGTCAAGAGACCATAAGCAATGTCTACATTTCACATAACATCATATCATGCATATTCATCATCATATATAGCAACTTAGACCTATATCATGTTCATCAAGTAAAGTCAACATCGTATAAGATCAACATCATGTAAACTCTAGAATTGAATTTCATTAATAACATACGCATATAAGAACAACCTACTGCGACTCCCCTCAAGGTAAACTTGTGTCATGTATGGGTAGAGTCTCACACACCTACCGATACTAAGTAGAACCTTGTTAGTCACCCTAGTTAGTGTTCACTTTATTTATTCCAATCATTCATTTCACTTTCAGAAACAATCGCCTTTACCGACAATATACCATGTGAGCTAAACATGGAATCCGGTGTCATGAAACCCTACAACGAAAGAAGGTGCTCTACTTGCCAAGGTAGAACCAAACATGAACATAGAATTCTAGGTGGATCCTGTAGTTAGTTTTCCTATGGGGCAACATAGTTAAGGAACTAGGATAAATGTATTGTAAACCCTCTATATGCACAATTTCATTATAGTCTACATCTCAGAAGAATCATTGTGAACCTACCTTCCCTCATTGGGAAGGGACACCTCTCATATCTACTTAACGTGGTGCTAATATAACATCTCTTTTTAAAATGTCTTAAGCTTTTTTTAATCATCATATATTAGTATAGGACATAGGTCATATGATAATAAGGCACATAAGTGAATCACATTCAACCTTGCATAATCATACCCCTATTAAGATCTCACAATTCGACATATCCATAACATGTCATCATATTCATCATATTATCATCGTCTTATTCTATTTGCATATTATACTTCAATTGAACATCATCATTAATAATAGTCCAATATAATTGAAGTAAAGAAATCCTAATCATAAAAGTTTTACCAATATCTTCTAAAACATTTTACAATATTTCTCATCTATTCCATAATATTCATCCATCAATTATATTCAAAATTCAATTGTGTCATCCCTAATCACCATCAACCTAGTTCATAACCAAGGGTTAGGTAAAATTGTTAATTCATGGAATATTCAAGAACTAGATCAAAAACCCAATCAAAACATGATACAGGGCAGTCCATGAAGAAACAAAACCATCAACACCAATATATCAACTCATAACCTCATCATCTTCAAGTAATTTATCAACAAATCCAAGATTTAGAGAATTTGGGTAGGAGCATGAATATAATGAATTATAAATCAAGTAACATCAATTGACCATTATTATACTCATAAAACATCCTAATTCGTCATATTTAATTACCAATTCAAGTTTAGAAAGAAACCCATGTGTAAAGAAAACTCTTTATTTTTAGGAGATCTAGAAATCAACTTTGAATGAAACTATTGGAGAAAGGAATCAAAAGAGTGAAGAATTCATACCTTGATATAGACTTTATCCACAAATTTGAGAAGAAATGTTGAGAACATGATCTTCTTCTCCAAACATCTAATGTTCTTCAATAGAGGTTGAGTAGCAAGAGAACTTAGAGAGAAGTGAGAGAGATTTGGAGAATTTTTTTGGGTGGGTAAAAATGACGTAAAAATGATACTAAATCAATATATAGTCGTCGCCTAAATCACCCAAAATAACCCTCACCTAATTGGATCTTCTTTTCATGTCAAATTGACTTAAAAACGTCTCGATCAAATCTTGGAAGTGGTTGCGCATCGCTGATCCGACTTGAGGCAGTGATCCTCGTGAAGGACCCGCGTTGCAAGGTACTTTTTTCCTTCCAAGTGATTTCTGATTGATGCATAGTAACCTTCACATCTTGGTTGTACGCAGGCTGCTTTGGCAGCCAGCTTGCCAAAGTTTGGGTCCTCCGCAAAGACCCTTTGGGTGGTCTTTGGGGAGTCATAACTACACTATTTGAACCAATAAAATTATTTTATATATTTAAAGTCTTTTTACAAGTTTTATACTTCATACAACACTCCCAAACCATTACCAGACATAAGGACCTCTACTAGTTCAGTTTCGCTAGTTTCCAGACGTCAAGGTTTTCCTTTGATGTTTAGACTCTAATACTTCTAATTCAAGTTTATTATATTAGTCTAGGTCTAGAATAATCATTTGAAACATTATTTAATATGTGAGTTTCTAGTATAGTTCATAGGACTTTAGGAGTGTTACATTATCCCTCCCCCTTCCCCAGGAGCATTAGTCCCCGCATGACACTTAAAATCTTTTTTATAAGGAGAGACAAAGACACAATACTAGCAGCCCAACCAACAACAAGAACAACATAATCATAAGGATTCACAACTAATAGGAGTACTTCATAACTCTGTTCAACACATAAACATGATATTACACATAGCAACTCAATTCACACTTTACCACTTATAAAAGATCAACATTTCACTTCACATAATGTGAAAATACCTTCTCAATATCAACATGAGCTAAAAATTAACATCAAGAGTTAGCATGCAATTCTTCTTTCAAGCAACATTAATATTCTTACTACAACTTCTCATTAACACAACTTATAATACACTACATGCAAGTGCAAATTAGTCATGAGAACAAATTTCATAAAAACTCAATTTAGCATGAACCTTTATAAAAATATTCACATCTTAGGAAAACAATCCAAGTTCAACATTATTCATTATTTTATTTTAACTGGAATTACTAACCTCAACCTTGGCTATAATTTTGAGGAAAAAGAGGAGGATAACGCGACTTCATGTAGGCCTTGGTCTCCGATGTTACACCCTTAACTAGGTTGTTTCTCCATAAGACTTTTACGGCGGCTACCTCGTTATTCTTCAACTTCTTGACTTGGCGATCTAGAATTTTGATCGGAACAACTTCATACGAAAGGTTCTCATCAACTCCTAATCCTTCAATCAGGAGAATTGATATTGGGTCTCCTATACACTTCTTAAGCATGGAGACATGAAATACGGGATGAAGCGGGGCTAGTTCACTTGGTAACTTCATCTCATAAGCAACCCGCCCGACCTGTTTCACAATATCATAAGGAACCACATACCGGAGACTAAGCTTCACATTTTTACAAAATCTCATCACCCCTTTCATGGGTGAAATCGTCAAGTAGACCATATCACCTACTTCAAATTCAAGGTCTCTTCTTCTATTTTCTCCATAAGACTTTAGCCGACTATATGTTGTTTTCAATCTATTCCTTATCATCAGAACCTTCTCCAAGGTTTCATAGATTATCTCGGGACAAAGGAATGAAGACTCACCTACCTCAAACCACAAATTTGAAACCTATCTATCCTACCATAGAGTGCTTCAAATGGTTCCATGGAAATACTTGAATGGTAGTTATTATTGTAGGAGAACTCTATCAATGGTACGTGATAGTGTCAATTACCCGTGAAGTCAATAACACAAGCTCTTAACCTATCTTCTAAGTTTCAGATGGTACATTCTTCTTGGCCATCCGTTTGAGGATTAAAAGCGGTTCTAAGTTTCACTTTAGAACCTAGACCCATTTGAAAAGACCTCCAAAAACGAGAAGTAAATTGGGCACCTCTATCTCAGATAATGGACAAATGGATCCATGCAAACTCAAAGTATCATTAAGGTACAAACTAGCATACTCCTCTACCGAATAAGTAGAATTGACTGGGATAAAGTTTGCATATTTTGATAATGTAACCACAATCACCCATATCAAATCATTTTGCATCCGGTTCTGAGGCAAACCCACTACAAAGTCCATATTGACATTTTCCCACTTCAAAGTAGGAACATCCATCATTTAAGTTACACCACCCGGCCTTTGATGTTCGTCCTTAACTTGTTGACAATTAGGACATTTGGTCACAATTCCGCTATATACCTTTTCAAACCATTCCACCAATAGATCTATTGAAGATCACAGAACATTTTAGTGACACCCGGATGAATGGAATATCGGGAACCATGAGCTTCTTCAAATATTTATCCGCTTAGACCATCAATATATAGTACACACAACTTACCTTAGTACCTAAGTACCCCATCCCTCCTTAGGAGAATGCCTCATAGAACTTTCTAAGAACCGATACCTTCAACTCCATCAATAGAGGATCAAGGTGTTACTTATAATCTACCTCCACTACTAAAGATGATTCAGAATTATTATAAAACTTAAAACCTCCCTTTGTAGAATCTTCCAACCGAAAACCCAACCGAGCCAATCTATGCACCTCATTCACTAAAAGTTTCTTATCATTGGGAACATGGGATACACTACCCATTGACATGGGGCTAAGAAAGCCCGCAACCACATTGGCCTTGTGGGGGTGGTAGAGAATACTTATGTCATAGTCCTTCAAGAGTTCCAACCATCATCTCGGAGATTGAACTCTTTTTGAGTTAATAACTATTGAAGACTCTTGTGGTTCGTAAACACATCCACACGGACAACATAGAGGTAATACCTCCTTATTTTAAAAGCAAACACTAACGCTGCTAATTCAAGATCATGAGTTGGATAGTTCTTCTAATGCACCTTGAGTTGTCTAGAGTCATATGCTATCACCTTACCATGTTTCATGAGGATACAACTCAATCCTCCTCGAGAAGCATCACAATACACTACAAAACCCTTGGCACCCTATGGTAAAGTCAACACCAAAGCGAAGTTAATCTTATCTTTCAACTCTTGGAAACTTCTTTCATAAGATTCCGACCACTCAAACATAATTTTATTTTGGGTTAAGGTTGTCAATGGAAAAGCAATGGATGCAAACCCATAAACAAATATCCTATAATACCCGGCTAAACCCAGGAAACTATGAATATTAGTTGGATTCAAAGGTCTAGGCCAATTCTTAACTGCTTCCTTTTACATCGAATTGACCTCTATACCCTCCCTTGAGAAAATATGACCAAGAAATGCAACTGATCTTAACCAAAATTCTGAGTTACTATATTTATCAAAGTGTTGATGTTCTTTGAGGACTTCCAATACTACCCTCAAATGGTCCATATGCTCATCCTCACTCTTAGAATATACCAAGATATCATTAATGAAGACAATTACAAAGGAGTCAAGATATTTCATGAACTCTCTATTCATAAAGTCAATAAAAGTTATCGAGACATTAGTTAGACAAAAATACATTACTAGAAACTCACAATGACTATACCTAGTCTGAAAATTCATTATAGGCATGTCATCACCTCTCACCTTAAGTTGATGATACCCCGACCTCAAATCAATTTTACAAAAGTAGCATTCTCCTTGGAGTTGATCAAAGAAATCATCTAACCTAGGGAGAGGATACTTTTTCTTATGGTGATCTTATTTAGTTGGAGATAATCAATGCACATCCTAAGAAACCCATCTTTCTTTTTCACAAACAACATCAAAGTTCCCCGTGGAGAAATACTTAGTTTTATGAAACCTTTGTCTAGTAAGTCTTTGAGTTGGAGCTTTAATTCCTTCAAATCTACCGGAGACATACGTTCAGGAGGGATTGAAATAGACTTCATATCCGGCAACAACTATATTCAAAAGTCTAAGTCCTATTCGGGAGGAATTCCGATGAAGTCATCAGGAAAGACTTCAGGAAAATCCTTCTCTACAGATACCGACTCTAATGAAGGAATCTCAGACTCAAAATCCTTGACCCTCACAATATGGTAGAGACACCCCTTCAAGATACAAACTTTTAGACATGAAATGATTCAAACTCTAGGGATTGAGTTACCCTCCTTCCGTTCTAAGACAGGTTCCAGAGGAAATTAGAATATAACTACCCTCGTTCTACAATCCATAGAAGCAAAACAAACATGCAACCAATACATCCCCATTATGACATCAAATTCCAACATATAATGTTCTACCAATTCAACCAATGTAACTCTATGGGGCAATGATATCGGACAACTCCTAAAGACACTTCTAGCCATAACAGAGTCACCCTCAAGGATAGTAACCACAAAAGGTGTAATACTCCAAAAATTCAAGACCTAATATAGAACATAACATGACCTTATAAAGGTTTATATACTGTTTTATAACTTAAAATAATGTTTAGAAGTAATACAAGATGTTTTAAAGCCAAGAAGTCAAAGGACGTCCATGACGTCCGGAAACTAGTCTAATTGAACTTGTTGATGTCACTATGTTTAGGGATGGTTTCTGAGGGTAAAATGAATTATAAAACTTGAAAAACTACTTTGTTTAGGTATATATTAGAATAGAGTTTCTAAACGTCCAATAACGACGCCCAAAGGACCACCCGAATGGTCATGGAGGAAGACCCCAACATGGGTGGGCAGGCTGCCAAAGCAGCCTGTGAAAGGCAAGAATCAGTGGGCTGCTGCATGACGCACATCCCACAGTAACCTCACTGTCCCAAAATTTATTTTTACAAAATAAAATGTGTGTTGGCCCCGCGACGCGGAGCCACTTCCAAAATTTGATAAAATTATATTTTTAACCTTTAGACTTCACAAAAAGACCATTTTAACTGAGGGGTTTTTAGGGTAATTTAGGGTGTGATTATATATATCCTAAGGGTAATTTTAAGTCATTATAACTCACCCAAACCCAAATTCCCAAAAAAACGAAAAGCTCTCACCTCTCTCTACTTTGTCTCTCCCCAAATCCTCCATTGAGGAAGGAAGAAAGCTTGAGGAAGAAGGTCAATTTCTCTAGGATTTCACTTCAATTTCGTGGATTAATCTTCATTATGTATAGTTTATTCAATCTTGGGATTCCTTTCCCCCTGATGTGCTCTCAAAGTTGATTTCAAAATTACCCAATTCCATAGGGTTTTCCAATTCTAATGGGTTATCTTCTAAACTTCAAATTGGTGATGAATTGTGATTTCCTATTACTAATTGAGTATATATTGTTGATTAATTGATGTTCATTAATGAAATTTATTATTGATTTATTCCCTTCCTCAAATTTCCCAAATCTTTGATCTTGGTCATGAATTGATCATTAGACTTGTTTTATCTATTGTGATTCATGTTTGGATTGACTAGGGTAAGGTATTGTTGAGATTGAATAAAATTCTTGATGAACCCAAGATGAACCGTGTTTCCCCTAACCCTAGGTTATGAATTGTTGTTAATTTGATATTAATGATGCAATTGACCTAGTTTTTGTGTTAATTACTATTGATTGATGTTACTACACCTATTGTTGAATGTAATTGGTTGGTTGATGATAAGACTATGAGATGGCTATTGAATGACATTGAGTAAGTATTTATGATCCTAACCTTTACTTCAATTAAGATTGCTTGTGATTGATCATATAGTTCAATTGAAGAATGACTTTTAATTAGCCTAGGTAGGTGTTGGTAGGATGATGACTTGAAATGTCTTGATAATGTGATTGTGAGATTATGTTTAAGATGAAATGATATAAGGTTGGTTATGAATTACATAGGTACCTTATTATGACATGATGATGATGTTATGCTAATCTTACATATGAGGGTTTCCATGAAAGGATATTACTATGCAATTCCAAATGAGCAAATGAAAATGATTATGCAATGGATTAGACCCTATGACCTACATTAATCTATGATGATTATTAATGACATTAAATACATTTCAAAAGGGACTCTAGCTTAGCACCGAGTGAACTAGAGTGAGGAGTGTCCCTTCCCACATAGGGAATGTGGGATCACTAATGTACTCTTGAGATTGGAGACTATAATTCGTGTAGCATAAAGAGGATCCCAACTATATCTCCTAGTTCTTGAACTATGTTGCCCCATAGGAATACTATCTAGTGGATCCACGTAGTTGCTATGTTCATGTTTTGGTACTACCTTGGCAAGTAGTCTGCCTTCTTTCGGTGTAGGGTTCCATGACACCAGATTTCACATAAGCTCATATGGTCTATGTCTAGGGCAAGAGGTTCCCAAAAGGTAAAATGAACTAAAGGAATGAACTTTACTAAAGATAACTTAAAGGGTCTAGCTTAGTCTAGGTATGGATATGGGACTTCCTAAACATTGAACTTGTTAGCCTTGAGGGAAGTCTTAGTAGGATGTTCTAATGTATGAAAATTCTTATAATCCTATATGACATGTATATGATTAACTTGCACATTGTTGATACTATATGTTGATTGGTGTCACTTATGAATATGTGTTGGTCATTATTGTTAAAGATTTATGCTATGTACTCTTAAAAGTTATGGTATGTAATGTAGGAAGTTAGTCATGATTCTTGTTGGTTACTCTATTGAGTAAGGTTTTAGGGCTTTGATTGGTTATTGCACTTGTTTATTTGATAGATGTTAATGGGTAATTATGTTGCTTTAGTTAAGTTTAAATGTACTCTTATACATGCTTGTTACTATTATGACTTGATGATAGAGTCATTTGGCTATGTGTTCAACTATATGCTATGCATGTTTACTTTACTAGACTTGAAGTTGTTGTTCTTGTGATGTACATGCATGTGACTTAATGAACATGTCTTATTGATTGGCATGGCCTTATTGAGTGTGCATAAAGGTTTTTAAGGAAAAGTGCATGCTTATTGAAATGTCTCCTTTCTTAGCATGTTTTCAAAGTATATGTGCATATGTTCTCATACTTATTACAAGTGGTGTACTAACCTAATTTCTCCCTTTTCCCCAACATTTTAGGTTGCGGTCGTTGAAGTGCTTCTGAAGACTACTTGAAGAGCACTTGGATCTCTTGATCATCCAAGTAAGGTAGGTCCTCACTTTCCGAGGGCGATGCCACTATCTAGCTAATGGAGTTGTTTTGAGTTTAAGACTTCTATGTTTCTTTCTTTTCCATTTAGTATGAAACATTATGTAGCCCATGTAAGGCATTCTTAATTTGATGTATGGATTATGCCCAAGTTCTTACACTTTTATTAGATGGTTATCAGATGAGACGACTATTATGACTATGTTATATTTTATATATACTAATGTGCAATAAAAGTATAAGAAAGTAATCTTCATATACAAAGGGTCAATGTATAGTTAATATACATATACTATACGTACGTAGAGGTCTATGTAAACCTCTGAGTAGAAGTGATCCAAAGTTTTAAATTTTTCGATAATTTTAACTTATGAATGTAATGATGGAAGCTAAGAGGATAGTCCTAGTCCTCAAAAAGACCGACAATGCTGGTTATGTCTAGGGGCTATTCGCGGATGTGAAAAAAGGTTCATTCGAATCATTGGGTAGAACATTAAACTTTTTAGATACTAATTGGTTACGAATGATAAAGTTGCACCAAGATCTACTAAACCATAGACATTAATGGAGAACAGTTTAAAAATATGCCCGTGACGACATCAGGAGCATCCTCATGATAACCTTTAGAGAGGAGAGCATAGTAGTGGTTCTTATTAGGAGCATCGGAACTAGGACCGCTTGCTTGTTCATGGTTACTCTCCTTTTCTCTAGCCTTATGCATGGGAAAATCTCTAACCTTATGACCACCCTTTTCATAACCAAAGAAATTATATGTTCCCACTAAATATTCACCCATATGCTTGTTACCACATTTTGTACAACTAGGTTTCTCACTTGGTGAATTTACACTCCTTCACCTTGGTAGCTAGGGTTAGACACCCTATCATTGATAGCCTTGGGAAATTTAGTAGGAACTTGGTCGTAGAATATCTTCTTGAACTTAGGCTTATCTTGATTTTCTAACTTACCATTAGAAGTAACTCCTTCAAATGACCATGACCTCTTAGCATCCCTATTCTTTCTCTTAACCCTACTCGCCTCAAATTTTTGACCATGCACCATCAAATGAGAAATTTCCATGTCGTCATTTCCACAGGATCATTAGACATTCCCATAACAAAACGACTCATTTCATCTCTAGTATTGGACACCAAAAAGTCAGCATATTTGGACAACTAAGTTAAAGATTTGAATAATGAAGGAGTAACAGATACCCTAGGAGCAAGAATAAAATTCTTACAACATTGGTTTATACAACTATGTGAAAACACAAAATCGAAATAAAAATGGAAAAAGTATTACTCAAAAACTTAAAATGCTGCAAAAATAAAACAGCCCCACAATTTGGCTGTATAGAAAAATATTATAAAAAATGACGACATAGACGATATAAAAAATATGGAACTAAATATAAATACAGGAGACCACGCCAAAGATATTATGTAAAAAATTATAAAACATAAGGACCATATAAGCCAAAAAAGAAACCATCAGAATGTACTTGTTACAACTGTGGAAAGTTAGGACACATTGCTAAAGATTGCAGACTACCAAAAAATCCAAAGAAAAAATAAATAGCAGAAATATTAATAGACAATGAAGAATACATGCAATTAGATTACTTAGACTATGAATTATGTGAAAATGACATCATATACGAACTATTAGACAACGACCTAAGCTTAGAAATAGATGAAGAAATAACCGAAGAAGAAATCTAATGTCTGAAGAAGATATACAAATAATATCAAAACAAAATTATCAAAACAAAGAATCATCGGAACAAAAAATCATATTTGATATTACAATATTTGAACAAATAAAAGGAAAAGAACTAGACTTAAGTCTTGAAAAAGTACTTGAGATACCAACCATAAGAAATTGGTTCAGAAAGCAAAAAGATGAATACTATATAGTTAGTCAAAAGGAACACATCATAGATTGTAAATATACAAAAGGAAAGGAACAAATACCAATAATAAATAAAAGAATAATAAACAAACATATAAAAGATATAATAACCAAGACACCAATAAAATATGTACATTTAGGAGGAACAGAAATACTAATAAAAACATGTTTTATAGAAGGAATAGATACTCCTATTGAAATATACCTAACAGACGATAGAATTATACAACCTATAGAAAAAAGCATAATTAGTGCAGTAAAATAAAACTTAATAGAACAAAAATTTAAATTCATAATAAGTGTTAACTATTAAGTAGCATTAACAGATCGAAATATAGATAAATCATTAGTTCTATACTACAAAATGTCCGGCATTGAATTAGCATCAGGAAGTAAGATATTCACAGCAAGATGTAAAAATTTATATTTATTGACAACAAAACACAAAATAGCGGCAAAAAAATAAGATTAATAAAATAAAAATAGAAAATCCATTTGAAAGGATAGTCACTGTAATAGATAATAACGACTACAGTTATAAAGAAATTGACATAGAAGAAGACCTAGAAATAGTAAAAGAAAGATTCGGTACTTCAAGCATACCAAATATACTAACAAGAGCTACATCATCAAGAATGAGTACATCTAAAAGAAACTATATACTCCCACAAAACATACTACTAAACACAAACGAAATAACGCTATACCATTACTACATAACCGGAATAATGGACCAAAGAAAATACCAAATTTTAATAAATATAGGACAAGAAGAAAATTATATAACAAGAGAATTAATACCAGAAACAGAAATCATAAAAACATGACAATTTTCCCTGAACTACCTAGAGAAATATGAACAAATGAGAAAATGACATAAAAGGAAATAATTACAGGAGAAATACCCTTAATAATTCAATTTAAAATTTACCAAGGAAATCAAAACATTACCTTAGAGATAAAATGGCTAGAGAAATTTAAACCATATAATATAGAAAATGAAAAATTAACTATAACTTATCAAAATAAGAAGATAATCATCAAAATAACAAAATCAATAATGAAAATCTATATACTTGCAAAGATTATTGTAGAAGAATATTACGACAGATATTATACACCAATGATAGATACAGGAGCAGAAGCAAATATATGTAAGTATAATTGTTTACTAGAAGGTAAATGGAAACAATTAAAAAAACCTATGGTGGTAATAGGATTTAATAACGAAGAAAGTATGATTACGTATAAAGCAAAAAATATAAAAATACAAATATAGGATAAAATACTAACGATAGGAGAAATCTATAATTTTGAGTTCACAACAAAAGATAATTTTATTAGGAATGTCATTCTTAGATAAATTATACCCACATATAATAACAAGAACACACTGGTGGTTCACCACCCCATGCAAACATAAAGTAGGAGCAAAAAGAGTAAATAACAAACGACGTAAATCCACAGAATGGATCAAAGGAAGTGAAAAAATTACGCAAAAATTGGAAAATATAAGCAAAAACAAACAACACAGTTAGAAATTATTATCTTTGCAATAGATAAAGTTAAAGCAATACAAGACAAGCTAGATGTATTGTACAATGAAACCCCACTACAAGGATGGGAAAAACATGAAACAAAAATAAAAATTGAGTTAATTGATGAAACTAGCATAATAAAACAAAGATCCTTAAAATACAATGTTAATGATTTAATATAATTTAAGATGCATATAAATGAACTACTAAATAATAACTACATACAAGAAACCAATAGTAAACACACGAGCCCAACATTTATTGTGAACAAACATAGTGAACAAAAACGGGGTAAAAGTAGGATGGTCATAGATTATCGTAATCTAAATGAAAAAAAATAAAAACATATAACTACCCAATACCTAATAAATTATTAAAAATTAGACAAATACAAGGATATAATTACTTTAGTAAGTTTGACTGCAAATCAGGATTTTACCATCTAAAACTAGAAGAAGAATCTAAAGAATTAACGGCATTTACTGTACCACAAGAATTTTATGAATGGAATGTTCTACCACTTGGATATAAAAATGCACCAGGTAGATACCAACATTTCATAGACAATTACTTTAATCAATTAGAAAATTGCATTGTCTATATAGATGATATATTGTTATATTCAAAAAACACAAGATGAACATGTCAGATTATTAGAAAAATTTATACACATAACAGAACATTCTGGCATAAACCTAAGAAAAAAAAGCAGAAATTATGAAACCTCAGATAGAATTTCTAGGAATACAAATAGATAAAAATTGGATAAAAATGCAAACCCACATAGTACAGAAAATAATTACCCTTGATGAAAATATAGATACAAAAAAGAAATTACAATCCTTTCTAGGAATCGTAAGCCAAGTGAGGGAATACATACCAAAATTAGCAGAGCATTTAAAACCATTACAAAAAAACTTAAGAAAGATGTCGAATATCATTTAGACAATAGAAATAAAGAACATATAAGACATATCAAAAACTTATGTAAAAAACTACCAAAACTATATTTTCCAGATGAAAATAAATTATTTACTTATATTGTTGAAACGGATTTGAGCAATCACAGTTATGGAGAAGTCCTAAATATAAATATGACAAAGAAAAAATAGAACATTATTGTAGATATTACTCAGGATCCTGTACAGTAACACAATTAAAATGGTAAATAAATAGAAAAAAATTATTTGCATTATATAAATGTTTATTAGCATCTGAACCATATATTGTTTACAATAAATTTATTGTGAGAACAGATAATACACAGGTAAAACCCATAACAAAATGTTAAATACAGCTACAGGTAGCACATCTATAGGAGGATCAACTACAAAAAAAGAAGACGGTAAGACAAAATATACAAATACCAATATGAATAAACTATTCTCCAGACCATACCTTCCTGAATACACCCAAAAGATGTATTTGTTCCCCCACAAGTAAATACCTACAAAACCAGTTTGGATTCACACAAACAAATATATAACCATATCACCAGGACGTTTAAAGAAAATATACACAAAATCCAAACCTTTTTGAATCTAAACCCAGAGCTAAAAATACCCAAAATCCAAATGAAGATTATATAATTCAACACTTACAGGGATATAATAAACTCATAGCAAAACCACGTACCAATTAAAATCTAGTAGCAACTTGCTATAACTATGGACTTTTAAGTACAGTATACACGATAACAGGTGAAGAAGTAGCTAAGATACCAGAACTATACAAAGTGTTTCTACATTACAAAAGAATAACTAAAGGAGCTTTATTTTATATAAAGTTTTATTCAGCAACTGCGAAAATATTATACGACGAAATCAAACCTATAATACAAGTTATGAAGATAGGTTTGACCAAAGAAATGATAATCCTAGAGAAAATAGAAATACAAGAAGAAATACAAAGGGTAAATATCCTAAAATTCTATGCAAATAAAAGAACTATTGGGATAGCTACCATTTTGAATGAATTATCGAATAATTATCTAAACAGAAACGTAATTTGAAACTACTACACTCGAGATCAGACGATGATATATTTCAATTGCAGAGAGCTAAAAATAGTAGATATGGAAGAACTACGCCAATGGATACTAAGCCTGCTGAAACCAGAGCAGCCACCTACCACAAGAGCTATCAGAAAATATTTGGTTTCACAAAATATGATGACTATATACTGTAATTAGTAGGCCAAAAATAGCTAGATCATCTATGCACAAAATGTGACGGAGAAGACAACTACATCCCAGAAGTATAGCTGGAATAATAAAAGCAAAAACAGCCAATAACTGGAAGACAAAGAGATGATATAAAGTTATAAAAAGTATGTCAGGCCATATGTAAAAGTAAAGGTCTTTATGGAAAGTTATAAAAAGTATGTCAAGCCATATTTAAAAGTAAAGGCCATTATGTAAAGTTATAAATAGTATATCAGGCATATGTAAAAGTAAAGGCCATTATGTAAAGTTATAAATAGTATGTCAGGCCATATGTAAAAGAAAAGGACACTATGTAAAGTTATAAATAGTACGTCAGAAAATCCTACCAATTTAAGAGAGGACTTGGTAGAGACACGGAGTCCTAATGTAGATATACAAGCAATGTATCTATGCACACCTTTGACGTCAGACCAGTGTATAGTTGTGGGCATTGCATAAACTGACATAATAGGTTAACTACATAAGAGATATCTGGATGAGTGAACGTCAAGTATTGTAAGGCTCCGATAACACTTCGATATGCAAAAACATTAATGTCCTGTGAACCAGACAATTCATAGAGAGTATGTTTTTGTTTGAAAGAGGTTTGAATAGCACGTGCGCCTTACATGTCTGTGCATTTAAGAAGATCAGAGGCATACTTGCTATGGTGAACCACAATACCAAAAAAGTAGTGAAGGCTTCCCATATCTTTCAGTGCAAAACATGACTGAAGGTCGTTGATGAGCTTAGACATACTGGGAGAGTTACTCTCGATGAGAATAATATTATTAACGTAAAGGAGTAGTAAAATAGTACCTTGTGATGAATGCAACACAAATAATGATGGATCAACTTTACTACATAAAAATCCATAATGGAGGAAGTAAGAGCTAAACTTGTGGAATTATTCTCTAGGTGCTTGTTTTAAGCCATAGAGTGCCTTTTTGAGGAAACACACATGGTGCGGGAGATTTTGATCTTTGAAGCACGGTGGTTGCTCCATGTAGACGGTTTCCTTATGGTCTCCATGTAAGAATGTGTTCTTGACATCAAGTTGTTTAATCTCCCAGTGTGAAGGTTTCATCAAAGTCGACTCCATCGATTTCATTGTATCCTTTCGTAATCAAAACCATTAGTCTTGAGTGTTGTCTTGAAATCCATTGAGACAAACAACATTCATATCGGGTTGTCGCGGAACCAATGTCCAAGTTTCATTTAATTTCAAAGCATTCAATTCATCTTGCATAGTAGCCAACCAGTGGGGCTTAGACAAAGCTGTTTTGAGTGATTTTGGTTCGACAATATCGAGTTGGATAAAAGCTGTAAAGAGGGTATGAAATGTGGGGTTGGGAATGGCATGAGTTTTTGTTCGGGTGAGCAGGTGGTAGGTCTTATCGTGATTTTTTGGGTGTTTATTTGACTTGAACATCAACTGATTGGTCAAGTGATGAAGAGTTTGATGTTAATTGTGTGAAAGAGGATGAAGTGTTGGGACTACGATACATTTGGTTATCAGGTGTATCTACTGCATGAGGTGTTGATTCCTTAAGTTGGACACAGAGAGAGGAAATTTTGGAGTCATATTTGAAGATCCTAGTTGCAGCAAGTCAGGGGAGATTTGCTGCATACAGGATGATTCATGAAAACAATCAAATGTTGGAGGGACAGAGCACTCTGTTGAGTTATCTAAAGGAGTAACGACTAAAGAGTGAACATATTGATGCTCCAGAAACTCATAGAACGTGGTACAGTATGAACTAGCTAAATTTGCAGACAAACCAGTTCTAGAAGACTCATAGAGTAAGATAACTTCATAAAAAATAACATGTCTTGAGATAAAAACTTTCCTTGTTTGCGGGTGATAGAACCTATATTCTTTATGAACTAAGCTATAACCGATGAACACACATGGAAAAGTTTTGGGTTAAAATTTATTTATATACTGCCCTCTAAGATATGGAAAGCATCTACATACAAATAAATTAAGGCATTATAGTCAGGTTTCTTTCCATGTAACTTCAAGAATAAAGATTTCATATTCAATGTAGATGTAGGAATTCTATTGATTAGGAACACTACAGTCATAAAAGCTTCAACCCAAGGAAACAAAGGTACATTTGCATTACAAAGTAGAGTCAAACCAGTCTCAACAATGTGCCTATGTTTTCGTTCAACTACTCCATTTTGTTCAGGAGTATGCAGACAAGAAATTTGTCTCGTCATACCATTTTGATCCAAGTAACAAATAAAATTCAAACTGTTGAATTCTCCTTCTCCATCACATTGAAATATTTTAAATTTCTTAGAAAATTAAGTTTTTATTAATATGAAAGGCCATGAAAATAGATAGAATATCATATTTATTCTTTAGGGGATAGATCCAAGTAAATCGTTTTTAATCATTGACAAAATAACATAGAATTTTACTCCTTGAGAAGAAGCAACATCGGTGGTCCCCATAAATCACAATGTTTTAGCTAATGGCGCAAGCTCTCTTTTATTAGAAACTTGAAAAGGTAGCTTACAACTTTTTCCCATTTGAAGACTACAAACTGAAAAGTTTTTACTCCAAGTCCTAACATCAATCATCTTATTGCTATGCAAAAAATTAAGAATCCTCGAGTGTGGATATCCTAATCTTTGATAGCAAACTGTGTCTCAGTTCTTCTCTATTTCGTAGTTATCAAAGCTTCATGTAGACTTTCTTCCAGAGCGTACAAGTCATGTCTTCTATTACCCTTTTCCAAAACTATGCGCGTTCTCTTGTCCTTAACAACAAAACCCTTGTCGGTAAACTTAACAGAGCAAGCATTATCTTCAACGAATTTACTAACAGAGATAAGATTTCTTTTGAGTTGAGGCACAACAAAAACAATCTTTAAACGAAGTTTTTCTCCAATATTTTTTATCTCCAATGTGTGTAATAGGTAATTCATCACCATTGCCTACCATAACTGAATCAGTTCCCTTACATAGAGATGAGTTCATAAGAATACCTGAGGAGTGTACCGTGTGATTAGTAGCACATGAATCCATGTATAGATGATTATGTGGGTTATTATCAAGTGACATAGCTGCGAGAGCCTGTGGTACTTCCTGTTGTGCCTGTTAAGAATAATCCCACCTGTAAAAACAAGAGAGCGCTGAATAGTTGTTCTTTCCACAAATCTGGCAAGGATTTTTCTTGGAATTCTCGTTCTGTTTATTAGACCCTTGTAATTGTGTATGAAACCGCCTTTGTTTAAATTCCCTTCTGTTTCCTCTGCCTCTTTGAATTCCTCTTCCTCTGAAAGAGTTTCCATGAGTCTTTTGTGCAATGAAGGTCACATTTGGATCAAGAGTAGGTTGTATTGTTTGTTCATCTCCTTCTTCCCTCAAGTCAAACCCTCTAAGGGCGGTCATAAATTGGCCAAAAGTCGGGTATGGTGCTATACCCAACATGATAGTGTGAAGGGTGTTTGTATTTGTTTCCAAGACCTCTAGCAGAAGTAATTACTTTGATATCTTCATCCAATAGATTTTTTTATAGATATGAGGCTATCATAAATTCCCTTAAACTCATTGATGTATCATCACGTATTTGGACCCTACCATCACAGTTTGAAGTTGTTGCTTCAACTGAAATTCATCCTTGCTTGCTTGAAGGTAAGTATCCTTAAGCAACCCTATATTTAATTTGCGGTTGAGCATCCTATAATAAGGAACATTGACCCTTCTGTCATTGTTCCAGACATCCAACTCCTAACAAGAATGTCAGGTTCTTGCCATTGGAAAATTTCGAGTTTGGAATATTTTCTTCCTTCGCGTTTTCTATAGTCTCGGATGGAGGGTTTGATTAGTTGAAGGAGTTGTGTCCTCCAAACAACATAGTGACATATTGCAATGAGTTGGTGCAGTGAAGTGGGAGAGAGGGCTAAGGTGGCGATGGAGGATGCTGCGATAACATATAGTTTGTAAGGAAGAAGAAAAAAATAAGTACAATATAGTTTGCCCTTAATTGAACCTAGGCTTCTTATACCATGAGGAAAATATAAAGAATACAATGTATGGTTGTTAAGATATTCTTTATCTTGATGTCACAGTACAATGCAATAAGAAAATATATATAGACGACAAGAGTCCTTGGTCCTATCTACATATACCTTACCAAATAGAGATGGGTTATGCAATCTCTTAGTGAGCGTAAGTAGGCTAGAACGTTAGGACTCCTTAACCGACTCTAGTCAGGTTATCTTACAGGTAGCTATCTCAATATTGTTTTGATATGTGATCATGTTGTTCAATGTACACAATCTTAAACCTCATCCATGCTTATAAGTAGTTTAGGTTAATGGTATCTAATGAAAGGATAATTCTCATATGCACTAAAGTCTACTACTATGCATGTAAAGTATATGTCCATGAAACATTGTCACACCCTTTTTCGTGCAGCGGCGCAAGAGTTTTTCCAATTTAAGTGACATGATAAAAAGGGATTACTTTATTTCTTTCAGAGTCGACACTTGGAATTGAGTTACGGTGTTCCGAGTCACCTTATTTACATCCCTAATCAAAAGGAAGTTGACTCGTTATTTTATGGTCTGCGAAATCAAAAATCGAGTAAGGAATTCGGTTAACCGAAGGGAAGGTATTAGGCACCCCTCGGTCCCGTGGTTCTAGCACGGTCGCTTTATTGACTTTTATATGACTTGACTTAATTTTAAATATATTATGTTTGTTATCTAACAATTTACTTATGTCCCGCTTTCTTTGATTTATTTTAAATTACTTTGTAAAATTGTCATATTTTATTAGTAGGTAGTTTATTGGTTTGTATTTAAAGGCTAAAAGTTGTTTAATGTTTTTTGGATCTTAATATCTTATTAGTATTATCATTATCATAAGCCTAAATTATACATTATCTTAGTTTTATTTTTCTAAAAGAAAATGAACAATATATTATTAAGAACATAAGATAAAAATAAATTATAATAATACACCTTTTCATATAATGTTTTACATTTTCTTATTTTAGTCATTAAAATTAAAAGAACCCAGTAATTAATATCAATTTATTTATTTATTTACTTTGTACATTTTGGGTCACTTTAATATTGTTTTTCATTTTCTTTATTTTGTTTCTCTTTCTTCTTATACTTTACCGTATTATTCTTTTATATTTTCTCCTTCTTATTTTTATATTTTTATGTTTTATAAATTTCTTTTACGTCTTTTCCTTTTATTTAAATTTTTATTTTTTATTCTTTCATCATGAATCAATTAATTGATTATTTTAAAAAAAAATCACATTAAAAGAAATGTAAAGATAGTGTAGGTTTGATTTATTTTATTTTTATTTTTATCATTCTCTTTTTTAAAAATAAAATTAATACAGTTCTATTAAATGTACAAAGTGAAAAAGTAACTTAATAAATAACAACTAAATTTGATCTAATTATTACTAACAGCATACTGTAGAATATTAAGTTTCGAATTTTAATAAAGAACGAGATTAAAGGAAACCTTAGAGCAAACAAGAATAAATACATGTTCTATAAATTTTACTCTAAATGTAATAACATAAAATCTCAATCTATTTCATATCATAATGTAAAAGTTAAGCATACATAAATTTAAAACACTTTATATCATTGAAATCATATCTTGCATAATTCTCAAACCAAATAATGTAATAAAGATCAAGAGTTACCTTTTGTGAAAATTAATTCACAAAGAAAATACCTCGATAAGGATCACGAATTTGAAGCCTCGAATTCCACTATTTTTGAGTTTTTTCTTTTTGTGCGTGTGTTCCTTAAAAAAAGGTGAAAAGTTTTCTTTTTTGTTTATCATTTCCTCTCTTTTGCTGATTTTATTTTAGTCCTCCCTTTTGCTGATTTTTCTCTCTCTTTGGATTTCTAAAATTTCTTCTTCTCTTTTCCTTTGTACTACCTTTTTTCTTCTTCTTCTCCTCTTTCCCTTATTAATGTATATATATTTATGTAAGTGTGTGTACATGTGTATGGAAGAGTTGAATTAGTGGAGTGGGATGTGGGGTGAGTGGAGAGAAATGTTGAAGTGGGGTGGGATAATGGGTAGGTTAATTTCTTTTAATTTTTTTTGTTATAAAATAATAATAATAATATTTAAGAGGAAATAAATAGCTAGATAAAAATATATAAAAATAAAATCACTAATTTATTAAAACTTTGAATGAATAAATAAAAATATACTTTAAAGTGTTATTCGAATTTTTTGTGGTTTTCATCTCTTTTAAAAATAAACTTAATAAGATAAGATAAAAGTCAAAATATTTATAAAAAATATTTAAGCTCTAAAAAATGTATAAAACTTAAACTCGGTCAAAATAACGTGTCTATAGTTTGCCCTTCTTTGACTCGAAACACGAAGAGTTTTCGGACAAAGAAGTAGACAAAGTGAAAAGTTTTGATCAAACTCTTATTTGAAAGACCAAAATTTAAGTGACCGAGTCCTTGTTTTGTACAGCCTACATATCCCAAGTTATAAGGGAATCTGGTCACGTGTAGGGTCCTTCTAGTTGCATTATCCAAGAGGGTCCTGCTAGTCCCATTATCCAGGAGGGTCCTGTTAATCCCATAATCTAGGAGGGTCCTGCTAATCCCATTATCCAGGAGAGTCCTGCTAATAGTCCAATTATCCAGGAGGGTCCTGCTAATAGTCCCATTATCCAGAAGGGTCCTGCTAATCATATTATACAGGGGGGTCCTACTAGTCCCATAATTCAGAAGGGTCCTGTTAGTCCCATTATCTAGGAGGGAGCTGCTAATAGTCACATTATCCAGGAGGGTCCTACTAGTCACATTATCCAGGAGGGTCCTGCTAGTCCCATTATCCAGGAAAATCCTGCTAGTCCCATTATCCAAGAGGGTCCTGCTAGTCCCATTATTCAGGAGGGTCCTGCTAATAGTCCCATTATCCAGGAGGGTCCTGCTAATAGTCTCATCATCAAGGAGGGTCCTGCTAATCCCATTATCCAGAAGGGTCCTGCTAATAGTCTCATTATCCAAGAGGGTCTTGCTAATCTCATTATCCAGGAGGGTGCTGCTAGTCCCATTATCCAGGAGGGTCTTGCAAATCCCATTATCCAGGAGGGTCCTGCTAATCCCATTATCCAGGAGGGTCCTGCTAATCCCATTATCAAGGAGGGTCCTGCTAATAGTCCCATCATCCAGAAGGGTCCTGCTAATCCCATTATCCAGGAGGATCCTGCTAATAGTCCTATTATCCAGGAGGGTCCTGCTAACCCATTATCCAGGAGGGTCCTACTAGTCCCATTACCCAGGAGGGTCCTGCTAATCCCATTATCCAGGAGAGTCCTGCTAGTCCCATTATCCAGGAGGGTCCTACTAATCCCATTATCCAAGAGGGTCCTGGTAATCCCATTATCCAAGAGGGTCCTGCTAGTGCCATTATCCAGGAGGGTCCTGCTAATTCCATTATCCACGAGGATACTGCTAGTCCCATTATCAAGGAGGGTCCTGCTAATCCCATTATCAAAGAGGGTCCTGCTAATCCCATTATCCAGGGGGGTCCTTTTAGTGTCATTATCCAGGAGGATCCTACTAATTCTAAATCTTATATTAAAGAATATCTTATTAAACAAAATCATCATTTAGAATCACCAAGACATTTTTTATTTCTAGTCTAGTTTGTACTAGAAAACATTTTTATAAATTACTAGTAGCATTAATGAGAAATACATATTCTCAAAAGAAATGCAAGACAATATGCAATTAGGGAGTTTGTTCCCTAGAAATTAATAATGATAGCGTGTTTGCTTTCTAGAAATGGTAGTGTATTTTTTTTTAACCAATAAAACTATGCTCAATTTTTAAATTGATGAATTTTGAAAGTCTTTTTAATTAATCATTTTTTATTTATTATTTTTTTGAAAAAGATGGTCCATTTTTTATCATTGATGGATATAAGATTTTATTTCTTGAGACCGAGCCCATTGTTAGACTTCCTACGTATGTTGTATAGCAAGAATCAAGTCAGACGTAGCTCATAAAGATCTAAAATTATTATTTTTTTATCTTGATTTTTTCTACAAAAGACATAGTTTGAGAATTAATCAATTCATGGTTAACAATGTTTTGACTTTAGTTAATACCAACAATTAGCATGATGCATATGAGTCATTTTCAACTACTTTCAGACAAATTTGAGGTCAACTTTGAGTAATCACTATAATTTCAAATGTTATCTCAAACATACTTAAGTGATTACCTGAATTGATATGGACTAAGTGAAGGGATAAAGTCATTCATATCTTCATGTTTCAAGTGCCCTCGCAATAAATGAAGTCCTTCTTCGCACAATAGAAGTGTTCCGATTTTAGTACTTTTTTTATCAAAGTCACTCACACTCGGAAAGATATTCAATGTATGAGATTGAGATACCATATGCTTGGCCCTTATGTAAGTATCCATTGATGTGAGAACACACAAAATGGGATCAAATAGGACTTATTATTGGCTTGTAATGTAGGCTTGAAAAAACGTAGGACATTCATTTGGGTAAAATGATTATTTCCTCCTTAAAATTTGCACAACATTCAATATTTTTTTTAATATTTTTTTTTGAAATCTTTTTCCCATTCATTTTTTTTCTCTCCTTTCATTTTCTATTATAGTTTTTTTGTCATTTTGCTTGAACTTGCACATACTTGTTCTTTTCACTTTGATATCCAACTTAGGTCTCGGCGCTGTTTATCTAATTGATAATACAAACATGGAGGTGAGATCCAGAAAATAGTGCATTTATGCTCTAAAAATGATACATGTGAAGTGTTGGTTATTCAAATAAAAATGTTTCAGGCACAAAATGGGAGTCTTATGGATAAATGTCATTTGGTATGCTTGAAATGCACAATCGGTTCAAAGAAAGCCTATAATCATTCCCTAAGTTAAATGATACTCACAATTTCACTTTAACAAACATTTAGGCCAAGTTCTAGATCAAAAGTCATTCCATTGAATTTTATCTAAATCTCACCACACAATGCACAGGAAACAATGAGGTTGAATTTGTTTTAACCTTGACTTTAAGAAAAATAGTTTCTTAAGTATAACATAAATATATCAAGAGATACCAAATGAATTCTATAGGTCACAACAAAGTTAGTTTGTATTGTCAAATAGTTTAACAGTTTATTATTTTTCTTATGCACAATTGTAAGAATTTTGGTACCAGCCAAGTCAAATATTGTTAAAAAAATAAAATTAAGAAGAATCAATTTTTTCCCCAATTTTTGTAGCGAGGACTCTTTAGATTTTTTTTTTGGTTGGACCGAACCTCAAAATAAGGTTGCCTACGTATCTTGTATAAAGCAAGAATCACGTCAAACGTAGTTTCACAAGATTGTAAACGTAACATTATTTTTTATAGTAAATACTTCTATTTTTTAATTATTTTTTTAAAATATCACCGAACTCGAGGAGGATTGCCTACGTATCACATCGAGTTGAGAAATAGGTGTGCATAGTTTGTTAAATTTACCTTTTTTATTTATTTCTTAAAAAAATATGTATTCTACCTTTCGAAAACTATTTTTATTTTTCTCATGTTGTTGTAAAAATACAAATATTAAACTTCTGAGATTTTATAAATAATTGCTATATTTATTACTTTTGAGGAAAAATTTTTTTTTTAGTTTACTTATTATTCAAACGTTGATCGGCATTCAAATAGTATTTTTGTAACATATAACACATACACTTGAACCCAATGTTGAGCCACATTAAATTTATAAAAAAAAAACATATGCAACAAATAAAGTGAATCCTATTAAGGACAATAAATGTTTGACACCTGGTTTACTAAGTTTAGCAAACTAATGGAATGAGTGTCTAGACTGTCTATAAAACGAGTGGACAACTCAAATTGAAAAGGAACAGTTTACCGGTAGCAGGGCTTTTCGACCTCACTGTTTATCCTTCCCATCCTAAGATGTTTTACTATAGAATCCTTCCAGGAGCATTGTCGTATCTCTGGTATCTCATGGTTCGGGAGCGTAATCGCATCTCCGAATAAAGTATCTCAGAAAACTCAGATTGGTGTTTATAAAAGACAATTTATATTGAAATTCAAACAATATATAGCGGTAAACAAGCAAATACATAAAACATCAATATAACAAACACAATAAAATTAATAACAGTCATATACAAGCCAATAGTTACAAGCTTGAATTCTAGTTATTCTCCAGCGGAGTCGTCATCTGTCACACCCCTTTTTCGCGCAGTGGCGCAGGGGTTTTTCCAATTTAAGTGACATTATAAAAAGGGATTATTTTATTTCTTTCAGAGCCGCCACTTGAAATTGAGTTACGGTGTTCCAAGTCACCTTATTTACATCCCTAATCAAAAGGAAGTTGACTCGTTATTTTATGGTCTGCGAAATCAAAAATCGAGTAAGGAATTCTGTTGACCGAAGGGAAGGTATTAGGCACCCCTCGATCCCGTGGTTCTAGCACGGTCACTTTATTGACTTTTATATGACTTGACTTAATTTTCAATATATTATGTTTATTATCTAACAATTTACTTATGTCCCGCTTTCTTTGATTTATTTTAAATTACTTTGTAAAATTGTCATATTTATTAGTAGGTAGTTTATTTGTTTGTATTTAAAGTCAAAAATTAGTTTAATGTTTTTTGGATCTTAATATTTTATTAGTATTATCATTATCATAAGTCTAAATGATACATTATCTTAGTTTTATTTTTCTAAAAGAAAATGAACAATATATTATTAAGAACATAAGATAAAAATATATTAAAATAATACACATTTTCATATAATTTTCTACATTTTCTTATTTTAGTCATTAAAATGAAAAGAACCCAGTAATTAAAATCAATTTATTTATTTATTTACTTTGTACATTTTGGGTCACTTTTATATTGTTTTTCATTTTTTTGTTTCTCTTTCTTCTTATACTTTACTTTATTTTTCTATTATATTTTCTCCTTCTTATTTTTATACTTTTATGTTTTATAAATTTCTTTTATGTCTTTTCCTTTTATTTAAATTTTTATTTTTTATTCTTTCATCATGAATCAATTAATTGATTATTTTTTTAAAAAAAAATTGCATTAAAAGAAATGTAAAGATAGTGTAGGTTTGATTTATTTTATTTTTATTTTTATCATTCTCTTTTTTAAAAATAAATAAATACAGTTCTATTAAATAGACAAAGTGAAAAAGTAACTTAATAAATAAGATCTAAATTTGATCTAATTATTACTAACAACATATTGTAGAATATTAAGTTTCGAATTTTAATAAAGAACGAGATTAAAGGAAATCTTAGAGCAGACAAGAATAAATACATAGTCTATAAATTTTACTCTAAATATAATAACATAAAATCTCAATCTATTTCATATCATAATGTACAAATTAACCATACATAAATTTAAAACACTTTATATCATTGAAATCATATCTTGCATAATTCTGAAACAAAATAATGTAATAAAGATCAAGAGTTACCTTTTGTGAAAATTAATTCACAAAGAAAATACCTCGATAAGGACGACGAATTTGAAGCATAGAATTCCACTATTTTTGAGATTTTTCTTTTTGTGCGTGTGTTCCTTAAAAAAAAGGTGAAAAATTTTCTTTTTTGTTTTTCTTTTCCTCTCTTTTGCTGATTTTTTTTATTCCTCCCTTTTGCTGATTTTTTTTCTCTCTTTGGATTTCTAAAATTTTTTCTTTCTTTTTTCCTTTGTACTACATTTTTTCTTCTTCTTCTCCTCTTTCCCTTATTAATGTATATATATTTATGTAAATGTATGTACTTGTGTATGGAAGAGTTGAATTAGTGGAGTGAAATGTGGGGTGAGTGGAGAGAAATGGTGAAGTGGGGTGGGATAATGGGTAGGTTAATTTCTTTTAAATTTTTTTTGTTATAAAATAATAATAATTATAATTAATAAGAATTAAATAGCTAGATAAAAATATATAAAAAATTAAAATCACTAATTTATTAAAACTTTGAATGAATAAATAAAAATATATCTTAAGGTGTTATTCTAATTTTTTGTGCTTTTCATATCTTTTAAAAATAAACTTAATAAAATAAGATAAAAGTCAACATATTTATAAAAAATATTTAAGCTCTAAAAAATGTATAAAACTTAAATTCGGTCAAAAATTACGTGTCTACAAACATGATATGCATTTTAACTAGGATGACTTGATAGGTGTACTAGTGTCGGCAAAGGTATGGGACTTTGCCAATACATTACACATATTTACCTTGATAGAAAAACTCCTAAGGTGATTACTCTACATGAATATGAATTTATGATTAAGCCAAAATATGAAGGTATATGATATGATAAAGTATGCATATGTGTAGTCTTTAAATGCGGTATGTAACGACCTGTTTAGTCGTTTTGAGCAACAAACTTCAATTCTGGAAAAACAGGCTGAGGCAACGGACCAAACGACGATCCGTCATGGGCACGACGGACTGTCGCAGGGTCTCGTTTCAAAACACTTAGAAAATCTGAAATTGGGTACTAAAAATCGACTCTCTGAACTTTGTGACGGAATGGCAGGACGGACCGTCACAGGTGTGACGGACCGTCACAGACCCTTGGTGGAAATTTGGGTCTCTGAACTCTGCGACGACCTGCAGGACGGACCGTCGCAGGCACGACGGCCCGTCACAGGTTGCGCAAATCCCAGGCAGAATCGGATTTCCTTACACGTTTTAAGGGACGTTTTTGGACTAGTCCTTCCTTAATTATAGATTTTGTGGGTTTATATTAATAACTCAAATTCTTGGGGGTTAAAAGAGGTAACCCTAAGTTAATTAGTGAGGTATTATTGCCATCTTTTATTCTTAATTATATACTAATTAGGGTAAAAGAAAGAGGGTTTGAATAAGAAAATAGAAAGAACAAGAAGAGAGAGAGAGAAACGATCGAGAAGAAGAGGAAAACAACAAAGCTTTGGGAAAATTCTTGCTTGATTCAATTCTTCGGTGGAGGTAGGTTATGGTTTTCATGCTTTCATAGTAAACTCTTAGTAGAGAATGATATGTATTGGTAGTATTGTAAAACCCTGCTATGTGCTTAATTGTATGCATGCATGAACGTGATTATATAATTGTGATTATATTAAGCATGATGAAGCTATTGAATCCCAAATCTTGATAAAAACCTAATCTCTTGTTAATGATGATGCCTTGATATAGAAAGAAGGCTTGATGAACTAAAGTAATGAGATTGATGATGCCTTGGTGAGAAAGAAGGCTTGATGAACTAAAGTAATGAGATTGATGATGCATTGGTGAGAAAGAAGACTTGATGAATTGATAGAAAGAGATTAGGGGATCGGGTGTCACGAACCGACATGTAGATTTAGGGGATCGGGTGTCACGAACTAACACGTAGATTTAGGGGATCGGGTGTCACGAACCGACACGTAGATTTAGGGGATCGGGTGTCACGAACCGACACGTAGATTTAGGGGATCGGGTGTCACGAACCGACACGTAGATTTAGGGGATCGGGTGTCACGAACCGACAAGTAGATTTAGGGGATCGAAGTGTCACGTACCGACACAAGAGGATTAATGAATATGAGGGAGCGGAGTGTCACGTGCCGACACAAGAGAAATAAAGATAATGAATCTTGAAAGATGTTAATATACTCAATCTAATGAACATGATTCCCAAAAGAGTATGGTATTGAGGCTTGAGTCCTCATGTGTGAACTTGATGGTAATTGTTAATGATATAGTACTTGTTGTTGCTACATGTTGAGTATCACAGTTGAGTTTATGATATTACTTGGTATATACTGTTTTCTATTTTGAGTTGGCCGATGATATCTACTCAGTACCCGTGTTTTGTACTGACCCCTACTTTTATGTTTTCTTCTTGTTATTTGTGGAGTGCAGCAAACGTGTCGTCATCTTCAACTCAACAGTAACTCAAGCCAGTCTTCGTCACACCGGATCTTCAGGGTGAGCTAACGCTTCTAGCTTGGACTGGATCTTCTCCTTCATGTCTTGATGCCTTGAACTTCCGGCATGGACTAGCTTCTTATGTATTTTTAGCTTCTTAGAAACTCTGAGAATTAGTTGTTTAAAGTAGATGTTCTTGTGATGATGACTTCCAGATTTTGGGAATAATAATAGTTATTGATTTTATTAATGAGTTTAAGTCTTCCGCATTACTTTATGTTGATATTACCTTGAAATATTAAGGTTTAGATTGGTTGGTTCGCTCACATAGGAGGGTAAGTGTGGGTGCCAGTCGCGGCCCGGATTTGGATCGTGACACGGTATGTGAAAGGCTTCCTCATATAGGAACATGTACACACACATTAATGTATATAATTAAGCATGTATGATGATCTAGCAAAATAGGGTCTCTTCAAAGGTATTCTCATTTCTACTTTAAATTAGATATAGCTTGAATATGTTATGTCCATGTGAAAGGTTTTTCTCACATGATTTATTTTGATGAATGTACACTCTCATATATAACCTATAAGCTAAGAATACGAGGAGTTAATCTCCTAGAGCCTATTTTTATGAAGTAAAGTTAATGAAGACTTTTCAATAAAATAAATTTAGCTTAGCACTGAGTGAACTTGACAATGAGAGGTGTTGGATTCCTTTGGAGGAAGATTCACCATTTGTTCACATAGGGTGTTGACTTCCCTTGGAGGAACATTCACCGATGGTTCCACATGAGGGGTTGACTCCCCTTTGATGGAAATTCACCCATGGTGTCTCCCGAGATGAGGACTCCAATGCTAATGGGCATGGAGAGAGTCTAACGCATATATCTTAGTTCCATAACTATGTTGCTCCATAGGACCTATCTAGTGGATCCACCTAATATGCTAGAATGATGTTAATGTTCTACCTTAGCAAGTAGAGCACCTTCTTTCGGTGTGAGGTTCTACAACACCGGATTACATGTTTAGTTCACATGGTATTATTGTCGATTAAGGATAGGTTTTCCCTAAAGTAAATGGATAATGGAGCACCAACTTATTATACAGATAATTGTGAACGATTAGATAGAACAAATGCAATATGGAATAGTATATTAAATAAAAAAAATGGACGCCTAGACCAAAAACTGAATAATATAACTTTTTAGATCTAGATTGTGTTATAGATATAAATAAAGCAATCTTACTATGGGTAGGAAATATATCTAAACAACTAATTGATAACAAAATAACAACAAAAGAAATGCCAGGATATATAGAAAGAACATTTGTTGGAACAACAAAATTATGGATAGGAAATTTACCCGCAGAAAGTCTAGAAACACTTAGGGGTGATAAGAAAATAGATTAGCAATAACAAATATAGATATACTAGATAAATATGAATTAGCAATACGAAATGAATTTGGTGGCATGACCACAGAAATAAAAGAACAAAATAGAGAAAAAATAATAAATAGACAACTTATGACAAAATTAGCTATATGTAAAATGTGTTATATAGAAGAATACAAATGTGCATTTAAAGAATATTATTACAAAGCAAGATATGATATAAATGAAGCAAAAGAAATAAGACAACAATATTTTACAAAACTACCAGAACCATTTAGTACAAAAATAATTAAAGATTGGAACAATGAAGGATTAACAGATACTTTAGGAGCTAGAATAAAATTTCTACATCAATGGTTTGTACAATTATGTGAAAATCAAAAAGAAAAAATAAAAATGGAGAAAGTACTAATCAAAAATCTAGCATGTTGTAAAGATAAAACAGCACCACAGTTTGGTTGCACAGATAAATATTATAAAAAACAAAAATCTAAATGACACAAAAATTATAGAAAAACCAAAACAAAATATAAATACAAAAAACCAAGACAAAGATATTATGTAAAATATTATAAAATAAAAAGACCGTATAGACCAAAGAGAAAACTATCAGAATGTACTTGGTACAACTCCGGAAAGATTGGACATTTAGCTAGAGATTGTAAGTTACCTAAAAATCCAAAAGGAAAACAAATTGCAGAAGTAATTATAGACAATGATAAATACATACAAATAGATTACATAGACTATGAATTAAGTGAAAATGATAGTATATATGAAGTATCGGATATAGAAACTGAATTAGGAAATGAAGAAACAAATATTGATCTAGATAATGAAGAAGAAATCTAATGTCTGAGGATGACATAAAAATAATATCAAAAGAAAACTATCAAAATGAAGAATTATCAGAACAAAAAATTATATTTGATAATGCAGTCTTTGAACAAATAAAAGGAAAAGAATTAGATTTAAGTGTTGAAAAAGTACTCGAAATACCAACCTTAGAAATTGGTTCAAAAGACAAAAAGACGAATACTATGTAGTTAGTCAAAAAGAACACATCATAGATTGTAAATATACAAAAGGAGAGGCACAAATACCTATACTAAATAAGAGGATAATAAATAAAGAAATACAAGATATAAAAGCTAAAACACCTATAAAATACGTACATTTAGGTGGAACAGAAATATTGATAAAAGCTTGTTCTAGAGAAGGAATAGATACACCTATTGAAATATATTTAGCAGATGATAGAATTATATACCCTATAGAAAAAAGCGTTATTAGTGCAGTAAAAGAAACTTAATGTACCAAAAATTTAAATTTATAATAAGTGTCAACTACTCAGTAGCATTAACAGATAGAAATATAGATAAATCATTAATTCTATATTGGAAAATGTCTTTAATAGAACTAGTACCACGCAGTAAAATATTTACAGCAAGATGTAAAAACTTATATATACTAACAACAAAACATAAAGTAACGGCAAGAAATAAAATTGATAAAATAAAAATAGAAAATCCTTTTGAATTGAAAGAATAATTACTATCATAGACAACAATGACTATAGCTATAAAGAAATTGACATAGAAGAAGATTTAGAAATTGTAAAAGAAAGATTAAGTACTTCAAATGTACCAAATACATTAACTGGAACTAACTCATCAAGAATGAGTACATCCAAAAGAAACTATGAAATTTCGCAAAATTCATTAAATACAGAAGAAATAACATCATACCACTATTTTATAACAGGAATAATAGATCAAAGAAGATATAAAATTTTAATAAATACAGGACAAGAAGAAAATTATATAACAAGATAATTAGTATTAGAAACACAAATTATAAAAACAGGACACTTATGCCCCCGATTACCTAGTCAGATTGTAACCACAAACGAAGAAATAACAGAAAAAGAAATAATTATAGGAGGAATACTATTAGTAATACCATTTAAAATCTACCAAGGAAACCAGAATATTACCCTAGGAATAAAATGGTTAGAAAAAGTTAAACCCTATAATATAGAGAATGAACAATTAACAATAACTTATCAAAATAAGAAAATAATTATCAAAATAACAAAATGAATAATGAAAATATATATACTTGCAAAAATTATTATAGAAGAATACCACAACAGATATTATACCCCCATGATAGATACAAGAGTAAAAGCAAATATATATTTAAATAAAATTGTTTGCCGGAAGATAAATGGGAAAAATTAAAAAACACCTATGGTAGTAACAGGATTTAATAATGAAGGTAGTATGATTACATATGAAGCAAAAAATATAAAAATACAAATATGAGATAAAATACTAACAATAGAAGAAATGTACAATTTTGAATTTACAACAAAAGATATATTATTAGGAATGCCGTTTTTAGAAAGATTTTACCCACATATTATAACAAAAACACATTGGTGGTTTACTACACCATGCGGAAATAAAATAAGAGCAAAAAGAGTAAATAACAAGCAACGTGAACCCACAGAATGGATAAAAGAAAGCGAAAAACTAAACCATGTAATGAAAAATATAAGTAAAAATCAAATAACACAATTAAAAATTATCATACTTACAATAGATAAAGTTAAAATAATTAACGAACAACTAGAATTATTATATAGTAAAAATCCATTACAAGGATGGGAAAAGCATAAGATGAAAGTAAAAATTGAATTAATAGATGAAAATAGTATAATACCACAAAAACCACTAAAATATAATTTTGATGATTTAGAAGAATTCAAAATGCATATAGATGAACTATTGAAGAATAATTATATACAAGAAAGCAATAGTAAACATACAAGTCCAGCATTTATAGTTAATAAACATAGTGAACAAAAACGAGGTAAAAGTAGAATGGTCATAGATTATCGCAACTTAAATGCTAAAACTAAAACATATAATTACCCAATACCAAATAAGATACTAAAAATAAGACAAATACAAGGATATAACTATTTCAGTAAATTCGATTGTAAATCAGGATTTTATCACTTGAAACTAGAAGAAGAATCTAAACAGCTAACAGCATTTACTGTACCACAAGGATTTTATGAATGGAATGTTCTTCTGTTTGGATATAAAAATGCATCAGGAAGATACCAACATTTTATGGACAAATACTTTAATCAATTAGAAAATTGTATTGTCTATATAGATGATATATTATTATACTCAAAAACACAAGATGAACATATCAAGTTATTAGAAAAATTTATTCACATAATTAAACATTCTGGTATAAGCCTAAGTAAAAAGAAAGCAGAAATTATGAAACCTCATATAGAATTTCTAGGAATACAAATATATAAAAATGGGATAAAGATGCAAACCCACATAGTAGAGAAAATAATTACCCTTGATCAAAATATAGATACAAAGAAGAAATTACAATCTTTCTTAGGATTAGTAAGCCAAGTAAGAGAATACATACCAAAATTAGCAGAACATTTAAAATCATTACACAAAAAACTTAAGAAAGATGTCGAATATTATTTTGACAATAAAGATAAGGAACATATAAGACATTAAAAACTTATGTAAAAAAACTACCAAAACTATATTTTCCCAATGAAAACAAATTATTTACTTATATTGTTGAAACAGATTCGAGCAATCACAGTTATGGAGGAGTCTTAAAATATAAATATGACAAAGAAAAAATAGAGCACCATTGCAGATATCACTCAGGATCATACACAGAAGCACAATTAAAATGAAAAATAAATAGAAAAGAACTATTTGGATTATATAAATGTCTATTAGCTTTTGAGCCATATATTGTTTATAACAAATTTATTGTAAGAACAGATAATACGCAAGTAAAATGGTGGATAACGCGAAAAATACCAGACTCAGTGACAACAAAGGTAATAAGAAGGCTTGTATTAAATATACAAAATTTCACATTTACAATTGAGGTAATAAAAACTGATGAAAATATTATTACAGACTGCCTATCAAGAAGGAACCCAAACTGAGCCAGAAAAAGATACAATGGAAGAAAATACTCAAAGTCATTGCTACACTTTCTACAAAAGTGGACAGTATGGATAAAGAGTTACAAAAGATGAAAAATATAAGTCAGCAGCATGACTATAAAAATGCAGAGCTATGTCGATCAGAAAACGAAAAAATTTCAGAGGTACAAGGAGACGTTGGGAAATTCCATAAAACCAATGACAATGTTTGTTTAAATGCAGCTACAACCAGCACATCTACAACAAAAGGAGTCAGTCGAATAAGATATACAAATTCAAATATGAACAAAATCTTCAATAAACCATTTATTCTGAAAAACCAAAAAGACCCATTATTTATACCACCACAAACAACTACATACTCGGAAAGTTTAAACCAAGATAAAAAGCCTACAACCACATAACCCGCTCATATATTCAAAACCTTTATAAAATCCAAAATTATTTAAACTCAACACCAAGATCTCCAACTGCCAAAGATTCTCATACTGATTTTATAACCCAAAAGCTACAAGGATATAATAAGTTAATGGCGCAACCAGGCACCAATGCAAATCTAGTAAAAACGTATTATAGTTATGGATTACTCAACACAGTTTATACCCAAACAGGAGATGAAATATCGACCATACCGGAGTTATACAAAGACTTTATGAACTATAAAAGAATTACTAAAGGAACATTATTTTATATAAAGTTTTATTCAGCACCAGCAGAGATATTATTTAATGAGATAAAGCCAAGTATACAAGTTATAAAGATTGGTTTTACCAGAGATATGATGATTCCCGAAGATATCGGGACACAACAAGAAATACAAAGAATTGAGATACTAGAATTCTAAGCCAACAAGAGAGTTATCGAAATCGCAACTATTCTAAATGAACTAACCAACAATTATTTAAATGGAAATTCAGTATGGAGTTATTATGTACGGGAGAAAGTTATGATATATTCAAATTCTAGGGAAGTTAGAGAACAAGATATGGAGGAGATACGCCAATGGATACTCAGTTAACTCAAGCCAGAGCAAAAACCAACAACAAGAGCATTAAGGAAAGAGTTTATTTCGGAAGAATTATTAACTAGATATTGTAAAATTATTGGACAAAAATACCCCGACCATATATGTTCAAAATGTCAGGGAAAAAATAATGTCATACCAGATGTCCAAATCGAATAAAGATACAGAGACGTGGACAGCTACAATAAAGAAGATAAGGAGAAGAAAAGAAAGGAAGGAAAAGTCATAAAGTAAATAGTAAGAGTCATTCATAAACAGAAAAGATCGTTCATGAAAGGTCATATGTGAATAGTAGGAGTCATGTGTAAATAGTAAGAGTCATTATGTAAAAGTTCTTTGTATTCTAGTGTCGGCCGAAGTACAAAAGGTCATGCGTAAAGTAGTGTCGGTCATTTGGCCAAAGTAAGTTTTTTTTGTATAAAAGGGGGCTTTCCCTCATAATAAAATAAGTCTTTTCCAATCAACTCTCTTCTTCTGAATTCCGCTTCCACCCCCAAATTGGTATCATGATAACTTTGGGCTTGTATAAGACCCCCGAGAGGTCAAGTACGCCATGTTATTTCTGGGGGTGCTCCTCAGTCATGAAAATTAGGATATATTCTAATATAGTTGCATCGTTTATGATTTAAGCAACATAGGCAGATTTTAGCAACCACAAATAACAAATAAACTAAGTTAAAATGAAAAATAAAACAATTAGCACATAAACCCCCCCCCCTCTTAGACGATCTCCAAGTTATTCATATAAGTAGAGATCTAGTTAGAGTTTATAAATTATTACAAAAGAATAATAGAGATTAAATAACATAAACTAAATGAAAGCACATTGTCTATTTCCTCCCATGGCAACTCTTCATGTCTTGAACTCTATGTTCAACCCTACTGAACAGAGCATACCAAAAACAAGATCACATAAGAATAATAGCAACACCAATAGAAACACAAAAGTTATTCACAGTAAACATATGGATTTAAACAAGTCATAGAACATATAAGATCACAAATTGAGAAAAAAAGGAATAAGAAAACTAACCTCAGTGCTTCCTTTTTATTTGTTCATAAACAATATTCAAAATAATATGCAAGCCGAAAATAAACTAGTGAAGTAGAACTAACCAACTATGCAGAATTTTTTATCAGCAATGACGACCCAACTTGATTCGATACTAGACACGAACACAGGAAAACCAAGTGAACAAGCACTTTAAAATGTTCACCCAAACTTTGATCTTTTTGGTGTAGGGAGTATTTTATGTTCTCGTTAGAATATGTAAACATAAATGAATCAGTCTAAAAATTGAACAAGGGTCTATTTATATAGTGAATAGGGGCACTGTTTAGAAGGAAAGGATATATGTTAAGGAATCAAATAAATATTACATTTTTTTTATTTCAAAGGAGAGCCAAACAAGAATTATTATTTTTCTTTTACAAATAAAGGCAAAATTAGCAGCATTATTTATTTTATTTCATGTTATTCTTTTTACCTAAATCCGTCAAATAAATTGCCAAATATAGACCATGTAAGAATCCACCTACAATCTAATTAAGGAAGAAAGAATGCAGTTCCAAATCAAATACACATTTTCATAAATAACTTTCTACTAATGTTAGCGCATAAGTGACTATCTAGGAGGTCCTAGTTATTATTAAATCTAGAAAAGCAAGAACAAATCAATTAATGGCAATCAACAATTAGATACGAAATAAGGGGTTTATAATTGAGCAAAAACATTATTAACGGAAAACTCCCGGCATTAGACATTAATCAATAAGACTTTAGCAAATCACTCCATTTACCAGATATATTGCTAAATCAGTTTAAAAATCAACTACAGCATATTTTGACAAACCTAAAATGCTCATTCTCACAGAGTTCAGAAAATGACTAAGAACATTCCAAAAGAGCAGAAAATTGCTACGAAATGTATCAATTTCACAAGCATAAAATCATAACATCAATAACTTAAAGTAATGAACTGAACAAGAAAACGAAGCCAAACGGATCTGAAAAGATCCATCTTTCAAAGGCTGCAATACTTTAATTTGACCGGAGTTCTCCTTGCCTTCGCCAACCGGAAATGTTGTTCTGCCTCGCCGACTTGATTTTTCCTGGTTGGCCGCCTGAGTCGGAGTTGTTGCTGATGCCTGTTCGTTGGGGTGGGAGCTGGTTTCTTCGTCAATCTCGCTGCTGGCTACTGCTTTCATCGGGCTGCTGGCGACGTTGGTGTTCGCCACTGCTCCTTGCCAAAGAAAGGAGAAGAGGAACGGAGACAGAGGAGCTTCATCTTCTGGATGTTCTCGCCAGAGTCGTCTGGCAGGAGAAAAATAGATAAAGAGAGTGGGAGGAGAAGAGGAGAGAGAAGGGCGCTGGGGTTTCTTCGTCCGCTTATGTTGTTTCTTCTTGGAGGAGATGGGAGAGAGAATAAAAATTGAAGAGAGTCTGGCGAGATCCTTGCCGAAACCAGGCGGCTGCTCACCGGCTAAACTGGCCAGAGGAGAAAATCGGAGAAGTAAGAGAGGGAACAGAGGCTGCTAGAGAGAGAGGAGAAGACAACAAGAATGAAAAAATAAGGTTTTAGGTCTTTTAGATGTAAAAATAGGAAAGATTAGGGAATCGAATCTTGACCGTCATTTCAAAATAGATAGATGAACGAGATTTTATAAAAGAGATCAATGGTAAGGACTAAGATATGGGTATGAGATTTGGATTGGAATTGTTAAAGGGGAAAATTGAAATTGGAATTAGAAAGGGCCACAATCGAAATTAATAATGGCTACAATTGAAACAAATTAAATTAGAGAGGCTAGAATTAAAATGAGTTAGAATAACTTAGGCTAAGTGTTAAATGATTTTGAGGAAATTAAATGAAATGCAATTCAATTAAAATACTAAAAATATCATATCATAATTTTATATAATTAAAATCACTAAAAATTTTAAAACATTTGACTAAAATAATAACTTCGAGCTTTACTAATTATTTTTTAAAATATTTTAATAATGTTTACAATAATTTTATAAAATATACCTACTAAAATATAATTTTTATATAAGATCCACTAAAATTGTAAACTAAAAATATATTTTCAAATACGTATTTAATCGAATAGCATCCCCAAAAATGATTAAAGGTCTGTAAATATTGGGTGTCAACAGCTAAAAATTAGCATTTTAACATTAGCTTAGAGCATAAAATTGGCATTAAGGACACTAAAACTCTGAATATCAAGTCCATAATGAGCCCAAATCCCTGACTCAACAGAAGTTTGATTTAAGCATTATTTATCACCCTTATAAAATTGGTAGAAAGGATTTTTATAGTCAAATGATGAGTATCTTAAATATAGTTCAAAGTTTCGTCCAGTTAAGTTGATATGAACGTAGAAGAATGTTATTGTTATGCTAAGAAACAGAAGTCAAATTATTGATTGTTAGATTCATTGGACTTATAAGCCAATGAGAAAAGATTAACATAAGTATTTTAGGAAAAGGTCTTAGAATGAGTCTTGGTACCTTTTAATGGAGATTTCAGTAGTCATGAGGTTAGACTTTCCCAAGTATTAGAGTAAAGGTAATGTAGATCATTTTAGAGATGATAGAATAGATCCATAGCTTTCAAGTGTAAGTTTTAGCCTTAAGAAGAAGATGATAACATGATAAACCAAATAAAGTGTTGAGAATCAAATAGTGATATCTTCATAAAGTGTTATAGTGATATATCGATCCATTCATTCTCTAGCGTAATCCTTAAAGTTCAGCCACTACAACATTCGGTCGGTGCCTCTAATATCAAAATTTTTTCTATGAACTATATGCTCATACCTTTTGAGATATTCAAAACTACGTGCAGTTCCATGAGTAAGGGGAAAAGACGTTAGCCCATTGATCTCAATCTTACTCGATAAGGTGATGGATATTATTCCTATTGTCTGAACCTATTCATATAAGCACTTAAGTACTCCTGTTTCATAGGATGATCAGTATCATAAATTCATGACTCGCTCTCAATGGCTAGAAACATAACGTTTCCTCATTCATAATTTTATATAGATATCTCAAAAGAATTACGCTTGTGATCTTTCACCCTAAAGCTTGTTCAATGATCCTTTTTAGTTAGAGAGGGATGGGGATGATAGAAGAAGAAGGTTGATTTTTATTATGTTGGCAGTATTAGTGTGCTTATTCCATATAAGGTTATCAATTTGGAGTAAGAAGAAGATGAGGTCTTACTATGAGTGGTAGTTACATGAAAGAAATAAGTTTGTCCCTAGTAGCAATGCATGAAATTCAGTTTGTATACATGATGAGAGAATGAGAAATTTTTATAAGAATCGGTTAGTAGGAGTCCCTGGAGTGGCTATAGTACTAGGCTTGAATGTAGTTCTTGATTAAGACCCGAAGTTGGTTCAATGCGGTGGAAAGGAGTAATATTCTTAGGATAAAATTTCTTATATAGGTATAATACCCAAATCCTGTGATTTATATTAGAATAACCATCTTATTATAAGTACTTTGTGATTTCAAGTTAGGTTTGAATATTGTAAGAGCATACCGTTAGACTCAGACCTTGGTAGGAGTAGCCATATACCTTTGTGGGAGCCATGAGCTATAACTAATGAACGGAGGTAATAAAGAAGAGCATAGTTTAGAAGTGCTTCTAATCTTCAAAGATACTAGTCATATCGCTCAAGGCATAGTATAGAGCGTGCTTATTGTTAAACTCATATCATTTGAAAATGAGGTGCCATAGACAACTCCAAACTCTACGTAGAAATAAGTTCTGCCTATATTAGTAGGCAAGTTTAAAAGATAGAAAGATAGTAAGAGGAAACCCTTTTAATTCCCAGTCCAACCATCATTCGAGGACAAATGATCCCAAGGTTGAGATATTGTAATATCCCAAAAATTTCTAAGTTAAGAATCAAACCATTCTTCATTGTGAATAATATTGTAACGAGTGAAACTAAATTTTCATTGATGTTAAGGTCACTAGAATCCCCTAGCATTAAATTGAGTTGAAAATTTTCTTTCCAATTGAGTTTCCTTGTGAGATTTTCATTGGGTTAACTTCAAAGGATAATTTAATTTATCAAAAAAAGAATTAGGTGGATCATAAGCTATCGAATTGAAGGTCTTTGATTTCTCTTTCCAATGCCGTCAAGTTTGCTAAATTTCGAGGTCGAAGAAAAAATTTATATCCATTTGAGTAAGGCCTCTCTATTTAAGGTACATCCTTCATTTTAGAAAAAAAGTATTGTGGTCGTTTCTTTCTTCATACTAGGCTTATCACGTTTCCTGACCCAATTAAGGATCTAAAGAGATTCTAAATCACCTATTCATGTTCTCAAATAATTAGGGATTTAGACCAAGGTTTAAAGAGAAGAAAAAATGGCAAAGTTCAACCATTCTACAAGATCTGTGGAATTCTCATAGAACATTGATATTTCCAAGTATGTAGGTTTCTCAAAATATTGTACTTGTTCATCCTCAAGCCATATATCTGAGTTTATCCTCGAAATTTGTACTCAAAGATTTCTTGTGTAATTTTAGATTTTTAGCTTCATTCTTTAACAATGGAGGTTTTGAGTTTCTTAAGTTGAGTATGCTAAGTATGAGTTATGATTTTGATAGTGATTGTATTATATTTTAATAAATTAGTGTTTGGATTATTAATCAAATTTTTTTTAGAAGGAATCACTTGATTCTAGAGGAGTTAGGACTTGAAATGCGGAGGAAAAATTCTTCAGGTTTCTGGGTACGAGGTTGGGCGGCGTGCCAACATAGCGTCAGAACTACTGGTCAACGCTTTGGGGCCTGGAAAACTACGCAATCTGTGAATCCCAAACTTCGGCCAGTAATTTAGGGCCCAGCTCCACTCAATAAGCTAGGGTCGCCTAGTCCTTTTCTTTTCTTCCCTTCATTCTGTATGTGTTTTTTCGAATCATGTGTGGGTTCTCTTCTTGATATTACCTCTTAAAGTCTTCATTAAATCTTGAGAGATCCTATATTTTCTAATCACTTGTCTTAATTTACATTTCACATTAAAGTGAGCTTAAGAGGAAAGTTCAAGAGGTCTTTTTGAGTGATTTTGAGAGTTCTTTTGCAATTAACTGTCGTTATGAAGCTAGTCTTGAGAAGGTGAGTCTTAGAATGAGAAGAGTTGTATTGCAAGATTCAAAAATGAGCATAAGGGAACTAAGTATTCCCAAATAGAATACTTATACATTTTGAAAGAGGGAAACATTTCTTGGAATGAGTTTATTAGATCAGAGAAGTCTTATCGTAATACCTCTTTTAAGATCTTTTGAGTAATTACCGAAAATTGAGAAAAAATTATGTTTTATAAATTTTGCATGATTTTATATATTATTAGGAGTAGTTTTTACTATGCATATGGGGATGAGTTCAGACAACTCAATTTCCTCACTAGCCATGCATAAAACATTTGAAAACATGCTTAAAAGGAATATCTTCATGATATGCAATGAACAAGCTAAAACATGATATATAAAGAGGTTTGGAAGACATATGTCATAAAACATGGTAAAATCAAATAAACATCATCTTAAAAACATTTGAAATACCTCTTGAAGTAACATTGACTCATCGATGAGGGAGAATTACATTTAACTGACATGTAAGACTATGTGAGGTATTACCATGAATCTATTGTCTCCCACACCGTAAAAGGTCTTTCAAACATAGAATCCTTTATTTGCGAAAATCCTTTGACATTCATGCATAAGGTAATTATGTAACAAATTTATTAACAATAATCAACATATAAGAAACATAGGTGATTCATTTCTAAAATCTATTTACATCATATTTGACAATTCCATAAGAACATGCATTATTACATAATTCACCTTTTATAGTTCAAAACCCACTTTCAATCACCAATATCTAGAAATAATGGGTTCATGGGAATTCATCTTAAAATCATGAAATTGTATCAATCATGCATAATAATCCATAAACCAATCAAATAAATCAATATTTACAAGAGTCCATGACATGGAAGAAAACCCTATCTCTATGGTAGAATTATAACTTTGTAAATTGAAGAATTTGGGAACTCCGTGAAGGAAAGGACTCCATTCAGGAAAATATTTATACCTAAATGCCAAAATCTAGCCTTCAATGGTGGAGTTGGAGGCTTGACTTGAAACCCTAGGTTGATTCCTTCTTGTTTAAGCTTTAAATTGGAGAAATTTGGGGTTTAAAAACATATATATGACTTCAATTAAGGTTAAACGACATAGTGTTAGTGTAAAATAATAACGAAAAGACCTAAAAGCCGCTGCCTAAAAGTGAAGCGACCACTACTACATCAGTCGTCAAGGACCTCACAAGTCGTTATGGAAGTCATGGTCCTTGACTTGTGGCTTGGGAAGAGTCCTCCTTCTTCCTTGACCCTTCCCGACCACCTTAATGGGTCGTTTACTTCTTCATGACCTGTCCGGTGTTCGTAGGAGGATTCCCACTTCAAGGTAGGTTCAACCTCCCATACACGGGTATCATAACGACCCGTCTACCTCCCCCACAGGCTGTTATGTCCCTCGTGGGAAGGGTACTTGAATAGCATGCCCTGGGAAACTTGCCACAGGCCATCATACGGAGTGTTGTCCCCTTAAAGGTATGTCTAGGGCTCCGTGGGGTGTCCATGGTCCAAGTGTTGGGTTGTGAGTTTCTCCCCATTACCCACTTATAGGACTTTATCAAATTCGAGGTGTCACACCCATACATCACACACAATTCTAAAAATGGAAATGACATAAAGGTATTTAGTGTCTTAGTCCTCGGAACATGAGTACTCACTAATCATTTGAAGCACCTAAGAGATATCTAGACACGAGTGTGTGAATTAGGAAACTTGGACCCTACATTTATGAGATAATGTATGCACAAGTATCCATTAGTACTTGAAATGTAATAAGTATGGGGCAATATGCATAGAATATGCATAATAGAATGAATGATTTTAAGCAAGTAGACGTGATCATTTTTGAACAATTAAAGGCTTAAATAACAAAAACGTGAAATTCAAAATATATAGTCAATGCTTTGGAAGAAGGGGACATAAGAAAAGTATTTGAAGAAAATATGGCCATTTTTGTGATATTTTAGCTTTAACCGATTATTAGAACATGAGAGCTTTAAAATGGAATCTAATATATCCCTCATATCGAAAGAAGGGGAATCTAATTTGAAAGGTAGAATCCATAAATATCTTTTTGTTGCTAAAATTTATCTACTAGCTACGTCATTTAAGACAATCCGATGGAAACACGTACTTTGTACTAGATATTGCTACTAGAGACTAATAATAAATCTATTAAATTTGAGTGAAATCCATAAATATTCAATTGAAAATCCTAATTTAAATCTATTAAAATTTAAGGGAGAAATTTGAAAGCTTGGGGACCCTAGGAGGAAAGGACTCCATGTGTGAATACACACATACCTTGATACGTAAATCTAAAAAAGAATGGAGGATTGGAGACTTAAATGATCCCTAAATCTTCTTCTTTTTCATTAGTCTGGAGAAAATTTTGGGAGTGAATATACGGGATTTAGGAGAACGAATAAAAAATATTAATTTGGGGCTTAAAATATTTATATAGGGCTTAGGGTATAAGGTAAAACAACATAGTTTTGGATTAAAAAAATTAAGAAAAAAACCCAAAAGCCCTTTCAAATAACTATCAAACTCGACCTACGGATCGTTGAATTTTTTATGGCCCGTGCTGGTAAATTATAGACCAAGTACTAGACCATGACATCACCTATCTTTTGATGAAAATATTTTAAGAATCGTAGCTCTTCCTACAATGCGTAGATACCAATCGTAGAAACCAACTTCACCTCAAAAAATTTCACCAACTCTAGGACCTACCTACGATATCTACAACTTGTACATAGAATAATGGGCCATCCTGGCTAACCATAAAAGAAGTACTAAGACTTGTTTTGAAACATTAACTTTCCCTCTTACTACGGTTTCCATCTACGGCCCGTAGAAGCTTCTACATTCCGTAGTTGGGACCCCTGGACACAACCCGTAGCCTAAAAATCCCTTATTATTTCTTTTTCAAATTCTAGGTACACATTGGCATCTCTGGAGTAGTTTGTTTCTATTACCCAATCCATACCAAACTTCTTTTTTGCAGCACCTCTAGATTTGGCCTTGGTCTCAAGGCAGCTAATTAAACAAACTTTATTATCAGGCAGAAAGGTCTTAAGCTCCTTCAGTTTGTAGTGTTGATTAAGCCCTCGTATATTCCATGAGTGAAACTTCATATGGATTACTTTTGAAAGCATCCCCTTTAGTAAGCCTCTTAGTAGTAACCTCGGGATGAATTTGGAGTCTAGTAAACTGATTTTTTTTGCATTAACATTAAACTTCTCAACATCATTAAGATGAATCCTCTCAATATCATTATTTTGGTCACAAAACATGTACTATTCACCATTTCAACTCAAAATTTCTTAGGAAGATCAACAATTTGCTTATTTCACTTAAAGTGTGGTTTGATCTTTTTCTCTCTAATACAAGCATCACAAACTTTGTCATCTGTAAATTTTATTTTGGGCAGACCACAAAACATGTCCCTTGACACAAGTTTGTTCTGTAGAGGAACCCTCACATAGCCAAGTATCCTGAGTCATTTATCAGTATTCTCACCTTGACCACTAAGGTATGTGAGATTTTAACTAGGAGAAGTTTCCAAATCAGCCATATACATGTTTTTGCATCTTTTTTTCCTTCAAGATCGTCACTTGAGAGACAAAATTTGTGACACCACAGTTATTTGATAAGAATTTTACTTCATTTTGTTCATCACAAATCTCTCAAACATTTGAAATATTGTACTTCAACCCATTGACATGGTGCACAACATGAAAAGAGTGTTCCATAGATTGCCTACACCAAGAATGTATTGTTTCTTTCTTTTGCCAAAAGAGATACCTCCACCTTGAAGTGCCTTGAGAGAGGAAGTTTTGTAGTTTTTGTTACACCCTCAAAATGAATTAGGTTGAACTAGATCTTAGAATAAGTTTCATTAGTTATTATTGATTTAAAATTATGTATTTCATCATTAGAAGTCAGTTTGCAAAGTGTGGAAGTCAAACGGAAAGGAACGACCATGGCTTTCGAGAAACAGCCTTGTTTGCGTGCTAGTGTGTCCTTGTTTATTGTGCATGTTTTTAGCTGTTGTTTGGTTTGTAAAACCATTGGGTATGACATAATACCTTGATATACATACCAAGAGTCAAAACATTTGAGTACGACTCCTCGTGGACCACCATAACAGTCCCCAAGGAGGAAAAGTTGGACAAGGGAGCTGCCTAAGGAAGCGCGCAGGGCTAAGAATTAGAAGCCACCTCGCTTCGTGCACTAGGCACTGAAGATGAATGTGTGTCATGCGAGTGGCACAAGGCTCACTACCTGAAAATGTTGAAAGTCAAGAATTAGTATCTCCCTCCACGACGCGCAGCCAAGTCCCAAATTTGGTCGCGTCATTTTAAAGTCAAGTTAGACTTTGGAAAAGGGTGCGATTGATGTGGGGGTGTTTTGGATATTTTGGGAGGTTTTATATAATGATTTTAGGTCATTATTCACTAATTTACCCATCATAAGCATCAAGCTCTCAATTAGAAATCAAGAATTTCCAAACCTCTAAACGTTCTTCTCTTCCAAAACCCTCTCAAGCCTTCATTGAAGGTCAAGGTCTTGGAGATTGGGCTGAGGATGTAAACGGAATTATTCTTCAATTTTTGTGGTTTTATTCATGTTAATGTATGGTAGTTCATCCTTGTCTTCTTTCATTCAAGGAGCCCATTCCAAGACTTTTCAAAAAGGGTTTTCAAACTCCAAATTCTTCTATTTTGAACTCTAAGCATGGGTCTTGCGTGAAAAAGTTTTGGTGAATGTAATGTGATATTTTTTATTGTTATTTGATGATTTATAGGTTAAAAACTCAATGAACCCACGCTAAATCCAATTTCTCAACGTTTGGTTATGAAATGGGTTTTATGTGCATGGTTTGATAATGTTAGAACTATGGTTTTCTCTATATTATATTGTGATAACATAATGCCTTATTATGCTTTATTATGATGTTTGTTTGGTGAAATATTGAGGAAATGTGGTAAAGTCTTGGATAAAGGGTAAGTTAATCTATCTTGGTTAAGTTATATTGAGGTAACTCTTTAATGGTATGGTCCACCTTTGGTGGCACTGTTTATTTGAAGTATATGAATATGTTTAAATATGTGTACTTTGAATATGGCCTTGAAGGCATGGTATGTGAAGTTAAGTGATGATTATGATGAATATGCATAATATGTTTTAGGAATTTGAAATTGTATATCTTGAAGAGGTTATGTCTAAATGAAGTATATGTATATTGAAGCATGATAGTTTGTGATATCATGAATGCAAGGTGAACATGATTAGAGATCAATGTCATGCATGATAGGGGTTATGTGAAAGGTGTTCTCACATGTACTCACACACACCTTGATTGAGTAAATGAAAGAATTAAGTTAATGGCTATGTATGTATGAGAGTCTATTGAAAGGTTCTCTCAATAAGACTCCAATGAATGAAATGGGGGATTTGTAGGGTAGACACTCTTCGTGAGTGGACATGAAGTGTATAGACCATCCCTACTATTTTTATAGCATGAAAAGGGGGATTTTAGGGTGAATACTCTTCGTGAGTTGAACTGAGTGTTTAGTAGCAACCTCTGTATTCCCAAGAGCTTTCCAAAGTAGGTTGGAGGTTGGATACCCTTCGTGAATAGAGATATGGTGGCCACAAGTAACCTATAGGGATAAATACCATTCGTGAGTTGAGATGTGGTACTAAATAATTTCCCCTTAACCTATAGTAAATGAATGTTTAAGACTTCGTCGGAGAGTTATGCTTAGCACCGAGTGTATTTGAAGAAGGGGTGGGTTCACTTTTGTGAGTAGAGATGTTGTATCCAATATACCTCTTGAGATGGGTGCTCCTCGTTAGTAGAGAATGAGCTACTTAGTAGAAATCTCCATATCCCTTAACTATGCGACCGCGTAGGTGTAGCTATTGGAGAATCCATGTAAAGCCTAAATGATATGACCCTACCTTAGGCAAGTAGGTATCCCTCATCCGCTAGGGGTTAATATAGGGATTCCATGTCTAGCTCTCATGGTCTATGTCGGTTGAAGCTAGCCCACACAAAAGTGTGTAATTAACTAAGTATTATTAAGGGTGTACTACTTAGGTGAGGTGGTGGAATGGGACGCTACCTATCCATTGCCAAGTAGACATTTGGAAGGATTCTTGGTGTATCCTTATATGAAACGTATGAATGGGTCATTATATGATGCAAATGAAAGTAATGTTACTTAGAGTTAAATGTTAAGGAAGCATGTTGATGTTGTGACTTCTATGATGAAAGCTTAGTATATGATAAATGTGATGTGCCTATTCTAAGGTGATTACTAAGGAGCACTAAGTGGAAGTGGTGGGATGCTACTTTCACATTGCACCAAGTGTAACTTTGGGGTTGCCTTGGAGGATGGTTCTTATGTGAAGTTCCTAAGTATATATATGTTTCTAAAGTGTCCTTGGTATTGAATGGTGTCTTGTATAAATGAAATGACGTATTCTTATCCTTAGTAGTCTTAAGGATCTCTTAGGTAGGTATTGAGGAGATTGTATGGGACAATATCCTTATGTCTTACTAAGGGGAGCCATAGGATGATTTAAAATAGGAATAGTTCATATGTGATTTTGGGTTTGCTGCTCGTACGTTAAGAAAAATTGATGTTTTACTTTATGTGCCAAATAATGATACTATATAAAGCTTTGTAACTTAATTCATGAAGGTTTTTATCAAGATAGCATGACTTGTATGTTTCAACTAAATTGTCCCTTTTCTCATGATTTTGCATAATGCCATACTTAGTACAATGTTTGTCCTAACTCTATCCTTTTCTATACTCTATTAAGTATAATTTGGAGGCAAGTTGAAGGTTAGAGGGAAAGGTTGAGAATCTACTCTCTCAAGACTAAGTATGTCCTCATATATCGAGGGCATAATCTATATTTCTTTAGTTCTTCTTCAAGAATTGTATAATACTATCTATGTATTTCTTTCAATGTAAAGGGTCGTGTCCTTAAGATATTTAAGTTGTGTCTTTAAGTAGCCTTGTGACAGTGATGTTTATTCCTAGCTTTAAAAATGGTGTTTCTTATTATTATTGTTGTTGTGAAAGGTTCTAATTCCACACTACTTTTCATATAAAATGTAATGAATGACAGCTAAGAGGCTTGTGCAAGACCTCCGTGAGGTCGAGTACGCCTTGTTCCGACCTAAGGGTTTTCCTAAATTCTAGGGTGCACTCGCGGGTTGTAACAGTTTATGAGTCATGTGCTTTCAGCATCTACTATTTCTGAACAAAAACCGACGGATGATACCTCCTCTCACATTAATAGTAAATGACTTGTAAGACTCAGGAACTCATTCACAGTAAGCAGATAATAGATGGATAAGAAAATCTTTTGCCTAGTAACACAAACTAGTTTTCTTCAACTTGGGACAAGAAGCGCAAAATGTCCCTTCTTCAGTCTATTCCTCTATTTGGAACATTTTAAAGAACTTCCTTTATTTTGTTAAAAATAGGATTGTCACCACCCGTAATTACACCCTAGAAATTAGGGCAACCCTTGGGTCGCAACACGGCATACTTGACCTCTCGGTAGAATTGTAAAAGCCCTTACACAACATTCATTGCACATGTATACGAAAAGCAATGCAAAATGAAAACTTTTTCCTGAAAAGTTTTAACGGAAAGGTTTTTCATAAAAGTGGAAGCATCTCTAATAAATTTTTTTCAAAAACCATCTAATTTCGACATGAATGAAAATCTTTGGATTCATCCCACATAAATTCTAAACCATAAATAAAACATAAAGGAACATAAAGATTCGTTCTCGGAGCTATGAGGACTCACCACTTCTTCTCTTATTGAAAACCTTGGAACTCTACCCTTCAAGTAACTCAAATTCCTCTAGACCATACATGGACAACATGTGTTAGTACGATAAGTACTAAGTATGGAAACTACATACAAACATGAGATATCTCAAAGAGTTAGTAAACAGTAGACATAATCATAAGAGATAAAAAACACATACACATAACATGAATATCATAATCATAGTAAAGCATCATAAAGAATATAAGAGTTCATACTTAACTCATTGACTTTCTTACTATTATCAACTACATCACAAGCCACCTCCAAGTATTCTTGTGCAACGCTAAAGTAGCATCCCATACTACTACAAAAGTTAAGTACCTCTCTTTGGTCATACTTGATCAGAGTTCACTTTCATAATTAAGACCTAAATTAATCATAACATATGAGCACTATGCCCCTAGGCCATCTCTAAACACACTTGTGCAATGCATGTGAAACATCCCATAATACTTCACACACTAAGCATATCTTGAAATCACCCTAACTTTTTCATGTAATATTAGAAGTCATCTAATAGACCTAGTTTATATTGACAAGGAACTATCATCTTAAGTCAATAATGTCATGGATTGCAACTATAGTCACTATCAGATCTAATCATACATCATGTAGAGGTCATGTCTTAGGAAGCTTCAAGTCATACTCTAGTCTATCCTAATCCAAGCAAACTTATCTAGTAACCTTATCTATTAAGCTCAACATGCTATCACAATAGACCTACTACCATGGAAAGCGTCTCATCATACTAACCAAGATAACTACGAAAGATACAACCATC